>NC_139037.1:48000499-48367595 GCF_964662115.1 Mustela nivalis | reverse complement strand
GCCGCACACCTCCTGCGATCCTATAGGCGCAGGGGCTGGGGGGAACCCGGGCCTCAGCGTTGGCGGCTCAAGGCGGCGCCTGCGCACTCGAAGCCTGGAGGGTGCTCCCAGAATCCTCAGGGCTCGGCTCCCTTCAGGGAGGCGGCGTGTACTTGGCGCGTCCAGAGCCAGGACTGAGAGGCTCCTGGGCGGCACTGTCCCGCGCCAGCCGGCCTCTACAGGGGGCTGAGGGTAGCAGTCCCCAACCCTCGGTGGGCTGGAACGAAGCTCGGCAGCGACGCGTCGTCCAGTTTGAACTACCGTCCCCAGGGGCCCCTGCGGCGCAGGACACGCCCACTTCCGGCGGGGAGGGAGTGCGGACTAGAGCGAGCGGGCGGCTGCTGAGGGGAAAGTCGTCTAGCGCGGGAGCCGGCAGCTGATGGTTTGACAGAGGAGCGGCCGCGCGCGTCCGGCAGCCCGTGGGCGGCGGGGCGTGCAGGAACGGATGACGGCGCGAGGCCGTGCTCCGGACAGCCTCCCAAGGGAGGCCAGCCCTGCGCACTCCCGCCGCCGCCGCGAGCCCGGCGCCAGCCCCGTTGGGGCCGTGAGGCTGGAGGGGCGGACCGGGACTGAGTGCACAGGTGAGGGTGACAGGTGGCTGGGGCGAGGCGGCGCGAGTGCGGGAGGAGGGCGTCCCCGGCTGCGGATGCCGGCGGACCCAGGAGTCCGGGGTTGGGAGGTCCCTGATCTGTCCACGGCGTCGGGGAGGGGTCCCCGGGCCCGAAGCTTGCGGCTGACCTGTTCGGAGAGTCGGGGATGGGAACTTCCAGGGCCCGGAGCGTGCGGCTGACCTGCACAGAGTCCGGTGACCGGGTCTGAGTCTTGGCCTCCGGGTCATTGTGCGATGGGGCTTGTGGGTGACAGGATGTTCACAGCCTCTGAAACGGAAAGGGATCCCCAGCTTTCCAGGGCGAGGTCGCGGAACTCCTCCCGTTCCTGCCCCTCACTCCTCTGCTGCACCCACGTCCCTGCCGCCGGAGTGAGGACAGACGGCGGGAGGAAGCGCTCTGTGTCGCGCTGTGGCTCGCAGCCGCGCTTCTCTTCGCTGGTTGCGCTGAGTGACACGCGACGTCACGGGAGCACACCACGGAGCGTGAGCTGCCTCGTTTTCACAGAGAGGACCTGAAGGGTGCTGAGGGCAGGTGACCGCCGGCTAGTGGGGGAGCCAGGATCCGGATGCGGCACCGGCCGACTCCAGAAACCTTGCGACGACTCTCACATAGTCCCCGCTACCTCTGCTTGAGGTCAGTGCCCGGAACCATTCGCACAGTTGAAAACGTGACCCTCAGAGGGTAAACGACCTCAAGGGTCGAGACCCCAACTCCCCCCCACCAGCAGGTTTCTGTTTCCCGAACTCCGACAGAAGAAACTTAGCTCAGAGTGGGCAGGGGCTCCTTGAAACCTAGTTTTTCACAAAGCAAAATGGTTCTCTTGAGGGGTTACTTTTGGTCCGGCCTCTGTAAGCCATGGGGATCCCTTGTTGTGACAGGTAATACTTCCCTTCCAGGCGAGGCAGGTGTTGACAGTGGCCGGGTGGCTTTGAGAGAGGAGCCTGCAAACCCGAAGGGGAGCCGCCTTGCTGTAGAGTGTAGGTGTCCCAGTGAGTGCCTGGACTGCGGGGATAGGGGGTGGGAGGTGAGAAGTGGTGGGGAGCTGAAGGGAGGCGTTTCTAGGCAGTAATATTACAGCTACTCAGCTTCTCAGAACTCCTTTCTCCTGTCCTCCCTCTGCCCTCTCAGGGTAAAGCCCTTTGCCTGATGAGGAGCTGGGAAGAGGAGGTGATGGGAGTTGAACTTCTTAAAGCCACGTCCCTGGTGAGTTAGTATTCCCTCTTTCCTTCTTAAAATACGGTCTTGCTTTCCAGGATTTGGTAATGCTTGTTTCCTTCTGAAGAGTATCTGCTGAAGACTTCGATCCTGGGCCTGTTTCCTATTTCCTCCCTTTCTGATGAGTGATGAGACCACAGAGACAGACTCAGATAAGCCAATTCCCTCTCAGAACTTCCTCTTCTCCTTACAGCTGTTTAGTCTTCATTCAAGAAATGACCCACTCTAGGGCGCCTGGGTGGCTCAGTGGGTTGAAGCCTCTGCTTTCAGCTCGGGTCATGATTCCAGGGTCCTGGAATCGAGCCCCGCATCGGACTCTCTGCTCCTCGGGGAGCCTGCTTCCCTCTCTCTCTCTGCTGCCTCTCTGCCTACTTATGATCTTTGTCTGTCAAATAAATAAATAAAGTCTTAAAAAAAAAAAAAAAAGAAATGACCCACTCTGAGCTTGTCCATCTGTGTTTTCTCATAAGTATATGACAACACAGAAATACGGTCCTTAGAGAAAATTTGAGAGCCATCATCTGCCCACTTCCTAAGTAGCCATCCTGGCTGTTTGGCTTTCTTTCTTTCTTTCTTTCTTTCTTTTTTTAAGATTTTATCCATTTATTTGACAGAGAAAGAGACAGCAAGAGGGGGAACACAAGCAGGGCGAGTGGGAGAAGGAAAAGCACGCCTCCTGCAGACCAGGGAGCCCCACCCCACATGGGGCTTGATCCCAGGACCCCAGGATCATGACCCAAGCTGAAGGCAGACACTTAATGACTGAGCCACCCAGGTGCCCCACCATCCTGGCTTTCGTGGAGCTTATAATCTGTTGGAGAAATGAAAAGGCAGCAAACATTTATTTATATAGTGTGATCAGTGCTGTAGCTATAAAACTAGACTTGCTGAGTAGTAATGGGGAAGGACCATTCACAGGTCATCTGAGTACCTTTGGGTAAGTTAGGAAAAGGTGTTCCTTCGGGAGTGATGAAGCTCTGTGACACACCATAATCTAGCAAGAGAAAATCTACTTTATTTTTAGTTCCATTTTGCTTCCTTGGTGAGAGATCCTTGAATGGCATGTAGCCTACATAATCATACTCACTGTTGAAGGGAGGAGGGGTTGGGAGCTGTGATTCCTGAGTTGTATCTTGAAGAAAGAGGAAGAGATCTGCAGGTGAGATGTCTGGCATTTGGGCCATAATATGCAAAGGTTTCCCCTCCCCACTTGGCTTGGAACCATGAGCATCTTAAAATGCCAGGGAGTGTTCTGTATATCCTTTTTCTTTCTAGGATGAATACCATAATCTATTTAATCAGCCTCTTGTTCCAAAGCTAAATTATTGCCAGTGTTTTATTATTTAACAGATTATTGCAGTGATCATCTTTGTTGTTGAATTTTTGCCCTCATCACTGATAATTTTCTTGGACTAAATTCTCAATTTTTCAATTTTTGTGGATTAAGAGTTTCTCACACTTTACTTCAGAACATTTTTAATTTAATTTAATTTTTTAAAAAGATTTTATTTATTTATTTGATAGAGACACAGCGAGAGAGGGAACACAAGCAGTGGGAGTGGGAGAAGCAGGCTTCCTGCTGAGCAGGGAGCCTGATGTGGGACTCGATCCCAGGATCCTGGAATCATGACCTGAGCCGAAGGCAGGTGCTTAACAACTGAGCCACTCAGGCGCCCTGAACATTTTTAATTTTAATATTTTTATGACCAATTTAAGAATTATAATTCATGTTCTAATTAAAGTGAACTGCTAAATGAGTGTCATCAGCAAATTTTATTATAAAAAATTATAAAATTTGATGAATAAACTTACCAAATAAAAAATAATAGGATAATAAAATTGTCTTTATTTTATATAGAAGACACATTGAACAACTTATAGCAAAACACCTTTTCTGATCAGGTATAATACCACTAAAAATGCAGTACCAATTGAACTTGTTTCCTAAGCATTTAAACGTTTTAGATGTAAGCAGTGTTGTTATTTGTGAGGAAAATATTTTAAGAGTGGCAAAGTATGGCATAAAGATTAATAGCATGACTGTGGCACCAGATTGCTTGGGTACAAATTCTAGCTCCAGTATATACTAGATAATAATCACCTTAATTTCTGTTTCCTTAACCATAAAAATGGGAATAATACCAGTACCTAATTTATAGCATTGTTGTGGGCATTAATGAATTGATATATTTTAAGTACTTAGAAAAGTACCTGGCACATAATAAGCACTATATAAACATTAGATTTATATGCTACTGTTTGCCTATGTGCCAGTAGTTGTTCATACAGTATATAAAATACACACAGTATATACACACTGTAACATATATGTGAAAAATCTACAATATGTTTGATGCACAAGAAGCCCTAAACATCAGGAGGCTTTTTATATCCAATGGGATTTTAATTTTAAAACTAATAATAATTTACACTGAATTTGGGAGAGTCCTTGTTCTGGGTAAGAAGGACTAAGCCCAGTTTACTCTGCCTTTTCCACTGAAAGTTGCTATAGAACCAGAACAGCATGCATGGAGCGCGATTTGGGGCTTTAAAAAGTAAATAGTATGGGCGCCTGTGTGGCTCAGTCCTTAAGCGTCTGCCTTCATCTCAGGTCATGATTCTAGGGTCCTGGGATTGAGTCCCACTTCAGGCTCTTTGCTCTTCAGGAAGCCTGATTCTCCCTCTCCCATAGCCCCTGCTTTTATTCCCTCTCTTGTTGTCTCTCTTTCTGTCAAATAAATAAAATCTTAAAAAAAAAAAAAAAAGTAAATAGTAGCAGGCTGATTGGGGAAGAAACCCAAAGTGCAATGTGATTACCTTTTTTTCCCCTCCCAGTATCTCCTAGCATGGATTCAACAAAGCACAAAACCCAGAAGGGGGTTTTGGCATGGATAAAAAGAATTGCAGGAGAAAACCTAGTTCAGGCTCAAGAAGTAGGAAGATGAAAATGCCAGGGAGAATGCTTGGAGAGGGTGGATGGAAAACTACCATGCAAGAAAAGTTCTCTGTTTTCTCGTGCCCTGAGACTAGCAGTGGGGTCTGCAGAAGTCTAAAATTCCGAAGGATAAGAAATTTTCTCTGTGATTGAAGAAGGTTTTACTGCTTTTTTTTTTCTTTTTTCTTTTTCTTTTTCTTTTTCTTTTTCCTTGCTTATGTTCTTTTCTTTCTCGGTCCCATGGGTGGATATAGTCAGGGTAGCTGCCCAGTAGAGTGGAATAAATAAGCGGAATAAATAAGCCCCAGTCATCTGGTCAGAAGACTGAAAAGGGGAACCCCTAGGAAGTAGAAAACACTGGACAGACCACAGAGAAGGGGGAGCTTTGGAAATCAACCATATAAAGTTGTTTATGAACTCCTGGGCTCACTCTAAGTTGCTCATGCATGTATCTGGCCCTGAAAAGCATGCCATTGTCTGTGAGAAGTGAACTCCAAATTAGATGGCTGGCCACCTAGTACTACACCAGTGAGACAGACGTGCACATCACTTTATAGGCTTTGGAAATGGAGTGTGAATAAAGTTATCAATATTCTTTATATAAATATAATTTAAACAAGACATAGAGTCTCATAACATCCAAAATGTCAAGGATACTACCTAAAATTACTCAGCTGATGAAAATCTAGGGAAATTTCAATTCACAGGAGAAAAGATAATCACCAGATACTAACATTGATGTGACACCAATGGTGGAATTATCTGATAAAGATTTTAAAGCAGTTATTATAAAAATGCTCCAACAAGTAAAAACTCTTAAAGCGAATAGATTGTGTCAGCAAAGAAACAGAAAATATCAATAGGAAATGAAAAATAGAATTACCAAAATAAGCTCACTGTATGGGCTTAGTGGCATTATGGAGATGACAGTGGACTTAGTGAACTTGAAACTAAATAGAAACTATCTAATCTGAAAATAGATAAAAGACTGAAGAGAGTCTCAGGGCCCTGTGGGACAACACCAGAATGTTTAACATTTGTATCATTGAAGTACCAAAAAGAAGTGAAGTGTAGAAAAAATATTTGAAGAAATAATGGCTGAAAAATTGCCAACTTTAGTGAAAGACATAACTTTTAGATTCATGAAGCCCAGCAAACTCCAGCATGATAAATAAACAAACCAACCCCTTGCTTGGGAGCTTCATAGTCAGACTGCTGAAAACTGAAGACAAGGGAAAACCTGGAAAGCAGCCAGAGAAAAGTGATGCATAATATATAGGGCAGCAGCGATTTCAGTTCTGTGGATTTCCCATCAGAAATCATGGCAGTCAAAGGAAGTAGAACAGCTTAAAAAGTACTCAGAGGAGGGGAGCCAGGGTTGCTTAGTTGGTTAAGCATCTGCCTTTGTCTTAGGTCATGATTCTAGGGTCCTGGGATCGGGCTCCTCATCGGGCTCCCTGCTCAGCGGGAGGCCTGCTTCTCCCTCTCTCTCTCCCCCTGCTTGTGTTCCCTCTCTCCGTGTCTGTCTCCTTGTCAAATAAATAAAATCTTTAAAAAAAAAAAAGTACTCAGAGGAAAGAACTGTCAACCCAGCATTATCTGTCCTGCAAAAATAGCCTTCAGAATTGAAGGTGAAATAGTTTCTTATATGAAGGAAAAGTAAGAAAATTCATTGACAGATTTCTCAAAGAATTGCAAAAGGAGGTTCTTCAGATCGAAATTATAAGAACGGAACTGGAACATCAGGAATGAGAAAGTACAACAAATGGTAATATATGGGGCGCCTGGGTGGCTCAGTGGGTTAAAGCCTCTGCCTTCGGCTCAGGTCATGATCCCAGGGTCCTGGGATGGAGCCCTGCATCGGGCTCTCTGTTTGGCAGGGAGCCTGCTTCCCTTCTTCTCTCTCTGCCTGCCGCTCTGCCTCCTTGTGATCTCTGTCTGTCAAATAAATATAAAAATCTTTAAAAAAAATGGTAAATATATATATGAAATACAATACACTGTTCTTCTGACTTATTTAAAAGATCTTCAAATATTAAAAGCAGAACTAATATCTTCACCTTACTGAACAGAACAGGATTTGAATACAGTCTGGCTTCAGGGACCATGTTCTTAACTAACACAGTATATTGAAATTAGATAAAACACAAGTAAAACTTGTTGAAATATTAAACCAAATGTTTTCCCCTGTTCTTGGCCACCTCCTCCTTCTACTCCTTTCCTATCCCTCCTTCATTATTATCTTAGGTAACAATTCTTGAGCACTTAACTCAACTGTGACTGTTACCCCATTAAATTCTCACAATGCAGCTGTGAGGTAGCTACCAAAATAATTCCCATTTTTCATGTGGGAAAACCGAGGCACATGCAGTTAATTAATTTCACAAGATTGTTTGGCTAGTCTATGCCAGAGCCTGAATTCTTTGAAATAATCTGACCTTTTTGTCTGGTTTTATTCACAATTGGTAATTATTCAGAACTCATTCTTAAATGTTGATGTAAGTGAAATCACAAAGTAAGAACTGGAAAGTCTGTCAGGAACCACAGAATGGGTGACCAGTATCATTTGCTGATTGGTTAGGAAATTCAGCCCATGTAGCAAAACAGGTTGTGCTCATCTCATATGATCTCTTTGGATACTTCTCATCAGAGTGTTTTCCTAATGCAAACATACTTTTATGTCAAAAGGAAACAATATTGCTAGGCATTTTTCTCTTTCATTTTTTAGACATACCTCTTAACATCTCAGAACACTAAGATTTCTTAGACTGTATTGTGGAGGTTGAAATCATGTTCATCAGGTCAACATCCTTCCTTGAAGCTTTACCCCCCCAGTACCAGAACTCTTTAATTTCTCCATGTAGAAAGGTGATCTAGCTTCTAACATAGATAAATACAGTTGATCTTTGAACAACATAGGGGTTGACTTTGATCTCTGCATAGAAAATCTACATATAAATTTGTTCACGCCATACATGACTCCTAAGAGCCTACCGTTAACTGGAAGCCTTATTGATAATATAAACAGTTGATCAGTATATATTTTGTATGCTGTGTGTATTACATGTTACATTCTTTAAAAATATAGCTAGAGAAAATAAATTGTTAAAGTCATATGGAAGAGAAAATAACACAGTACTGTACTTACTGATTGAAAAAAACTTACATGTCAGTGAACTTGTGAAGTTCAAACCTGTGCTGTTCAAGGGTCAACTGCAATTTAGTACTTGATGTTCTGTCTTAAATGCAGTCAACATTTATCCATATGACAGTCTCTTCTCACCACTATAAAATCGTGAATGTTTAGAGAGCTAATATAACTAGACAGAAAAGTTGTCCAGTAGCTAACTGGTTTGGACCCGGGTGTAATTTTATATGCAGAATGTTTGGGTTTTTGTTTCCCGTGTAGCATGAACAGCATTGCCCTTGACCCGTAGAGCTAGCTAAGTAATGGCACGAGCACTAAGCAAGGTTATTTTTGTGTCATTTCAGGATTCAGTGACTTTCACGGATGTGGCCATAGACTTCTCCCAAGATGAATGGGAATGGCTGAATCTTGCCCAAAGGACTTTATACAAGAAAGTGATGCTAGAGAACTACACGAACCTGCTTTCATTGGGTAAGAGTGTCCTCCTCTTCCGCATTGGAGTCTTTCCACCTCTGTAGTCTTTTATGCCTTTATCAGCATTTCCCTCTAATATCCCTTTTCTCTCTGTACCTTTTGGACTGGTCTGCAGTCTCCACAACATAGCCAATTTTCTTATCTTTCCTTCTGTGCAGGTCTTTGCCTTTCTAAACCAGACGTAATCTCCTTACTGGAGCAAGGTAGAGAGCCGTGGATGATGGAAGGAGAGATGACAAGAGGCTTCTGCTCAGGTAAGGCAGATAATTAGAGTTGGGGAACTATTCTCAAGAGGTTTCTTTTGTTTTTTCTTTAAAAAAAAAAAAAAAAAGATATTTCTTCTCTGATACTTGTGGGAAAACCCCTCTTAAAAATCCCTCTCAAATTGAAACTTTTTATTCTAACACTGTTTTAAGTGGATCTTCTCCACTGGTGTGACATACCACTTTTACCTTTACTGATTTCCTGCAGACACCACAATCTGTTTGTGAGCTCTGTTATGTTCTCTGATGTTTACTAGTTCTCAAGTACCATATTGTTATAATCATCTCTGATGTTCAACATTTCTGAATTCTTTTTTTTTTTTTTAAAGATATTTATTTATTTATTTATTTGACAGAGAGAGAGAGAGAGAGAGATATCACAAGTAGGCAGAGAGTCAGGCAGAGGGAGAGGGAGAAGCGGGCTCTCCGCTAAGCAGGGAGCTTGATGTGGGGCTCGATCCCAGATCATGATCTGAGCTGAAGGCAGCTGCTTAACTGACTGAGACACCCAGGTACCCCTACATTTCTGAATTCTTTAGACAAATATGTGTTTAGTTTTTTAAACTGGTTTAAGTGTTTTCTTTAAAATGTGAGCTTATCAGGTTAATGACTATTATAGCTATGCTCTTCCCTTTGCCTTTAATTATTTTTGTCTTTGGTGTTTCTGTTACCTATTTTTGCTTTGTTGTTTATGGCTGGGGTTTTTTTTTTTCACCCTTTACACCATCCTACTCCTTGAAATGAAAAGGGTTTTAGTCCTAGAAGTTGTTACTTTTATGTCTTTATATATTTGTAAATCTGTATTTTAAAATTGATCCATTTGAAATTTAAAACATAATCATTTGATACTCATAAAGCATGAATAAATTAGGTAGCTAACTTCACCTCCTTTCTCTATGTTCAACATCTTCCCACTTTTGTTGTACTCATTGGGATTTTTGGCCCAGTTAATTTTTTAAAATTTATTTATTTTTTTCCCTGCCTTGCTTGATAGGTGTTTTTCTGGTATGAAAGCTAGATAAGAGTTTATAGATTATATGTTACAGTGAAATAAGCCTCAGGTGAGATGGTTACAGTTTATTCTGTACCTTGTAGTATGGCTTTTTCCTGCTTCCAGTTCTCAGAGGTTCAAGAAGATTTGGGTAGGTCATTTGTAGCCCTAATGGTGTATATTCATAAATAATAAGAAAAAATAAATAAGCATCCAACTCAGGATATTAGAAAGAACAAAATGAGTGTAAGGTAAACTAAACTTATGTATAGTGACTTACACTACTGGAGGTAAAAGAAGGAGTAAATGAACTAGTAAATAGTAGATATAATGAAAATCAAGTTGGTGCTTCTTTAGAAAACCAATAAAATACATAAATTGTCAAATATATAAACAAATGAGAGAAAACAAGAAAAGAAATGATATTAAGTAACTATTGATGCATAAATACTTAAAAGAATCATATAAAAAAAAGAATCATATGAATCTGTTTTCCTCAGTTTTCTATAAGGAATTTGAAAACCTGGATGAGATGGGTAATGTTTTAGGAGAATATAAATTACCGTAACCTACACCAGAAGAGAGAGAAATTTTAACCAGACTGGTTACCATAGAAGAAATGTAGAAAGTTATCTCAGAACTGCTTTCCCCAAGAACAGAAGCAACAACTCTCAATAGTTTCACAAATAAATTCTGTAAAACCTGTAAGGAAAAATATCAACATCATTTAAAATGTTCCATGACAGAGAATTTAAAAAAGAATTTTAAGAAATTACGTTTATGAAGAAAACATAACATTTGATGCCAGAATATTACCAAAATAACATCAAAAAAGGAAAATACAGATTTCAATTATGAATATTGGTACATAATTTTGAATAAAAAATCATCTTGAAATAATACGCCAGAGCCCAGGAGGGTTTATTTTAGAAATACAAGCATGGTTGCATTGCCCAACTTTCTGTAAGAATTGTCAAAGACCTCTGTGGTCTTCAGTAATTGATTCACACGGTTTCATTTTGGAAGTTTCTGTTCTTCTAGCATTAAATAAAGGAGACATTTGCTTTTTCAATATCTTTCAGACTTGGAGTATGTTTGGATGACCAAGGAATTATCACCAAACCGGGGCATTTATGACGAAAAATTATCCCAGGCAATGGTAATGGAAATAATTCCAAGCTATGACCTTAAATGTCCTACATTAGGGGTAAACTGGAAATGTGAAGACCTATTTAAGAGGGAGCTGGTAAGTCAGAAGACACACTTCAGTCAGGAGACAGTCACTCATACAGATGCCCTTATTGAGAGAAGAGACCACTTTAACAAATCTGGGACAGTTTTTCATCTGAAGAGATTATCTTATCTAAAGCAGGTATTTCCCATCAAAGAGAGAATATATAATTTTGAGATCGATAGTAAAAGTTTAAAAACACATTCGTTTGTAAAAAAACACAAGCAAGTCTACAGAGAAAAGAAACTTCTGAAATGTAATGACTGTGAGAAAACTTTTAGCAAAATCTCAACACTCACTCTTCATCAAAGAATTCATACTGGAGAGAAACCCTATGAATGCACTGAATGTGGGAAAGCCTTCAGCCAGAGTGCTCACCTCGCCCAACATCAGAGAATACATACAGGAGAGAAACCCTTTGAATGTACTGAATGTGGGAAAGCCTTCAGTCAGAACGCTCATCTTATTCAACATCAGAGAGTTCATACTGGAGAGAAACCATATCAGTGTAAGCAGTGTAATAAGGCCTTCAGCCAGCTTGCACACCTTGCTCAACATCAGAGAGTTCATACTGGAGAGAGACCCTATGAATGTATCGAATGTGGGAAGGCTTTTAGTGATTGTTCATCCCTATCTCATCATCGAAGGATTCACACTGGAAAAAGACCATATGAATGTGTTGACTGTGGGAAGGCTTTCAGGCAGAATGCTTCTCTTATACGTCATCGGCGGTATTACCATACTGGAGAGAAACCATTCGATTGCATTGATTGTGGGAAGGCGTTCACTGATCACATAGGTCTTATTCAGCATAAGAGAATTCATACTGGAGAGAGACCTTACAAATGTCATGTGTGTGGAAAGGCTTTTAGCCATGGCTCGTCCCTGACTGTACATCAGAGAATTCATACCGGAGAGAAACCTTATGAGTGTAATATCTGTGAGAAGGCCTTTAGCCATCGTGGCTCACTTACTCTTCATCAGAGAGTTCATACTGGGGAGAAACCCTACGAATGTAAAGAATGTGGGAAGGCTTTTCGGCAGAGTACACACCTTGCTCATCATCAGAGAATTCATACTGGAGAGAAACCTTACGCATGTAAGGAATGCAGCAAAACTTTCAGCCAGAATGCGCACCTTGTACAACATCAGAAAATACACACTGGAGAGAAACCTTATGAATGTAAGGAATGTGGTAAGGCTTTCAGTCAGATTGCACACCTTGTTCAACACCAGAGAGTTCACACTGGTGAGAAGCCGTATGAATGTATTGAATGTGGGAAGGCCTTTAGTGATGGCTCCTATCTTGTTCAACATCAGAAACTCCATACTGGGAAAAGACCATATGTATGTCTTGAATGTGGAAAGACATTCCGACAGAGGGCGTCCCTGATTTGTCACCAGAGGTGTCATACAGGCGAGAAGCCTTATGACTGTAATGTTTGTGGGAAAGCCTTTAGCCATCGTAAATCTCTTACACTACATCAAAGAATTCATACAGGAGAAAAACCTTATGAGTGTAAGGAATGTAGCAAAGCCTTCAGCCAGATTGCCCATCTTACACTTCATAAGAGAATTCATACTGGAGAAAGGCCCTATGAATGTAAAGAATGTGGGAAAGCCTTCAGGCAGAGTGTACATCTTGTGCATCATCAGCGAATTCATACTGGAGAGTCATCCTCAATTATTCCCTCCTCCTCCCCCCCATATCACCAAGTCCTCTAGATTTAATCTTTTTTTTTTTTTAAAGATTTTATTTATTTATTTGACAGAGAGAGATCACAGTAGACAGAGAGGCAGGCAGAGAGAGAGAGAGGAAGCAGGCTCCCTGCTGAGCAGAGAGCCTGATGCGGGACTTGATCCCAGGACCCTGAGATCATGACCTGAGCCGAAAGCAGCGGCTTAACCACTGAGCCACCCAGGCGCCCTAGATTTAATCTTTTGATTGCCTCTAGGGTCTGTCCACTTTTTTCCAGTCTATGTCCTATCATCATAGTCCAAGATGGAACCATCTCATTTTTATTTTTACCATAGTGTTACAGCCATTATCCCTCTTGCTCCCCTCAAGTGCATTTTTAACACTATAGCCAGCTTAATCTTTTAATAATAAAAATCTATGCTACTTTCCCATTTAAAACATTTGTCTTTAAGAATAAGTTGGTCTACCTAAAGGGCTTAGCACACAACCGTTGACATATAATTAGTGCCATTAAGGTAAAGGTTTTCTTGCTGTCATGTTCAGATGCATGTAAAATCTAGTAGTTCAAGGCTAAGAAGCCTATACATTTTAGAGAAGACAAAGGATTGTCTGCATTCCTAGGAGGTAGAAAAATGAACACATTCAGGATTGAAAGAGTCTGTGATGGACAAGATAACATGTTGGCTTACCACTCCCTCCGAATGAATAAATACAAGGGTTTGTAGCACTGCTGATGAGGGACACTCACTTTCCCTGGCGCTTAGCAGTTAGACTAGGCCTGTTAGAACAAAAGCATTTGGTAGCATGTAGGACTAGCTAGGTATTAAAAACAAACTAAAGTCAGCAAGCAAGAAAACTTAAACAGATTAATAGCCATGAAATAAACAGAAAAAAGTAGTTTAACACTTTCACCTTTAGAAAAGCACAGACAGTTCCTGTGATGTTTGAATTGTTACAGAGCATAAAATAAATACAGTAAAGCTGCCCATCTTACTCTGTGAGACTGACAAGAGTGGTACCAGAAGAAAAGCACATATGCTGCTTTTAGCTTGTGAATTTTGATGTTAAAACTTAAGCTTACTTTTTAAATTTTAAAAGGTCGAGAAAGTAGGAAGCGAGACCTACTTTGTAAAATAGAAAGACTTTGGCAAAGATATTTCTTCTTGTGTTAAATCTGTAAATTAATCAATAGTCCAGTAAAAATCCCAATATATTTTTAAGTTGACAAGCTGATTCTGACCATCTATGGAATATAGGATGGTGGTATAATAGTGAGTATAATAGTGAGTGAGTGAGTGCTACGTGCCTTACTATACTCACTTAACATTAACTGAGCATTTACTAATATGTTCCAGGCCCTGTTTTGGGTGCTGGGGATAGAACAGAGTGCAAAATATGCAAGTTTTTGCCCTCACAGACCTAGTAGGAGAAGACAGACAAAATTGAAAGTCATACTATGTGAAAAGTGTGCAGTATGACCATGACGAGAAATTCCCGAGAGAGGGAGCTAGGGAGTGATGGCAAGGAGTGCCTTACTGTTCCCAGAACATATGGGCTTTAGAAGCAGTTAGAAGAAACTGTTTGATACAGTGGGTATAAGTTAGTCCTATGGTAGATAATTACACTTTTGGTGTTGCAGAAAGACAGAATTGATGGTTTTAGAAGGATCATGAGTGTTCTCTTCACACTATCAGTAGTGATTTTCAGGTCTAGTGGAGGGTTGTTTGTTTGCTTGTTTCTTGTATCTGGTTTTTGTAACCTTATTGAGATACAATTTACGTCCCATACAGTTCATCCATTTAAAGTGCAGGATTAATTGACTTAGTATGTTCAGATTTGTACAACCATTACCACATTTCATTACCTAGAAAAGCCTACCCGCACCCCTGGAGGAGTACTCTTACTTGGTGCTTTTGGGTTTTCTCTTCAGACTTGCCTGTGGCAGCACAGAAGGCCATGTGAGGGGAGCTCTCATCCAGAGGGCATGAGTGCTAGAAAATGGAGCTTTGGGATTCTCTTGGGATAGAGGCTAGGAGTTGGGTGGTCCTATTAGATTCCCCTTATGTATGGTAAAAAGGATTTTTCATTGCTGTGAGAGGAAGATGGATTAATCAAATGGTTTTGGGACTTAGCTCTATGGAAAGAACGTACCTTGTACACTAATGAAGCTCTGAAAGATCTAAGTACAATATTAGAGTACAAGAAAAATGTTATTTCTATAATTTTGAGGTGGGCCTTCTTAAGTATCACACATAATCCAGGAGCTGACATTAAGATAACATTTATGTGGAAAATATCAGAGTCAAAGTCAAATATACAAATACGAGATTGAAAGAAAATATTTGCAAACCAACATAATGAAGGATAATAACCCCTGATATTCAGAGCATTATTACAAATAAATAATAGTAACACCAGCAATTCAGTAGAAAAAATGGACAAAGCTAATGGCCTGTTCAAAGAAGATGAAAAACAGCTAATGGAAATGACCCACTATCACTAGTAATCAAGGAAATGCAGAATAAAATGATGTTATATCTACTTTTTTCCCCAAAAGATTGATTTTAAATCATAGAAAAGTGATTATATCTAGTGACTGTGTCAAAAACAGTTCCATTGTTGGTTATATAAATTTCTGTGTGTATATACCATTTTAATCATTATTACTCAGAAACCAAAGTGCACAAATGTAGGTAAATGTATAATGGCAAAAATATTTTTGATGGTGAACTCAGTAGAAACCATTCGGGGGCTGGGTAAATGGATAAGTTAATTATGGTGTATTCATTCAGTAGAATTACATGCAGCTGTTGAAAAAAGAGCTATAAATGTGTCTATAGCCATAGAAGGATGGTTGTATTATGCTAAATGAAAAACATTTCCAGATCTGTATTCTAGTATAAACTCATAATACCAGAAATAAAACTTAAAATATGTATTTTTCTGTTTTTCTCTGCCCTGTTTTCCATTCCTTCTTTCGAGGACACCATCTCTTCTTTTCCTTCGAGCAGCTGACCATACTGTACCATATGGCGCTGATGGTCTTAGCTAATCAGATTCTCTCTGGAGTTTGCAAGGTGGTTGGGTCTTTGTCATCTAATGGCAGCTCCCTAAAAGGATGACGCTGGTGTTCTCATGACAGATCTTTGGGGTCACTCTAGCTCTTGGGCTTTCTAAGGCTGTAATTCTGCAAACTACCCACTATTCTTCAGTTCTTCATTTTTTACCTATATCGTGCATATGCTTGTAATTAAAGCAACTTAACCAATACAGTTTGGTATGAAGATTGGGTGATAGGCTATAGAATCTTTGGAAAATTTGAGGTATTAGGGATTGGTTTTAAGTGAGATGGTGCAAGTAAGAGTCCTGTTTCTTTTCTAGCATAAGGAAGTGGAGAGCTCATGGTGTGCACGGGGTAAACATCGAAGTAAATTATTATTTGTAGTCACCTGAGATGAGTGGAGGTCAGGGATCCTGGATTATGGCAGTTTAAAGAGGAAGAGGACTGCTAAGTCCAAAGAGTGTATATGATGCTGGTATCTAATTGCTTTGGGTAATTTAAAACTCAGATCTTGAACTTCCACCATCAAGGCAAAAAATTGCAACTAGGGATATTTGTATGATATTGTTGAAAATGTCTTATGCTAGTTGAAGTCATAGGGTTAAGAGGGCATAGGGCACAGAGTCCTCATGAATGTGATGCCAGGCCAACCCATAGAGTGGAGGGGCCACACTCCATCCCTTGTGTCCTCAAAACCAGCTTCACACCTGGCACGTGCACTGAGAGCCTGCGATATTAGTAATGCTGTCTGACAATAGATCCTCTCTCTCTACCTGAAAGTAGGATGTCCCCTATCTGGCATCTGTGATGCTCAGGGCATCCCCCAACAGACAAATTGGCTCTGATCTGCTCCTGCATTTTTTGAGCTGGGTAATTTGTGGATTATTCAAACAAAAATGAAACCCATCATGGAACCAGTACTCGTGAACTAGGAATGCATACAACATCCTAAGGAATGGGCAGAGGTGCATGGCACCTGGACCCACAGACCTGCCCGCAGCATCACCAAACTCCTGCCTGTGGGCCGGTGTCATGGATCCTGATCCAGGAACTCTGGAAGGAACAGGCTCAGCCAGCAGCCCCCACGGTTCCTCCCAGGCTGCCCTCCCCTGGGTCCATTCACCCTTCCCACACACAGACGGGCAGCAGCAGCAGTATTGTCTCTGCGTTGAAGGAACCAGGCACCTGCCTTGGTGCCTTTGTTTGCGAGGGTGTCATAATGAAATACCGCTTAACCACAGAAATGTGTGTTCTCACAGTTCTGTAGAGGCCAGATTGAGGTGTGGGTAGGTAGGTTTCTTCTGAGCCCTCCTGGATTGTAGGTGGCCATCTTCTGTCTGTGTCTTTATGTGGTCATCCCTCTGTGCTGTTTGTGTCCTAACCTCTCTTACCTCCTAAATTGCTGGTAGGAACGTAAGATGGTACAGCTATTCTGCGAAACAGTGTGGCAGTTTGTTTAAACAAGGAAAAACTAAAAATGCAAATACTATATGACCTAGTAGTTGGACCCGTGGGCATTTATCACAGAGAAATAAAGATTTATGTTTACACAAAACCTGTCACAAGGAAACAACACTGAGAGGGCAATCTATGGAATGGGAGAATATTTGCAAACCAAGTATCTGGTAATGGTTAATATCCAAAATATACATGATTTTACCACAATGAAAGAAAAGGGCAAAAAAACCCCACAAAAACCAAACAACAAAAAAAAACCCCACACCTGGGATATCCCCAAACTGAAAATATCCCAGATGTGATACCCAAATTGTGGTGTCAGTACCATGGGGTAGAATCTGGCAACAAAGTAATAAACTGATATGTGTAACAGTTTGGAGAAATCTCAAGAATTATGCTTAATGGGAAAAAAAAGCCTGTTGTAAACAAAATTATGGATATAGAGAACAAGTTAGTGATGGGGTTAAGAAAGGATGGGGTCTGGAAGGAAAGTGGGTGTGGTTATGAAAGAGCCACGTGGGGGAACCTAGTGGTGATGGAAATATTCTGTATCTTAACAACATCCACATCAGTATCCTAATTTTGATACTGCAAGATGTCACCTTTGGGAGCAGCCAGAGGATCTTTCTGTATGGTTTCCATTTTATTTTTTGCAACTGCGTGTGATTCTACTTTTATCTCAAAATAAAATACCCAATTAAGAAATCATGAGTCACCATGAGGTTAGCTTTTTTTTCTTCCGTGGTCAGTCATTTAGTAAATGCTTTTGTACCTGGATTCCAGGTTTATGGTATAAGAGGGACTCGGTCAGGAGGCCTGGTTCCTCCCCCAACAACGCCTTTGCTCTTATAAGACCTCTCTTGTCTGCACCACTTTCCTTACCTAGAAAGTAGCTTGGTAGGCTACTGGGTGGCTCAGTTGGTTAAGCGACTGCCTCCCGTTCAGGTCGTGATGCTGGAATCATGGGATCAAGTCCCGTGGGCTCCCAGCTCCATGGGGAGGCTGCTTCTTCCTCTGACCTCCCCTCTCATGCTCTCTCTCAAATAAAGAAAATCTTAAAAAAAAAAAAGAAAAAAAGTAGCTTGGTTTTAAGGATTAAATGAGTTCATAAATCAGAAAATGCCAAGTACAGAAGATAGCACCTAGGAAATCTAGTAAGAAGGGTCAATATTTTTTTATTATGATCAATTGCTTCTTTGCGTCGCGGAGAATCAGCGTGATCATTAGGTTCTAGAAAGCCGTCCGGTATTGTCCTTCTTGGCTGTCTTTAAGGCCTGGCTGCAGGATGGCACAGAAAAAGGGGTTTTCTCTGCCCCTCCCTATGACCCCTCCTTTTCTGGAATTTTCCCTCCCCACTTCTCCCCTGTTCCTTCTCTTCCCCCGTCTTCCCTCCTCAACCCTTCTTTGTTCTCTCCTTCTGTCCTGGTCGTGTTCCTTCTTTTCCCCTCACCTCTCCTCCCCTTCTCAGATCTTCCTCCCTCCTCCAGGTCCCTCCTCCAGGTCCCTCCTCCTCCCATCTCTTCCCTTCTCCTTCCTCCCTCCCCCGGCGCCTCTCTTCCCCCTCCCACTCCTTCCTAGGCCTCCCCCCTCTCCCCTTCCCCTCCCGGCCCTACTCCATCTCCCGCCCTCCTCCCTTTCCCCTCCACTCCCCTTCTCTTCCTCCTCCCTTTCCCTCCTTGCTCTCGCCCCGCCCTCTCCCTCCCCTTCCCTCCACCACCCAGCCCTGTTGGTAGCCGTGCGGCTGGGACCTCCAGGAGACGAGAGGGCGCGATCGGGTCTCGGCTTCGCTCCGCTCCGCCCGGCCGGAGGCCCGAACGGAGGCGGCGGCGCGCGGGCCTCTGGGTAGTGTAGTCCCTCCGACAGCGCAGGCGCAGTGCGGCCGGGCGGGCCCCGCGGGCGCGGGTCATTGTCCTGGCAGAGCCGCGCGGGTGAGTCCTGCAGCGGACGGGGCGGGGCCGGGAGGGGCGGGGCCGGGAGGGGCGGGGCGGAAGGAAAGGGGGCGGGGTCTCCCACCTGGGTGCCCCCGCGCGGACCGACCCTCGCCCGGCGGAGGGGGCGTGCGGGCCCAGGTGAGGGCGTGCGGACTGCGTGCGCGGAGGGGCAGAGGAGGGTTTGCGGGCTGTGGAGACGCGGCTGGGGTCGGAAAAGAGGCGCCTCTGTGTGCCCGACAGCGTGTGCGCGGGCCGTTCGGTCGGGCCCGTGTGGAGTCAGTGTGGGGCGGGGCGGCGTCCTACGCGCCCGCGGGTCTCAGCGTCTCGGGGTGCGCCCCTGAGCCCGGGGCCGGACTCCCCACGTCCGTGCGAGCGTCTACTTGGGTAGCGTGGCCGAGTGTGTGCGTGTGTGAGGGCGCCGCCCCGGGGCGCAGCTGTGCGGGTCCCGGCCTCTGGCCCCTGTGTCTGGGTGTGGGGTGTGTCCCTACGAGGCCCACCTGTCCCCCTGTGTCCGTCAGTGTCTGTCGCTGGGTGTGAGTGTGTCCGGGTGTGCCCTCGCCGTCGCGCGTGTGGAGGGCCGGCTGTGGCTGCACAAGTGGGCCCAGCCTGGGGCCCCCCGAAGACTTGTGGGTCCTATAGAAGGCTCTGGAGGGGCGAGAGCCCATGGCCCTAGAGTGTGGGCGGTGGCAAGTGGGGCCGAGGGGGCGTGCTCCTTCCTGTCCCGCCTCTGCTCACAGGGCCTTCTCGAGGGGAGTCGTGCCCGTACCCCATTCTGACCAGGGGTGTATTTGTTCAGAGAATGTGTACTGGGCACTGAGAGTGCTGCTCTAGGCACTTTCCGGGACTACCCCTTTTAGAGGCCTTCCAGGAGCTCTGAGGTTGCAGCCCTGACCACCCCCATTTTACAGATGGGGAAACAGCTCAGAGACCAAGTCACCCAGCTTAGAGACTAAGAAGACCCAGGCATCTGGGGTCCAGAGCCCCCACGCTTAGCCACCAGACAAATGGGGAATTCTTTAGTCCTTTCAACTCGTTGGAGACAAAGTTCCAGGATTTTTCCCCCATGGGATTTTCCCCTAGAAACAATGGAAGGAAGGAAATAGCAGTAACCTCAGAGGAAGAGGAGGAAGGAGGGAGCCACTGGCTTTGCAACAGCACAGCTCTCAGACCACACTCTGTCCAATAGTCACCAGCCCTGTGCACGTGTCACCTTACAGGGCCACTCTGAATTCATGGACTCCTTTCTCAAAATAAATTTGTTATTAAAATTACAGTTTGTGATTCCATGGCTATAAGGATTTATATAATCTGGGTTGGATTACATTCATCCTTTTTGATATTAGGGGCGCCCGGCTCACTGTACCTCATGGATAAGTTGGCTCTGGTTCTGTTTGTGTCCAGCCAAAGAGCTGGTGTTGTTGACTTCACAGTGCAGGGATAGGAGGCAGAGTCTGCCAGTCGGAAAGAATACCTTTTGAAAAGTTAAATATTTTTTCAAACATTACAACAGTGATAGGAAATTACTGCATCCAGCGAAACAGAATATGAAGGAAAACAATGAATAAAACCTCCTTCTCATTCCTACTTTGTCCCCTCAAGGCACCACCTGGTGTCCATCATTCCATGTTCTTTCCCAGGCTCAGAAATGCTGCACAGAAGCAACCCCTGCCCTCCACGTGCTGGTTTGTCTTTATGCAGAGAGCTTAAAGTCAGGTGTCAAACTATCATCTAATTTGTGTTTCTCACTTAGTGACATTACGGATGTGAGTAGACGCAGAACTACTCCTCCTTTGTAGAGAAGACCTGATCCTTCATAATATGGCCTCTCCCTTATTGATGGGTACTTTTTATTTTATTTCTGGACTTTTTGTGGGTTGGTTGGCCTTTTGCCTCCGGGAATAGTTCTACAGTAAATATGGCTTTTTTGTGCTGTAACTTTTTACACAGAGCTTTTATTGCTGTGGCAGAGTCTCAGGGCTGCTGGGTTATGGGGTTCTTATGTTGCCAGCTGGCTTTCTGGAAAGGTGAGAGACTCCCATTCCTTCTGCTGTGTGGAGAAGGCCCATTTCTTTGTGTCTTTGCCAGCTCTAGAAGTTTGCTCACCTGTTCTTTCCCTCTGTGTTCGGGTGCCTCTTGTGTGCCACACATCATCCTGGATGCCGTGATCATCTCTGCTTCCTGACGAGTTGCCTTCTGGTGGAGGGAGGACAGACAAGGAACTCGAGAACAACTCTTTATTTTTTTAAAGTTTTTATTTATGTGACAGAGAGATCACAAGTAGGCAGAGAGGCAGGCAGAGAGAGGGAAGCAGGCTCCCCGCTGAGCAGAGAATCTGGCACAACGTGGGGCTAGATCCCAGGACCTTGAGATCATGACCTGAGCAGAAGGTAGAGTCTTAACCCACTGAGCCACCCAGGCGCCCCGAGAACGACTCTTTAAAAAGACAGTTGCTGATAATCATGTGTGCTATGGGAAGATGGTGGAAGGGGTAGGGGTGTTGCCGCTTGAGCTCAGGGGCTTGGGGGTGGGGGATTTACTTCCCCAAGGAGGTGATGCTTAAGCTGACTGTGAGAAGGCGCTAGTTCTTCCCATGGCTAGGGAAGAGGGAGCAGTAGATGTGAAGGCCAGTGTGCCTGGGGCCAAGTGTTGGAGAGGAGAGCAGACTGGTAGGGTGACGGCCAGCAGGTGCAGACCATAAGGGCCGCGTGGGCAGCTGGGAAGCCTGGGTGATTTCTAATGCTGTGGGAGACCACAGGAGGGTTTTTTAGCTGAAGGACATTTTTACTGAGGGCTTGCTGCAGGCCAGACATGGTTCTGTGGAATCTGTGGATGGGAAGTGGTAAGAGACCTGAGCCCATGCGTTTGCAGTGGATACTGGAGCTCCTTGGCCTCGCTCTATTGGCAGTCTTTGCTGTGGGGCCGCCTTGTGGACTCGGCGTACTTGGCGGTACTGAGCAGCATTGCTTGGTCTCCACCCACCAAATGCCCAGAGCTGCGCCTCCCGCAAGTTGTGGCACTTACAGAATGTCTCCAGACATTGCCAAATGTCTCCCGGGGCCAAAATCACCCTCTGGCCGAGAAGTAGTGTTCTAAAGATTTCTGCCAACCTGTCCTTATGTGCGAGTTAAAATTGCAACTTTCTGCTTGTAAAAGTGGGGGGCCCTTTGAGCTCAAAAAGACCCTTCTTTGTCTTCGTGGTTCTTACACTTTAAGAAACTCATTTGGAAATCAATAATTCTTGGTCCCCATCCCAGCAGGTTTGATGCACCAGGTCTAGGCAGGGACCTAGGGATGTGTATTCTGAATAATAATAAGCTTTTCTGGTGATTTCTGACATTTTGAGAAATGGCACAGTAGCTGAAGGGCTTTTGTATAGAAGACTGCATTTTTACAAGTGATCCTGAGGGAGGTTTAGGGAGGTGTATTTTGGCTTAATGGCAGAAGGAAAATTTGTTTCCAGTCAGAGGTATTGGTGACTCGGGTAGTGAGCTCCTCATCATGGGAGGCATGCAAAGTCCTGGCAGGTCACTGTGGAGCCAGGACTGCACTAGCATGTCCTAAACTAAGAATTTGTGCTAACCTATGCCACCTGTCTAGTGTTTTACTTTGCTTTTATTTAAATTGGCTCACTGGTTTTTAAATTTATTTATTATATCAACTTATTTTATTATTTTTTTTATTTTTAGATTTTATTTATTTACTTGAGAGAGAGACAGTGAGAGAGAGCATGAACGAGGAGAAGGTCAGAGGGAAAAGCAGACTCCCCATGCAGCTGGGAGCCCGATGCGGGACTCGATCCCGGGACTCCAGGATCATGACCTGAGCCGAAGGCAGTCGTCCAACCAACTGAGCCACCCAGGCGTCCCAACTTAGTTTATTTTTTTAAAGATCTTATTTATTTAGAGAGAGCACACAAGCACAAGTGGAAGGGGAAGAGGGAGAGGGTGAAAATGTCTTAAGCCAACTCCATGCTGAGTGTGGAGCCCTACGGGAGCTTGATCCCAGGACCCTGGAGATCACGACCTGAGCCAAAGCAAGGGTTGGACGCTCTATCGACTTCGCCACTTAGGTGCCCCTAAATCAACTTAGTTTAAAAGGGTACTCTTTGCCATAAGAAAGGAGACTTCAGAACAAAGCTGACTGCATTTTACTCTTGGAACATACTCGACCAGCAACAGTAATGATGGCAGCTCTGTGTTGAGTTTGTGCTCCAGGTTCCTTCTGTGTGTGTTAGCTGAACCCCACAGATACCCCCAGGAGACATGGGAAATTGCCTGCAGAGGTGGGGAGTGGCGCCTCAGACCAGCACTCCAACCTGGGGAGGGGGCCTGAGCAGGTGGCTGGGAGAAGGCAGAGGGTCCTGTTGCTCCCAGCAGCTGTGGGAATGAGTGTGGGGGTGTGAGGGTGTCTGGGGGTGCTTTTGAGAGGCATCAAGCACCTAGAGCTGGACATATTCGGCCCACCTCCATTCCCCAGCTGTGTCATCTTGGGCCAGTGACTTATCCCTTGGGCTTCAGTTTTCTCATCTGTGAAATGGGATGGGTAGAAGTAGGACTTACTTTGTGGGGCATTAAGAGGATTAAAGGAGAGATTTCTGTCCATGGCCTTGCACAGAGCTTAGTGTTTGTTATTAACGTGTGTGTGTGTGTGTGTGTGTGTGTGTGTGTATCCCTCCTTGCCTGTCTCATGGTAGGTATGTGTCTATCTGTCCCATCTGCCAGGCCTGGTTTCTCACTGTGCCCTCTCTCTCTCTTGCTCTCTCCTAACCACAGTCTGCCCATTCCTATCACCCTGGGCACTGGAAGGATGGCCACACAGCTGCTGACTGACGAGGCCCTGGTAAGTCCTGTCCCGCTCTCACACTCCATTCCGGAGGCTCAAGCTTAAAGGGCAGGACTCCTGCCCAGGATGACCCTGTTGCTCCCAACACCCCTGTGGGGCTCACGTGCTCAGCACAGTCTGCAGGGGCCTGTGTCTGCCCTGCGGGGGGTGGGTCGCATGCAGGAGTGCTGCCCTCCTCTGCTCTGCCCTTTCCGGGCCCAGCAGCCCCTTGCCTGCCCCTGACACTGGCTTCAGCCAGCCGAGAGGGACAGGGCAGCTGGGAGGGACTGGCTTTCTCCTCGGGGCTTTCAGGAGACAAATGGGCCCCTGGGAAGTGGCGGTTAAACACACCACATCAAGTGTGAAAAAGGCCCCTACAGAGGGACTTGGGCCGCACACTGGACCAGACTCATGAATGTCGCTTACGAACACCCACACACGTGGTGAAAGTCCAAAACACAGGCTGGAACGGGCCTGCACACTTCGGACAGTGGTTACCTCTGGAGAGAGAGGACGCCGCCCTGGGGTAGGGCAGCTGGGCGTCTGTGGCTCTCGCTGGTAGGCTTATGCTTTAATGGGTGGCACATGTATGGTTGCTGGTTGTATTTTTCTCTAAATTTCCTTTTGTGCCAGAAATATTTCATAATAAAAAAATAACATGGATATTCCTAGAAAACTGAGAAAACACAGTAAACTGTAAGTAAGACAATATAATTCACTCAAAGTCCCTTTCCCCATATATAAGCCATATGGATATTTGGGTATTCATTTATTTTCTTCCTTTATTTAAAGATTTTATTTATTTATTTGACAGAGATAGCAAATAGGCAGAGAGGCAGGCAGAGAGAGGGAGGGAAACAGGCTCCTTGCGAGCAGAGAGCCTGATGCAGGACTCAATCCCAGGACCCTGGGATCATGACCTGAGCCGAAGGCAGAGGCTTTAACCCACTGAGCCACCCCAGTGCCCCTCTCCTTCTATTTTTGTTCTCAGAAACTTGAGCAGGCTTCCCGCTGAGCAGGGAGCCCGATGCGGAACTCCATCCCAGGACCCTGGGATCATGACCTGAGCCAAGGCAGACACTTAATGACTGAGCCACCCAGGTGGCCCTATCATTTTAATATTGAGATTTTTTTTCCCCATTCAACTTTTAATTAATAAGGATTTCTCTTATTTTGAAACTTCATAAACTTTCAAACATCACTAGTTTGACTTAAAAAAAATAATTTATTTTATTTTTTATTTTTTAATTTTTGACAGAGAGAGAGAGATCACAAGTAGGCAGAGAGAGAGAAAGGGAAACTGACTCCCCAGTGAGCAGATAGCCTGATGCGGGGCTCAATCCCAGGACCCTGAGACTACGACCTGAGCTGAAGGCAGAGGCTTTAATCCATTGAGCCACCCACGCGCCCCTAAAAAATAAGTTTTTCTTTTTTTTTTTTTTCTAAATAAGTTTTTCAATGCTATAAATAGCCTATCATAAAAGAAGATTCCTGGCAGGTAAGGAAATACACGATCATTATAAAGAGCTTAGAAAAATCCAGAAGAACATAGCAAAGAGAATCGGAATGACCTGTGTGATCTTACTGCAGGAGATAACCACTGTTTGGTGTTTGTGTGTCTTTCTTTCCCTGGATACATGCTTTGCAAAAACCAGAATCACCTTGGCTAAGCAGTTTTTATATCCTGTTTTTTTGTTGTTGTGGAATATTTCATCCTAAACATTTCTCTGTGTAGTTAAAAGCTCTCCGTAACATCCATTTTAATGGCTACATACAAATTTTACCTAAGGGCTGTAGCTGGTTTCCTTCGTGGTGCTTTCATGGGACATTTATTTCTTTCCTGTTACTCGTGGTTATGAACAGTATCAGGAGGGACATGGCTGGTGCATAAGTCTTTCCGTGCGTTTCATATGATTTCTTAGGTGTGCTTCCCTGAGGAGGAATCCTGGGTTGGATGTTTCTGAAGCCTTCCATGAGGCACGTAGCACTTTCCCGACAGGTGGTGGCGGTATGTGTGTTCCTGCCAGGCTGGAGGGAGGTTTGCGTTTACTGTTGTCAGAATTTCTTCTGCACTTGGCATATAAATGACACACGGTGTTGACCTTGAGTGTGATGGGTGACAAATGGTGTCATGCTATCTCTTTCTGAGTAGCGTTGTCTGTGGTATTGGTCAGGGTTTATTTTCAGCAAATGTTTGTTAGCCATTTCTGCAGGTGGGTAGATTATCTGTCTACAGGATTCTCAGTATTTTGGAAATTTTAAGCATGCACGCGTGTGTATGTAAGTAGATGTGGCAGCTATTCTTCCCAGGCTTGCTCTTTGTTTCTTCTTTTATTCTATATTTTTAAAATACAAAAGCATTTCAGATTTTTATTTATTTAATTTATGTTTTTAAAGATTTTATTTATTTATTTGACAGAGAGAGATGTTGGGGTCTGTTATCAAAGGAATGGGACTGAGACAAAGTGAAAGTTTTGCAAAGTTTTATTCTATGCCAAGCATTAGAAGTCAGACTGACCGGCTAGGGCCGCCTCCGAAGAGAGTGACCCCATCCCGATCTCACAGGCTGGTTTTATAGGGCATAACCGCAGACCCAAGGTACATAGCTTCTATTGTTAAGGCGTTTACTCCCAGAATCAATACCCAGAACTACTGGAACTACTGGGGTGTTTATTCCCGGAATGAAGTCTGTGGATATAAACAGTAATATGGCTACCTAGGCAATATGGAGTCATGCTGACTAAGCAGGCTCTAATGGTTAAATAGGTTTTAACATTAAATTGGCCCTAACAAGAGACACAGCGAGAGAGGGAACACAAGCAGGGGCAGTGGGAGAGGGAGAAGCAGGCTGAGCAGGAACCCCAATGTGGGGGCTCCATCCCAGGATGCTGGGATCATGACCCGAGCCGAAGGCAGAGGCTTAACCCACCGAGCCACCCAGGCTCCACATTTCAGATTTTTAAAACCAAATTTGCCTCTCCTTCTGTGGTATCATCCGTTGTCTTTATTTTTTTTTTTTAAGATTTTATTTATTTGACAGACAGATCACAAGTAGGCAGAGAGGCAGGCAGAGAGAGGTGGGGAGGCAGGCTCCCTGCTGAGCAGAGAGCCCAATGTGGGGCTTGATCCCAGGACTCTGGGATCATGACCCGAGCCGAAGGCAGAGGCTTAACCCACTGAGTCACCCAGGCGCCCCAACATTTGTTGTCTTTAAAGGTCTCTCTGTTCACAGGTCATACATGACCTGTATTTTCTTTCCTTTTTCCATTTATCATTTAGGTGATAACCACAAACTTCTGAATCTTTTGTGTATCTACCTGAACTTTAATTTGCTGCATGAACGTGTCAATTCTGTTGTCTGTGAGTGTCGGTTTGTCATGATGTTTATGTAACTCCTTTATTGGGACGCACCCCGCCTGCCTGATCTCATCTGACCACAGGGCTGTGCGGCGGCCACCCCGGGCAATTGCAGAACATCCTCACCCGCAGACCGGAAATGTGTGTCCGGTAGCACTTGCTGCCCTTTGTTCGGGTAACCCCTGATCTACTTCCTGTCTCTGTGAGTTTTCATATCAGGACGTTTCACGGGTGGAACCGCCGGCCACGTGCTCGTTTGTGTCTGCGTTCAGTGCGGTGGTGGTGGGGCCCCGCCTTGTGGTCACTTGTGCGAGGGCTTTCGCGGTGGCGCAGGGAGAGCACGCTCGCTCACTCACTTTCTGGTCATTGTTAACAGCGGTGCAGTGGACAGGGCAGGTTTTTCGTGTGAACCCGTGTCTTTGCTTCTCTCGGGCACACACTCAGGAGAGGGATTGCTGGCTCCCACAATGACTACTTAACCGTCGAAGCGGCCATCGACCTCTTCCAGAGCAGCTGCCCCGAGCTGTCTCCGCTTGTACCTTGTCGGTGCTGGTTGTGTCTGTTTGTTCTTTTCCCTGCATTATTTAGGAGGACTCGGAGGGCTCGGGTGCATTTGGGGTTAAGCTTCATGTCTGCGGGAGGTCTCCCCGACCACCTGCTGTCTGCTCTTCCAGCATGCTTGGGCAAGGCATGGGCTCTGAGACTTCCTGAGATTGGCCGTGTGGTTCTGGGGCACTTTTGTACACCCCCAGCCCAGGCTTGATGTGTGGGACCTGCTCAGCAAATAGTTGACTCATTGGGTGAGCTGAGATGGAACGTGTTTAGGGTAGACTTTCTGAAGGAATTAGCATATAAAAAATTTAAAATAAACTTTAAAAGGGGGCAGGAGGAAACTTGAAGTGATGGATGAGTTTATGGCCTTGATCGTGGTGGTGATTACATGAGTGTATGCTTTCCAAACTTAGCAAATTGTATTCATTAATGTTCATGGCTTTTTGTATGGCACCCAGGCCTCAATAAAGTGGGTTTTTTTAAAAGAAGGAATTATTAACAGGACTGGTCAAAGGATGTATTAGGTCAGAGAATTAAATAATATTCTGTATCAATAATTGTTATTAATAATAAAAAGTATATATAAGATACATATGAAATAGCAAAATTAATCAACTGATGATAGCAAAAGCTGGCGTCTGTCAAGCGCTTACTCCAGCCATACCAGGCACGGGGCTGGAAGCACACATCCTTACCTTGCTTAACACCCAGGACAACCGTAGGGGGTGATTGTTGTTATGAAGCCCACAGAACAAATGAGTCTCAGAAAGCTTGAGAGAGTAGCCCAAGGAAACTCAGCCTAAGAGGGACAGAGCCAGGATTGCACTGCAGTCTACCGGCCTCCCAAGTCAAAACCCTTAACCACTGCTGCATGCTGCTTCTGCATCGGGGGATGGTGGCCCCTGCAATGGCGAGGCCAGCATGAGCCCAGGGCACTGGGCAGGTGCTGGGGACAGTGAGAGAACTGGCCAGCAGATGAGGTCTCCTAGGGAGGAAGGGCTGTGGTTCAGGGCCCAGGTTAGGAGTGGCGCTCAGCTCACTGGAGGGACCCAACGACCTGCGGGAGGCAGTGACAGTAGCTGATGGTTGTCAAGCACCTGCTGTATGGATGTGCTGTTCTGAGCAGCAGATGGGGATTACCCTAATTCTCATGCCCTCCTTCTCATAGATACATTTACTCACTCGGGAGCTGTTTGCCGCGCGCCGGCCGGACGCCAGGCATTGTAGGAAGCCTGGGGATATTGTGGTGAGCAGGACGGAGGCACTGGCCTGCTAGTGCTGCCATGACAAAGCGGCACAGGCTGGGGGGCTAACAGCGGAGACCTGTCTTCTTACAGTCCTGGAGGATGAAGTCCCCACGGTCAGGGTGTCGGCAGAGCCACGCTTCCTCTGAAGGCCTTAGAGGAGGAGCCGCTCCAGGCCTCCCTTCGGGCTTCTGGTAGTTCTGAGCTCATGGCAGCATGACGCCCGTCTTCCCGTGGCTTTCTCCCTGCCCGTGTGTCTGTGTCTAAATCTCTCTTATAAACGGACATCAGTCCTGTCGGACTGAGGGCCTACCCTGGCCCAGTATGATTTCATCTTGATTCATTACATGTGCAATGTCCCCGTTTCCAAGTAACGTCCATCCTGGGGTGCTGGGGGTTCAGACTTCCACACAGGACTTGGGGGTGGACGTAATTCAACCTACGACAAGCGCTTCGGATAGGACCCAGCCCACAGCAAGTGTGTAAGTGGTAGGTCTCCTCACGTGGTTGTTGACATCACCACCATCATCATTACCTCCCGTGCTGCGGAATATTCATTTTACACACGGGGTTTATAGCATCTGTCGGGAAGGCACCAAGGCTTCCACCCCAGGAACTCCCCACCGTTCCCCATTGCCTCATCTGCCTCTTAAGCCTCAGACCCCTGTGGCCTCCCCGCACAGACCCAGCCACTCATTGTCCCTCAGACTGCGTTCGGTGTCAGCTTTCCAAAGTCTTCCTGGACGCGCCCTAGAGCTGCCATTGCTCGGGCGCCTGGAAGACTTCTCGGTGGTGGTATTCAGACAGCTGGTCGATCTCATGTATGTTCTTGTGCCTCGTTCATGAGGAGCTCATTCTTGAACTATCTCTGTGTCTGTTTCCCAGCTCCTATCTCAGTGACTGTAGCTCTGCAGGGCTCAGGACGGTGTGTGGAACGACTGGATTCCTTCTGCCCTTACTGGGCAACTAGTGGACACATCCATTTGCAGGGTCGTGGTCATTACCCCTTTGATTCCTGCTCTGTTTCTAAAGTGTGTGATGTTCTGCTCTAATCAGTCTTACGTTTGTTTTATTTCTATGTCAGAGGACCGTCCCGATATAGGTAGGCACCAAGAACACTGAGTGGTCGGTCCCTTCAGGACTCCACACTGTGTTGAAATCACTCCAGATACATCCCATGCCTCCCCTAAATCCTCTTGGCTTTTCTGGCCATTTCTCTAGACCTCCATGAGCAGGGCCCTGCGGTGAGTGGTTGTGGGTTTCCTCTTACAGGAAACAGTGACGTTCAGGGATGTGACAGTGGACTTCACCCAGGAGGAGTGGCAGCAGCTGGAGCCTGCCCAGAAGGACCTGTACAGAGATGTGATGCTGGAGAACTACAGGAACCTGGTCTCTCTGGGTAAGGGGGCAGCTTCGCTGAATTACTCACCATCAGCCTGTCACTTGAGAACTACAAAGAAATAAGAAAAAGAGTGGACAGATTTGACTCTTTAGAAAGTTCAAAGATAAAAATATAGTTGACAGGTAATGAAGTGGGGGAATAATATTTACCACATGTATAATAGAGGATTACAATTATATCAAAAGCTCCTAGTAATAAACAAGAATGAAGTGAGAACCAGAATGATAGAAAGGTGGACCAAACATACGAGCTGGCAGTTCAGAAATGTCGAAATACACTAAATTACACTTTATAAAAGGTTTTTAACCCTTCCCAGTAGCCAAAAGAAATACAAATCAAGTCAAAGAAATACCGTTTTTGCCCACAAGGAATGATAATTATCGGCATCGTAAGGGTGCAGGGAAAGGGACTTTCCTGTTTTCAGAGTATAAAGTTGGCATGGCAGTTTTGGAGTATCGTTGGACGTTATCAACCAAAATTTGAATGGTTACATTTTTAGGGATCTGTCCTTTAGATGTGTTCCTGTGAGTGCGCAGAATTTTACGTAGAAAGGAGAGGAGAAATGACATCAGTGCCCACCCATGTGAGACTGACTAAACACATCAGTTGTACCCGTTTGACGGAGACCATTTAGCTCATCAAAGACAAATACTGTGTATAGATGCTGACATGGGAAGATGTCCCTTAAACCACTGACTTCCAGAACGAGAATATGTTCCCATTTCTCTCACAGCTTTTGTGGAAGTATAATTGACCTATGATTAACTGCACATATTTAAAGCAAACATTCTGATGCATTTTGACATCTGTATACGCTCGGGGTGAGTCTATCACCATGATCCAGATAATGAACACATCCGTTATCCCTTTGTAATATCGCTGTGTGCCTCCCACACCCACCTTCCGGTCCCCAGGCGGCCACTTTATGTGTGAGTGCCCAATGGCACTGTGGTTTAATTTGCATATCCTGAAATTTTGTATATACGCACTCAAGCAGCATGTTCTCTCTCTGTCTCTCTCTCTCTCTCTCTTTTGGTCTGCTTTCTTTCGCTTGGCTTAATTATTTTGAGGTTCACCCATGTCATCTGTATCAGTAGTTCACTTCTCTTCATCGCTGAGTAATATTCTGTTTCATGGATAGACCAGGATTCGTCCATCCGTTCAGTTGTTGGTGGACATGCAGGTTGTCTCCATTTCTGAGCCGCCGCAGATAGAGCCACTGTGAACCCGTGTGTACAGCATTCACGGAGGACCTGTGCTTTCCTTTCTCTTGAGCAAACACTGGGCAGTAGAATGGTTCAGTCATGTGGTGGGTGCATATTACCCCTTCAGGAAACTGCCAGACACTTTTCCAAAGCAGCGGTGCCATTTTCCATTTCCGCCCGCAGAGCCCGGGACTTCCAGGTGCTCTGTGTTCTTGTTGAAGGTTCATGTGCGCATTCTTGGTCATTTGAGCCATTTTCAGGGGTGTGTGGTAGTGGTGGTGTTGTGCTTTTGGTGTCCTGTCTGAGAGACCATTGCCTGATCCAAGGGCACTAAGATTCACTCTGGTCTTTCCTCCTAAGACTTTTGTAATTTTGGCTCCTCATTTAGGCCTTCGGTCCATTTTGAGTTAATTTTTGTGAATTTTGCAGGAAAGGGGTCTAATGTCAGTCTTGCATGTGGGTATCCAAGGGCCCCAGCACTCATGCTGAAGAGCAGAAGCTTCTAATTTCATGTAGCCCGATTTATCGGTCATTTTTCTCCATGATCGTGCTTTTGATGTCCTCTCTAAGAAATCTTTGCTTATCTCAAGGCCACAAAGGTTTTCTTAAGTTGTACAGTTTTATGTTTTATTCTGTGATCCTTTAATTTTGTAATGATGCAAAGTGCTAATTGAAGCTCATTTTTTTTCATCAAATGAATATCTAGTTGTTCCACCACTATTTCTTGAAAAGGCTGTACTTTTCCACTGGACATTCCACGGAATTTTCTCCACGGAATTGCTTTTGCACGTCTGTCAAAAATCAGTCGTCCGTGTGTGTGTGGGGGTCCAATTCTGGGCTCTGTTTTGTCTCCTCCGTCGATGTCTGTCGCAACACCAACACCGTGTCATTTGCTTTTCTCTCAGTTCCTGCCTTTATGACCTGTGCTCAGTCTAGGCAGCTTGCAGTCCTCACAACCCTCTGAGTGTCCTGGCCAGTGCCTGTGAATTATGTGGTACAGGTTTCATGGCTGGCTGCTGTGAGAAGTCGCTGTTCCCAGCCTTCATCGGCTCTGGGTACATTTTTAAATCCTTTTGGGTGTTTTTTCCCAAGCTTGGGTAGTTTCCATGTCCACTTGTTCTGATCAGGAATCTGATACTCGCAGATCTCCAGAACACTCTCTCTGCTCATGCAGTCTGTCAGGCTTTGCCTCAGTGTCCACCCTCCTCCCACTAAGGCCCCATAGCACGGCCTGCAGCCTTTCTCCTGCATAAGCTGGGTGGTCGTAGGGCCTGCCTGTCCGATCCCACCTCTCAGGTCACGTTGCCCTTTCTTGGCTAATGTCCAGTGTCTTATAACCTTCGTTTAACATATTTTGTCTTCCCCCTTCCCCATTGCTTTAGGCTGAGGGGAAATCTTATCCCTGTATCTCAATCTGGGCCAGAAGCCCCATTTGAGGGAGGAAAAAATGTGTGTGTGTGTGTGTGTGTGTGTGTGTATACAGGTTTGTCTTATGTACTTTTGTAAAAAGGTGTGCACTGGGGAGAAAATTCTTTTTTTAGGGGGTAGAGAAAGTTCTAAAAATACGACCCAAATGGTTAACACAGGTGATATTGCAGGAGACTTCCGTTTTGTTATTTTTTGATGTTTGTTTAATAACAAGGGTGAATTACTTCATGATCAGAAACAGTCATAGAATTATCGAATATGGGAAAAGAAGGTATGAGAGACAAGAAATCTAGTTCCACAAAAACATCCCTACTTAGATCCAAAGGAGTGAAGAGCGTCTTGCACATTAGTGGCTTTTTGCCCAAGTGAGCTCTCCAGACACTGTCCTGTTAGCAGTTCCCTTGGCTGCAGCAAGAAAGTCCATGTCCACACCTGCCACGGGTCACACGTTGGCGGGCTGCTGCTGTTTGCAGGGCCTGTTGGTGAAGCGCTGTGGGGCTGGTTGGTTTAATTGGGCTGACATCAAGCTGTCTCTTCACAGCTTTTCAGAGCTGACAGCCAAGTGTTTGCTTTTCTGCAAATGACCTCTCCTGATGGGTTTTAGTCCACGAAAAGGAGGCTGCCTGCTTTCCCCTGCCCTCTTGGATTGCGGGGTGTGTGGCATCCTGCTTCTCAAGGGTGTTTGCTCCAAAGGACTTCCAACAATTTCCAGCTGAGACTCTGCCTGCTTTGACCTCTGTAGCCATGGCCTGTTGATACCCCAGCACATCTCAGATCCCACTGGCCCCATCCGGATTCACCATCCCCTTCCTGTCCCCACCCCACAGCCTTCATGTCCTGTGTTGCCACCTGCCCTAACATCAGGCTGAACATCAGGCACACCCCAGGGAGGCTAAGCCACGATCATTCCCCTACCTTAAGTATTTCCCACATTTTTTCCTCTGGGATAGGAAGGTACCTCACAGCAAAATCAGTGACTTCTCAGGGCGCATGGCTCTGGGATCAGACCGCTTGAATCCCAGCTCTGCCTCGAATGTGCTGTGCCCTTGAGTTTGTGACTTGTTTCCCAGACCCTCAGTTCCCTCGTCTGTAAAATGGGTACACTCAGGAGTACCTAGCTCGCATGTGGTTGTCAGGGCCGTGTGGGATGATCCACGCAGAAGGCTTCGCGCCGTGCCAGGCATGATGCCCAGGGAATGTTCATCTGACGGCTTCTGTGTGCCAGGCAGTGCTGTAGGAGCTGGGCCCTGACAAGGTCTGTGCCCTCCTGGAGCTCACTGTCCACAGGGCGGCTGACAATAGACAGATCCAGGCAAGAGCAAGCAGGAGGGGTGTTCCTTTCCACTGTAGGATGACAGGGAAGGCCTCCCTGTGGCAGATGTTAGCTGGGGGCTGAAGGATGTGCACCGTTGGGAAAGTGGGGTGGGGTGGTGGCAGATGCAAAGGCCTGGAGGCAGGAAGAACTTGGCATGGACAGCTTTGCTGGGAAAAAATAGGGAGCCACAGGGCAAGTGTGACTGACAGCAAATGAGCTGGGATGGATGGTGGGAGACAGGAGAGGGGGGCCTGGCTCTGTCCTGAGGACCCTTTAGACCAGGGGAAGGTGCTGCCTTTGATTCTGGACACTCAGCACGCCAAGAAGACACTGGAGAGTTTCACCTGACTCTTAAGAACATCCTCTAGCTGCTGAGTGGGAAATGGTTGTAGAGGGGTGAGGGCAGTGGAGGGTGGTGGATCTTGCTGCATTTTGGCCAGAAAATCCAGGTGGCTAACTCAGTCCGTGGCAGGGGTGAGAGGCGAGATTTGGTCTAGCCCGAGCTATTGTGTCTGTTCAGTGCTCCTGCCCCCCATCTGGATGGCAGGAGGAAAGGGGTAAATCAAGGCTGACTGCTCCGTCCTTTTTTTTTTGTTTGTGTGTTTTGTTTTTTAAATATTTTTAAGTGGTAAAACAGACCTAAACTTCAGCATTTTAACCATTTGGGTATGCAGCTCCATGGTGGTGAATATGCGCACACTGCTCTGCCACCGCCCCCATCCGTTCACAGAACTCTTTCATCTTGCAAAACTGAAATTCTGTCCCCGTTAACGTCCTCTCCACACCCCGTGCCCCAGCTCCTGGTGCCACGGTCTGCTTTCTGCATCTGGTGGGATGACTCCAGGGACCTCACAGGACAGGGTCGTGCGGTATGGAGCCTTCCGTGTCTGATTGACTGCTCTAAGGCTTTTGGGTGAGGCTCTCTCTTTTTGTTGATTTTGGAGGGTCTGGGTTTCCCGAACCACAGATTCTGAAGGAGACGTGCTAGGTTTGCAGTATCCAAGATGGACACCAAGTAGGCTTTCATGTACTTGTCAGCAGAGCCCAGAGAAGGTCTGGGTGAGGTGCAGGTCTGGGAGGCGTCAGCATACAGAAGATCCTGCAGTCCATATTCCCTCGGCCTGGCCCGGCCTGACTTAGGGGAGGGGTCTGGGATTCCAGCACTTGTGGGCTGGGTCGGGGTTTTGATGGGGCAGCAGGAATGGCTCTGTTTCACCTCCGATCTGGTTGCCTCGTAGGAAGGAGGGCCCCGTGGCCTTATCTTCATTTTTTTTTTTAAGATTTTATTTATTTGACAGACAGAGATCACAAGTAGGCAGAGAGGCGGGCAGAGAGAGTGGGGTGGGGGGAAGCAGGCTCCCTGCTGAGCAGAGAGCCCAATGCGGGGCTCAATCCCAGGACCCTGGGATCATGACCTGAGCCGAAGGCAGAGGCTTTAACCCACTGAGCCACCCAGGCGCCCCTATTTTTATATTTTTTATGAAATTTTTTATGAGATTTTTGTGTAAGATCTCATAGTTTTTAAATGTTGTGAATGAAGCCGTTAGATCCATGATACAGAATCTGGAGCTGGGGAGAGTCCTCTAGACTGAAAACAGAGATTTAGGAATGAACAGGATGCACATGGGAGGGGATTTGAGCCGCAGCATGGCCGGGACTAGCAGGCAGGGACAGATGTGCAGTGGCAGGAGGGTCTGGAAACAGCACCAAGGGACACCTGCTGCTCCGGGAGTGGGCGGCGGCGGAGGGGTGAGGGGCATTGAGGGTACAGGGAAGGCTGGAGCCTGGCTGCTGGGGGGGACATGGAGGATAACCAGCATGTGCCACGCAGATGCCTGCTGGCATCTTACCATTTCTAGTAGGAGTGCTTGGGGAAGCCTGATTGGTGGGGACAGTTAGGACAGAGCCCGGAAGCAGGGAGCCCAGGGCAGTGCCTCAGGGCTTGGGTCTGCAGGAGCCCGTGTTCTGCTCCATCCAAGCCAACCTGCCTCCTGTTGCTTCTCCTCAGACGTCTCTCTCGGAGCGCCCGGCTGCTGGACGTCCTTGTCATCACTCTCCCGAAGGGATCCTTCTTGTTCTCTCTGCTCCCATCAGGTCGCTTCTGCTTCTTTGAACCACCTTTGTCACCAGCTCATTGCCTCCCCTCCGATCAGCAGGGTGTCCTTTGCGTCTCGAGCCCTGCTGTGTCTCTGACTTCCCATACTTGTCAGTCTGGCTTTGGTTGGTCCCCTCCTCCCAGCATTGTTAACCCTGTGTGTTTCCTCTTCTCTTTCCCCTCCCCTAGACTTGGAGACTAGACCTGAAATGAAGGAGTCGGGGCCACAGGAGGATAGTGCGGAAGACAGACCGCCTGCTGGGGTGGTCACGGAGAGACCCCTGAGACATGGTGCTCGCGGTGTGGCCTCTGATGGAGTGTGGACGCAGGGCGAGCGGGTAGAGAGGCAGCTGGGAAGCACAGGGACCCGTCCGCAGCGGCCGGAGCTTTCCCTGGGGCTGCCCGCCGCGGGCCAGGAGTTTCAGGTCTTCACCCCGCAGAGCTCTGGGCCGGTCCCGCCACGGTCGGAGGGCCCAAGGGAAGAGGGGACCCGGGCACTGGCCGCACTCGGGAAGACCTTCTCCGGGGACCCAGCCGTCAGCCTGCCAACCCAACTGGACGTGGACAGGAGGTCCTATGGCTGCAGCGCGTGCGGCAAGGCCTTCAGCCGGAGCTCGTCGCTAATGAAGCACCAGCGCATCCACACGGGCGAGAAGCCCTTTGAGTGTGATGCGTGTGGGAAGCACTTCATCGAGCGCTCGTCCCTCACCATCCACCAGCGCGTGCACACTGGGGAGAAGCCATTCACGTGTGGAGACTGTGGCAAGGCCTTCAGCCAGCGCATGAACCTCGTCGTGCACCAGCGCACGCACACGGGCGAGAAGCCCTACGTGTGCACCGCATGTGGGAAGGCCTTCCGCAAGACGTCCTCACTGGCGCAGCACGAGCGCGTGCACACCGGGGAGAAGCCGTACGCGTGCGGCGACTGCGGCAAGGCCTTCAGCCAGAACATGCACCTCCTCGTGCACCAGCGCACGCACACGGGCGAGAAGCCCTACGTGTGCGACGCGTGTGGTCGCGCCTTCAGCCAGAACATGCACCTGACTGAGCACCGGCGCACACACACGGGCGAGCGGCCGTACGCGTGCAAGGAGTGCGGCAAGGCCTTCAACAAGAGCTCGTCCCTCACGCTGCACCGGCGCCGCCACACGGGTGAGCGGCCGTACGCGTGCGGAGAGTGCGGCAAGGCCTTCAGCCAGAGCTCCTACCTGATCCAGCACCAGCGCTTCCACATCGGCGTGAAACCCTTCGAGTGCAGCGCGTGCGGCAAGGCCTTCAGCAAGAACTCGGCACTCACGCAGCACCGGCGCGTGCACACTGGTGAGAAGCCCTACGTCTGTGCCATCTGCAGCAAGCACTTCACGGGCCGCTCGTCGCTGCTCGTGCACCAGATGGGCCACACGGGCGAGAAGCCGTTCGCATGCGGCGAGTGCGGCAAGGCCTTCAGCCAGAGCGCGTACCTCATCGAGCACCAGCGCATCCACACCGGCGAGAAGCCGTACCGGTGCAGCCAGTGTGGCAAGGCCTTCATCAAGAACTCCTCGCTCACGGTGCACCAGCGCATCCACACGGGCGAGAAGCCATACCGGTGCGGCGAGTGTGGCAAGGCCTTCAGCCGCAACACCAACCTCACGCGCCATCTGAGGATCCACACCTAGGGGGCGGCCTGGGGGTGCACCTTGTCCCGGGGCTTCCCTTCAGGGGCTTCCAAGTCCACTCCAGTGTGGGTGGGATCCATCAGACCCGCTGGCAGTGCGACAAGTCCTACAGGGTCGCCCACCACTGGCACCCCGGCTGAGAGGAGTCCCACCCCACCGGGGCCTTACGACTGGGGCCTCGTGAACAGCTCCCTCCCCACTGGGCACCTGCATGCCCACAGCAGAAAGGGTCTGATACATCCTCCGGGTCTGATACACTGGGGGCCATGGTCAGGGCTGCTGCTGTGGCTGGAAACCTCCAGGAGCTCCAGGAACCTGGCATCAGGGTTCCAGGCTGTGGGAACGCATATAAGAGCTGGGACGAGGCATTTGGTGTCTCTGGGCGACACTCAGTAGGAAAGCAGGAGGGGCGGGGGGAGGTGGACTCAATAAGTGAATGTGGGGACATTTCTGGACCCTAGATCTGGTCCAGATGTCAGGTTGTCATCCTCCATGAAGTCCCTCCTGGGGTAGAAGCCAGAGGGCCCCTCTCTCCATCCGTTCCTGACCCACCATGTTAGACCCACCATGTCACCTGCCACTGACATGGCAAGCTGTCAATGGGCGAAAAAGGTGGTTTTCAGAGTCCGCAAATAACAGTAAGCACTTTGGATGCCAAAGTTTCTCAGTCTGTTAAATTTTTTTTTTAAATAAAACTTTTCATTAAGAGAGACTGGTGTAATTTTAAACAGTTGTCAGGTGCAAAAGATATAGGCACCAGTGGTCCCGTTGAAATCTGCATCAGTGTCTGTGGGAGACGAGAAGGTCAGGCAAACACCAGCAGGTCAAATATTCCGGTTTAAAGACTTAGCTTAGAAAGTTTGCATATCTGGGCACACACTCCGTTTTTATAGTGATTTTTGCAGTTAAATTTGAAGGCAGCTCCAAGGGAGTTTCCTAAGGCTCACCTGATGCTTTGTTTACATAGAGATACCGCCCCCATTCAGCCCCAGAGTCTCCTTTTTTGGGGCCTTTGATGCTGCCTTTCTTTTAACATTCGATGCTACTGGTTGCAAATGTCTAGGTGTTTCTTAAGTCAATGTCCACAAAGAGTAAACAGTTCATTTTAAGAGATCTTTTATATGTGTAAGCACTTTGTGTTGCGAGCAGGAAAAGCAGCTGCTCAAGAGTGCATAAGCAAGGTGGACGGTTTCTCGGATGGTTGTTTGGCAGCCAGGTGGGTATCAGGGTAGGCTTGTTCCAGGCGTCAGGAGTGTTGCTCTGGTTCTCTGGCTTTCCCGTCCTATGCCAGCCTCATTGCAGGCGGCTTCCCTCATGGTTTTGTGGTGGTTTCCAGCACATTTTCTCAGTCATGTCCTGGTGGAGACAGACCTGGTGCGGTGACACAAAGGCCCAAAGCTTCATTCTGTGGACTGAGCCACAAACAGTTGCCATGGCCAGTGAAGCACCCTGTGGGTATGGGTCTATATCCCCGTCTAGGTCTCTCCTTCCTCCCTGAAAGAGGCAGTGGCCCAGGGCCCGAGCTGCTGTGTGCCTGCCATGGCCGTGGGGTCATTCCATCCAGATCAGATTCCAGGGGAAGAGGGAGAACACAGAGAAGGCAGCCCTGTGGTGTCATGCCACAGGTGGGGGGGGGGGTGAATGGGGCTTAGAATTGCGTGGCTGCTCCGCCTTCCCTTGCCAGGCCAGTGCTCTTCTGGCACCAGTGCAGGGCAGGGAGTGGAGGGGTGAGGTGAGCGGCACCTCCCATTTCACTCTTTGCTGCCTGGTCCCTGAAGGTGGGCTTGGATGGGGGAACCTGAGGCCTGGGACGGACGGGCCGCAGCGGCCCTCATTCTACAGCAGTTCCTGTACACTGGGCGCGGTTCCCGAAGCCAAGGCTGGGGGTACAGCATGGAGCAGGATGAGCCTCCATTGGAGCTGATGTTCTCGTGCCTCCACAGCGGTGAGCGGGCAAGAGGTGCTGGGATACGGAGCCCGGCCGCAGAGGGGAGCCCGGTGGTGGTCGGAGGAGGCGAGCCAGCCGAGGCACGAGGCTGATGCAGGTTGGGTGGTCAGCGACACCCGACAGAGACCTGAAGACGCCAGGCGACCTTTAGCCAGGCGGCTGAGATCCCCATCCAAGGGCATGGAAGTGGGGATCAGAGGTTCAGCACCAATCCCCACGAGGGGGTGGGAGCATGTTGTCAGGACAGTTAGCCTGTGTGGAGCACTGGGCACATGCGCAGGACATGACACAAATGCTGTCCTTCTCACCATGTCATCCGGGCGCAGGTGGGGAAGCCGAGGCCCAGGGGGGCTCGAGGCTGGAGTGAGATCACACAGCCTGCACATGAGGGCACCGGGAGGAACAGGGGCCCGGAAGCCACACTACCGGGGTTCAAATCCAGGCTCTGCCCTTGCTTTGTGACTCTGGGCAAGTTTCTTAACCTCTCTGAACCTCTTTCCTCATTTGTAAAGTGGGGGTAATGGCAGTCCTTACCTGAAGCATTGTTGTGGGGAATAAATGAGGTGATGTGTGTAGCCTGCAGAATGCAGTGCTGTCAACTGAATGGTTTGTGTCCTCAAGGGGAGTGTTTTGTACTTGTTTGGTCCTGGCATGGAGCTCCTAAATCTCTTGGAATTTCATGGGTCATAGCGGTGTCTTTTGTTCTGATGAGGTGGGCCCCTGAAGGGTTGGTCACCAGAAACACCAAGTACTGATTAGAAGCTTGGGATTTTCAGCCTGCCCACGCACCCCTTCTCTAGGAGGGGAGAGGGGCTGGAGTTAATGACTGGCCATGCCTGGGTCCGGGGGTGGGGGCAGCTCCACAGGGACAGAAGCTCCTGCACTGGGAACCTCCCAGACCTCGCCCTGTGCACCTCCTCCCCCAGCCGTGCATCTGTGTCCTGTCAGGTCCTTCATAAGAAACCAGGGACCTAGGGAGTAAGAGGTGTCTGAATTCTGTGAGCCCCTCTGACAAATTAGACCCAAGGATGAGGACTGAGAACCTCTGAGACACAGCCACTCAGGACGCGTTACAGTCTGGAGTTGGGAATGGCCTCTGAAACTGCACAGGGGGAGCCCCCACCCGTGGGATCGGGCGCTACCTCCAGGCAGACAGTTGAGCTGAGTTGTAGGACACCCAGCTGACTTGCTTGGGGTAGGAGAGCCCCCGCACATCTGGTACCCAGGAGAAGTGGGGTGTTTTTCTACTCAGACTTAATACATACATTTATACTTAAAAAAATACACAACATCAAACATTATATATATAACATACATATATAATGTATACATTGTATTATATAGTAATTACTATAATTGTTATATACATTATATATTTTATGTAATATATGTAAAATAAGATAATTTGGGGTATATATTTAAGATATATACAATGTTAGGGGCACCTGGGTGGCTCAGTGGGTTAAGCTTCTGCCTTTGGCTCAGGTCATGATCTCTGGGTCCTGGGATCCAGCCCCGCATGAGGCTCTCTGCTCCGCGGGGAGCCTGCTTCCCCCTCTCTCTGCCTGCTTCTCTGTCTACTTGTGATCTCTGTCTGTCACATAAATAAATAAAATCTTTAAAGAAAAAAAAGATATATACAATGTTAAAAAAAAAGAGCTACCCTAAGACCCAGCAATTGCTCTACCAGGGATTTACCCCAAAGATACGAATGCAGTGATCCAAAGGGGCATCTGCACCCGAATGTTCATAGCAGCGATGTCCACAACAGCCAAACTGTGGGAGGAGCTGAGATGCCCTTCAACAGACAAATGGATAAAGATGTGGTCCATATATACAAGGGAATATTCTTCAGCCATCAGAAAGGACGGACACCCACCATTTGCATCAGCATGGAGGGGACTGGAGGAGATTATGCTGAGTGAAGTAAGTCAAGCAGAGAAGGTCAATGATCATATGGTTTCACTCATATGTGAAGCATAAGAAGCATAAGAAATAGGGAAGGGAGGGGAAAACCAAATGTGAAATCATCAAAGAGGGAGACAAACGATGAGAGACTCTAAACTGGGAAACAAACTAAGGGTTGCTGGAGGGGAGGGGGTTGAGGAGGGGGTAACTGGGAGATGGGCATTAAGGAGGCATGCATTGTGATGAGCACTGGGGGTTATATGCGACTGACGAATTACTGAACTCTACATCTGAAACTAATGATGTCCTTACAGGTTGGCTAATTGAATTTAAATTAAAAAAAGAAAAAGACAAAATGAGCTAATGATAGTATATGACATAAAATGCATGATATATGTAATAAAATATACACATATAATAAGATAAGACTTGTTTTTCTGGAGAACCCTGAACGACACAAGGGCCTGCCTTAAACATTGCCTTCCTGATTTCCCTGTTTGAAATTTGTAGCTCCATCCCCTGCTTCCTGACCCTGACCCAGACTACAGCCTGCCTTAGTACTGATTTTACTTCTTTGTCACTGGAACGAGGGCAGAACTGTGGTCAGTTTTGCTCACTGTTGTTTCCCCAGGACTTGAAACAGGGCCTGGCACACAGTAGGCACTGGCTAAATGCTGAATGAATGAGTCGAGGGTAGCATCAACAAATGCCAGCCGGCTAGGTTGTGAATAAGCAAGCGAGCCTTCCCAAGCGCCAGTCCGTTCCGCTCCAGATGTAACGCAGTTTCTGGAAACCTGGATGCGGCCCGTGTCCCGTTGTCCCCCAGGAAGGAATAGGGGAGGCAGGGTGAGCGTGTCTGGATCATCTCAGTGGACTGCAGGGCCTGTGGGGGCGGCCACAGTAGTCTGGTACCTGCCCGGGCGCTGAGGGCAGGCCAAAAGAGGCTGGCGCGTGAGTGAGAGCCTGGTAGAGAAGGTTCTCGGCATGAGTGCTCTGGATAGGCTGGTCAGCTTTTGAAAAACTACTTACGGACAAGTTGTTCCCTAGCTTGTTCCTAGAGCTCTGGGAGGGGCAGTCTCTCTGGCGCCAGCAAGGCCCCGAGAGGGCAAAGTGGCAGAAAATGAAAGGCGTGGTGGCTCTGTCATCGCCCTAGCCAGAGCCAGTCTCCCCCACTCAGTCTTAGTGGGGATGGCCTCTGGCCAAGTGTGGCCCTCCGACGTCCAGCCAGAGGGACATAGCCCTTCTGCTCTACCTGCATAGACACTGCCCTACTGCTGGGGACCTCACCAGAACCTCAGGGACCCCACATGCCTGCCCTAGAATATGGGGAAGGGGTCTTGGGGTCAGCCAGCTCCCCTCACAGTCCCAATTCCTGGGCTGGGAGTGGTCAGACTGGGGGCCTCAGAGATTGGGGAGAAGGAGGCTAGTCCTGCAGAAGCCCAGAGCGGCGGTGGCGAGGAATCTCTTGGAATCTTTGGAATTACAGAACAATCCTTTCTCACGTCACAGACTAATCACTGCACCCACCCAACCCCGCTGCCAACCCCAACACGCTGGATGGAATTCCTGTGAACTTGTAAAGTGCTCTGAGTGAAGCGGGAGTATCATCCAGTACAAACCTCACCCACAACCTGAATATTTTCGTATTTTATTATTGATAATCATTGTACTCTATTTTGTCCATAATAAGTAGTATTAAGTATATACAAATAATATGATATAATTATGCTCTATTATCAATAATACAATATTTATTAAGAAATAACTAGTATCTGGCATACTACTAATTATCCCACTTTTCCAGAGGGGAAACGGAGGCTTGGGGGACCAATACTTTGCTTGAGATCAGGGAGCAGAAAAGACAGACGTTTCATGTGCAGTGTTGCTGTTTTCTAAATGGTACCCAGTTTCCATATTTATTTAAGAAATGCTCTTCGGGCCAGAGCTGGACAGGCCACACCAACTACGTCGGGGGGTAAGAACTGCCCCAGGCCCTAGGCCTGTAGCCTGTGCGGTGTGGGTTGGGAGTGCGATCAGGGCAGCTGCGGGGTCAGTGGACCCCGGTTCCGCTGCTGGTCCCCACACTTACTGGGTGCTGAGTGCTGAGCTCCCCTGGTGTCTCCTTGTCTGTCAGACAGGGCTGGTGCCTGACCTCCCATCCGGGCATAGGTGACGGGTGAGGTCACGGACCTGGGTCAGCAGGCACTGAACACAGCAAGCAACCCCAAAGGCCCGGGACATTGTTCCTTGCAGCCAGTTAGGAGGAAGAAGGACTCCATGGGGGTTCCCTCCACCATCTCGCACCTCTGCTATTGGAGATACCCCGGGGCTGGGGATCCAGGGGACAGGTAAGGGAAGGGCAAGTGGCAAAGGCTCAGCCGTTTCTGAACACATCCCTGTCTCACTTTCTACAGGTGAGGGGTGGCCCATGTCCCCCACCCTGGGTGCCAGTGGGAAAGACGGTCTCTGACTCCCCAGACCAACTCCACACCGTGATGCAAAGGTTGCTGGCCTTCCGTGCCACCCACACAAAGCACAGGTGGGTTGTAGACATCCGCTACGGCTATAAAAGGTCAAGCCTCTAGCCATTTGAGGATGTCATAGATTGAATATGTTCCCCCAGATTTATATGTTGAAATCGCAATGCCCAGTAACTTCAAAATGTGACTGTATTTGGAGATGGGGCTTTAAAGGGATCATTGTGGATAAATGAGGTCGTATGTGTGGGCCCCCATCCTATGGCTGGTGTCCTCATGAGGAGAGAGACATACCAGGGGCTCACACAGGGCTTGCCATCTGCAAGCCTAGGAGAGAAGCCACAGGAGAAACCAACCCTGCAGACACCTCGAGCTCAGAATTTGGCCTCCGGGGCCATGGGAAGACAGATTTCTGTGGTGCTTTGCCATGGTGGCAGGAGCAAACCAATGCAGTGAATTGGGGAGGGGGGCCTACAAAAAGCTCCCCCTGGGCCAACGTCCCTCACCTGAGATGCCCTGAAACACCAGATCCTGCTGCAGCCACGCAGCCACCCAACAGGGAATCACATTTATTCTATTCTGGATTAAGTGCCAGGTACAGAAATCTGCTGGGATTCCGGACCAACGACAGTGGCTGGTCTGGCCCATAGGGAGGCCTAGAGATGACAGAATGGAGCCATCCCATCTCAGAATCCCACCACCTGATGTGGAGCAGCCCACCCAGAGAGGACCAGGGCAGGAGACCCAGTGACCAAGCAGGGACCTTACCCTAGCACAGTGAAACAGAGCCCAGAGTTCCTACAGATAACTCTTGGTTGATGGCTAGGGGCTGGTGAACTTTTTGTGAAGGCCCAGATGGGAAATATTTTACCCTCTGTGGGTCATAGGAGCTCTCTCACACTCCTTTCATTTGATTTTACGACTCTTCCAAAGGTAAAACCCATTCTTGCTTTGCCAGCTCTGCAAGAGCATGTCTGGCTCTGTGGGTTGTGGTTTCTCAGCCCCTGGTCTGATCTGCTCCCCGGTACTGGCAAATTCAAGACAGTGACAGCAGAGCATGACCCCAATGTGCACCCTGTGTGGGGGCTCAGTTTGAACACCCATGAAGAAGGCCCTGCTGTCATTACCTTTACTGGAGTCTCAGGAAGGTGCCACCAGCCTCACAGGCATCTCTTGAGGTCCCCGAGTCTCAAGTTTCAGCATTATGGCTGAAACTTGGGACACTAGGCTCCGTTGTTGGTGGCTCGGTTGTTGGTTACCTGGGAGGAGGGCCTGCTCCCTGAGCTGGGTCAGCGCGGGCGCCCCCTCCCGGCCACGTGGGGTTTCTGGTGGCAGGTGAGATTCCCTATTCGCCTGAAGGCCTTCCCCTTGGGCAGCTTTCGCAGGGCTCTCCCAGGTGTGGAATCCCTGGTGCCCGGTCAGCGTGGGCCGGTGGCCGAAGGCCTTGCCCCACTGCGCGCACTGACAGGGCTTCTTGCCGATGTGGACCCTGCCGTGCTGACCGGGGTGGACTTGCCCACACGCCGCACTGGAAGGGCCTCTTGTCGCTGTGGATGGCCGTCGCTGGAACAGGAACGACACCTTCCGGGAGCTGCGCCCGCACTGGCCCAGCGGTGCGGCTTCTCGCCGGCGTGGATCTGTAGGTGGTAGAGAGGGGCGCCTTCTGGCTGAAGACCTTGCCGCACTCCTGGCCCGGGAAGGGCCGCTCACCGATGTGTGCGCTGCTGGACGGCCAGGTAGGCCTCTGGCTGTAGGACCTGCCGCAGGCGCTGCACTGGGCCGGCCTGTCGCCGGGGTGGCTGCGCGGGTGCTCGGCGAGCTGCATGTTCTGGCTAAAGGCCTTGCCGCGTGGGCGCAGCGTGAGGTCCTCTCGCCGGGGTGGAATTTCTCGCGCAGGATGAGCGCGGACGACTTGGTGAAGTGCCCCCCGCACCGCCGGCACTGGTATGGCTTCTCGTCCGTGTGCTTCTGCTGCTCCGCCAGCGTCGGGCTCTGCGCCCCCGTCTTGGCGCTCTCGGGGCACCCACAGGCCGCTCGCCCGTGTGCGTGCGGTGATGGTGGGCCAGGCCGGACTTCTCGTGGAAGGCCTTCCCGCACGCCCGGTATGTGTGGGGCCGGCGCCCGTGGGGGCCCGCGGGTGCCCGAGCAGGGACAAGCGTTTGCTGAAGCGCCTGCCGCACACGTGGCACGCGAACGGCTTCTCCGCGGTGTAGAGGCGCTGGTGGTCCACCAGCTTGATGATGAGCGTGAAGGCCTTGCCGCAGTCGCTGCACGGGTAGGGCCGCTCCCCGTGTGCGTGCGCTGGTGCCCGATCAGCTGCATGTTCTGCACGAAGGCGCGGCGGTAGGGCGGCTCGCCGGTGTGTGCGCGCCGGTACGCGGCCAGCGTGGTGTCCGGTGGAAGCGTCGCCCGCACTCGCCACACACGAAGGGCTCGTTCAGGGCGTGCGCCAGCTGGGCCCGCTGCGCGAAGGCCTCCCCGCGCTCCCCGCACACGCAGGGCTCCTAACCGCCGTCGGGGGCACTCCGGGCACCCTCGTGGTCGGGCTTACGCGGCTCACAGCGGTGGGGGCCCCTGCCTCTGGGACTCCTGACTGGGCGGAGTTGGGCTGATGCTCCGCTGGGGCCCTTCCTGGAGGCCCCTCGGCCTCTTCCGGTGCCGAGTGCCAGAGGCGGCTCCCTCCCAGCTCTTCCAGGGCCAGTCCAGAGGATGCTCTGGGGGGGAATGGCTTCCTCTGGGCCGTCCCTGTTAGGCCTGGATCTGAAGGAGCCCGAATACATGCTCGTCACCCATGTGGCCTTCTTCCAGAGCTAGGAGAGCCAAGAGAAACCCCCTCAAGCACTTGCCGAGGGTTCTAGGATAAGGCCTGATGGCTGGCGGCAGGGGACTGATGTTTGTGCCCCCAACCCTCCATTCAGATGTTGAAATTCTAAACCCCAGGTGATAATGTTAGAAGGTGGGGCCTTGAGAAGGTGAGTAGGTTAGGAGGGCTGAGTGCCCTCCCAGAAGGGTCCCCAGACAGATCCCTCCCCCCTGCCTCCCTGCAAGGACACAAAGAGAAGTAAGTCACTGGTGGTGAACCAGAAAGAGGGACCTTCCCACAATGGTTGTTCTTACCTAGTGAGCGCAGGTTCTGGAAAATCTCCAGCATCACATCTCTGTACAGGTCCCTCTGAGCTGGCTCCAGCTGCTGCCACTCCTGGGTGAAGGTCACCGATTCCTGCAGCCACAAAGTCATCTGATCCACCCAGGCCTGTGGGGGCGGTGGGACAGGGAGCTGGCTTCAGTGGGTCGTCCCTGGGAGGACCCCCTACACACCAACACAGTGCAGGGGGCACATAGTAGGTACTCAAGAAACATCAGGTGAGATTATGATGCCCATTATTGTCACAGGGCTGGAGTTTGAGGCCAAGTCTCTGGGTTTGTTGATTCTTTATGAGGACACACAGGATTCCAAGTCATACTTGTGACTATCCTGCCCCAGGTGCTAGGGAGATGGGCTGTGGAGGGGACTCAGGCGGGCAGGGGCTCAGTCGACTCTGTCCCGCCTCGAGAAGGAGGGCGAGGGCACAACACAACTTACCAGGGCCTTGTCGGCCAGCAGCGGAGCAGCCATCCATTCACTGCCCACAGTGACGGGGGCCTGGTGGCTGAGTCTGGGGGCTGATGGGGTGAGGTGGAGGAAGAGAAAGAGGGAGGACAGTGGGGAGCCAGGCCCAGCGCTGCTCTATAAACACATGCACACACCCTGCCCCCCTTTTCTCATGGGGGGATGAGAAACATTTCTCAGGGGATGCTCAGAGAAACATACAGACACATGGCAACCACAGCGCAGGGGCTCACACTCTCCAGACCCCTGCAGTGTGGCAGAAGTGGGCAATGGAGACATGCCTCCAGGCAGGCTCAGACCCAGGCCCGCTCTGCCTACGCACCCCACCACCCCTGACCCGGCTCCTGGGGCACTTTCCTCCAGTGTTGGTGTCTAATGATACACGAGTACCGCAGTACAAAACATGGTATATCGTGGTATAAACTGGAGACTGTATCTACGTGTAAAACGTGTACTCGATACGCACAGTACTAGATACTAGACATGCAGGCCTATACACACTTACTGTCTCTCTCTACACCACGTTTACTAGTATAGAAGGTACACATATGCTCTAAAGAACAGAGTAAATGCCACAGATACACATACAAAACATATATATGAACGGGTACACATGGCCTGTATGTGAGGGGTGTAGAGAAGTACTGAATATCACATGTACTGTACACGTGGTCAGTCACACACTAGACCACATCTACCTGTGTATGTGTGACGGTTTTATCTGTGTGCTGGGGTACCAGATGCCACGGAGACCTGTAATGGCAACAGAATCCCACACACTAAACACTATATATGCGTGGGTGAGATATGTGTAAACTGATAACACGTGCCATTGTTCTGAATACCATGTGCACCATATGTATACGTGTGCATGTAAACAGTCCACATACAGTACCCATGAACAGGTACAGGAGGTGTACAAACGCTACCATATGTACTCACAAACACGGTGTATACATGTGCGTACACTAGATACTGTATATATGGTTATGTAAGGTGTATAAGTACGCACACATGAAATACCATAATTACACTAATATACATGTGTATGCCACTAAATTCTGTATTTCAATGACTCCAACATACCATACGCTGAAAGAAGGCATGCTTTTTTTTTTTTTTAAAGATTTCATTTATTTATTTGACACAGAGAGAGATCATAAGTAGGCAGAGAGGCAGGCAGAGAGAGAGGAGGAAGCAGGCTCCCCACTGAGCAGAGAGCTAGAAGGCATGCTTTTATCTAAGGTGGGAAAATCTGCCAATTAAACTGAATTGCTCTCCTGCTCACACTGAAACGACCCAGAACACAAGCTCTACAGCTGTCTGGCTTCCCCCACTGGAAGCGACCCAGAACACAAGCTCTACAGCTGTCTGGCTTCCCCACTGGCCTGGCACACCCCATGTTGGAGATCTCTGTCCTGACACAGCGCAGCCCCTGGGGCCAGGCTGCCCTGCCTGCCCCTCCCTAGCGGGGTGCCTGGGCAGGTAACTTAGACTGTTTCCTCATCTAGAAGGTGAGGGACCGAAGACCCCTGCTTTGTAGGGTTGTTGTGAAGTGGTACCTGCACAGGGTTTAAGTGTGGTTATTACACTAACTCCCCCACCCCTGTTGGGGTGAGGGGGCTTTTCATTTTGTGCCTCAGTTTTCACATGTGCAAATGGGGGGAAATCCTTGTGCGAAGGGCACGGGGCTCCTGTAGGGTTCAAGGAGAGGACAGGGTGTCTCTCCGGTTTCCGCAGGCATCCGTGGCAGCATCGCCCCGGGAGTTCCAGAAGCCCCCGAGGCCTGACCCGGCGAGTTCGAGCCTGTCTTCCCCGGGCGGCCCCGGGGGTCTGCACCTTCGACAGCCCCGGGTGTCACAGGGCTGGGTTTGAGGCCAGGTCCCTGGGTTTGTTGATTGTTTATGAGGACACACAGGACTCAAAGTCATACTTGTGGCTGCCCTGCCCCAGGTGCTAGGGAGAGGCCCCGTGGAGGGGACTCAGACGGGTAGGGGCTCAGTCGACCCTGTCCACCCTGCGCGGGCACCATGGGAGAGCAGCCCACGGTCCGCGAGGCGCTGACTCAGGCGCGGAGCTCCACGCCCGGCATGCGGCTAGGGGATGCTCCGGAACTGCTGGTGGCAGCGCTGCCGTTACTATTACCTAAACAACAGCGACGAGAGCAGCTCCAACGGATGGAGCTCCGAGTGCCACCCCGGCACAGGTGCTGTCCACACCCGCTGTCCGGGCGGGGATACCGAGGCACGGAGGGGCAGGGCTCACAGCACCTTCCGGGCCCCTCCCGCGATCCCGGGTGCGTGATCCTCCCCACGACGAGAACCTGGCGGACAACCCCGGCGGGCGGCGCGGACCAACCCCGCCGTGGGTCCGGGTGAGCACACGGTGTGCGCCTCCGCGCCTCGCCGCTCCCGCCCCGCACCTGCGCCGCGCGGGACCACGCCCCGCTCCGCGCTCCCAGACGCCTCCGCGTGGGAGGAGACCGAGGCGAGGAGGAGGGAGCAGTTGGGGATGGGAATGGGGGAGGAGTTGGACGGAGCTGAGGGGAGAAATGGAGGGAAGGCTTGGAGGAAGGAGGGTGGAAGGGAGGAGGATAAGAAGGGAAAGGCGGGAGGGGCTTGGAGGAGGGAGGAGGGAGGGCAAGAGGGAAGAAGACTGGGAGGGTAGGCGGGGAGGAGCTTGGATGCGGGAGTGGGGAGAAATGGGGGTGGGGAAGAGCTTGGAGAGAGGAGAAGAGGGGAGGGGCTCTGAGAGAGGGGAGGAGGCAGGAGGAAAGGCCGGGGAGGCAGGCAGGGCTTGGGTGGAGGAGTGGGGAGTAGAGGGGAAGGGCTTGGGAGGAGGAGGGAGGGGTAAAGGGGGGGGGGGGCAAGCGGGAGGAAGTGGGAGGAGAGGACTGGGAGGGAAGAGGGGAAGAGGCATGGAGGGGCCGTGGGAAAGGGGGCCGGGGGGGGGGTGATAAGGGAAAGGAGCGGGGTGGGGAAGCGGTGGGGGGAGAGGGTAAGAGGAGGGTGGGGAAAGAAGAGGGGAAGGAAGGGGAACAGCCTCCGCAGTACGGAAAAGAACGAAGAGGTGATGCGTTCGAACCGGGTGGGTGCAGCCTCTCTGGCCCCTGGTGCTCCTGCGCTCCGACCCCGACCTGTGTGGTTGCACCTCTGAGCCTCGGTTTTCTCACCTGCAGGGAGACTGCGAGGAAGGAGACCTGCTGTAGGGTTGCTCTGTGGGTTGTACGCGTTCGTTCCCGCGGCGTTCCCGGAGGGCGCCCCGTAGAGGACCCCCTCCTCCAGCGGCGCGGTCCGGCAGACCCTCGCGCGCTCGCGGAAAGGTTCTGCATCCGCCCCGCCCGGCGCGGCGGCCACTGGCCGCAGGTGGCTTTGAGCTCTTGAAATGTGGCCAGTGCGGCCGCGGCACTGAATTTGCGGTTGTGTCGTGTTTTAATTAACTTACGGTGTCGTGGTTCTGCGTGGCTACCGGCTCCTGCTTTCAACGGGGCAGCCCTAACGTCTTAGGTCTGTCTCTTCACTGTATGGGCCGAGCTTCTCTTGCACTTGTACGAGTGGGGCGGCCTCCTTCAAACCGCACAGCGCAAGACGGACGACAGCAATTCGCGCTCCCTGGAGCCCTTGGTGTGGACTAACCCACTGGCGCCTCACCACGTGTGTCTCGGGGTGCCTCTTGCTGTGTGTCTGGATGACTTTACTACTACTACCGCTTACTGAGAGCGTACTGTGTGTCCGGCCCCCGGAGAGACTCCGGACACCCCTGTAATGTCCTTTAACTGCAGGAAGAGGCTTAAGTGTAATGAATTTGGGAAAGGCCAGAGGGCAGGGTCAGCAAGAAGGGGACGGCATGCGGTTGTGTTTTTGTCTTTACTTGGATCTAAGCTAGAAAATCCTGGAACTCACGGAGAATGGATGGGCAGAGCCAAGGTCACCCGCCCAAGGAGCGCCCCCCACTCCACCACACCGTCCCACACTACCTCTTCCGAGGAACTGGGGCTGGGTTTTTTTTTTTTTTTTTCTTTTCTTTTGTTTTCCATTGCTCCTTTCTCTTTTCTGCCCCCTGCCTGCCTTTCCATTTTCCTTTAAATTTTTCTCATTTTGGATATTAAAAATGGCACATCTTTTTTGTTTTTTTTTTTTTTCCAGCACCTGCTATCAAGAGTCTGTTTTCCTAGTCCTTGAATCCGTGCTGTCTGGATATCTTGCTTTGACCAACAGAATGTGGGAGAAATGATGCCGTAGGATTTTGTAAGTTAGATCTTTCAGTTATGGATTTGCTCCCCCACGCCACCAAGCAGGTCTCTGACACTGGCTGGGTGTTGGAGGCCCTGTCCACCTAAAGGAGGTGTCCGTTTGAAATAGCTAACTGGTACCTCCCAAAGTGATTTCTCTGTTGGCTCTCTCACCGCTGATGTCTCAGAACACCTCTTTTAATTACTGCCAACCCCCCACCCCCATCATGGGCAGCAGCTGGCTGTGAGCTCCTGAATTTTGAGATCTTAACTAACATGGGAGAAGGTCAAAGTGTGTGTGGGGGAGTGGTGAAGACTGCTCATTGTCCCCCAGTATCTCGCCTCGACTGTGCTAGAACCCCTAAGTTTGAGCGGCATTTCCCAAGCTCCCTTGCAGCTAGGTGTGGCCTTGCAACTAGGTTCTGTCCCTGGAATGTCTGGTGGCCCCAGGTGAGTGCTGTCAGGCAGTGAGTGTACTGCTGCATTCAGACTCTTCGCCTTGCCACTCCTTCATTAAAGAACTTTGGGAAAGTGACTTAAATTCTCTACAGCTTAGTTTTTTCATCTGTACAGTAGGGAGAAGGGATAGCATCTACCTTACATGGTTTTTGTGAAGGACAAACAAGAGTCTAGAGGTGGAGCATTTAGAGCAGTTCTTGGCAAGTAGACTCTCTTCCGTGTGGTCATTATCATTATAATACTTTTATTATTACCTCCTAAGGTTGATGTGAAGTTTAAGGACAACCCTGCTCCATGCGTGTTAGCAGAACAAGTCTCCCTACTGTCTATTGGTCTCCCAAGACCAGGGAGAGATACTGGGAGTACCCCCACTCACCAACACCCCCCCCCAGCATGGCCACTCCCTGGGGGGGAGAGGATTTTCCATTTCCTTCATCATGGATACTCGTCCGCCCTGTAAATATTTCCCAAAGCATCAACATTCATAGGAGGAATCTTTCTTTTGCCCGTTTCTTTAAAGCCTGCCTACGGGGATGCGGTGTTTATTATAGGTGATCACCTGCTTCCCAGAGAGGGTGAGAGGTGGGAGAGAAGTGGAGGGGAAGGAGAGGCAGGTGTGAAGCTGGCATTTTTTCCACTGTCGAATTTAATGTTGCACAGGGAGGTTGGTGTGAGCAGAGGTGTATGGAAAGGAGGAGGAGATACTTGGGTCAGGAAGGAGCTGAGTGTTTTTTTTTCTTCTTTCCCCTTTAGCGGTGGGAGAGTGGCCATCTAAGAAATAAGGTGGATGCGTAATATAGGAAAATACCTTGATTTCCTGCATCTGCTGATAAGCAGGAACCTCAAGGGACAAGAGGCTTTGGGGTGAGCAGGGAGTCATTATTTCCAGAAATATCTGAGCCCCTCCTCTGTGCCAGACCTGTTCTAGGAGCAGGGAGTCCTGCAGTGAGCAAACAAGGGCCTCGTCTTATGAGGCCAGGAGTGCTAATTTCTAAGTGTGGTCGGAGGTAATGAGGGGGAGCGTGAAGGGAGGCTGCTTCGGCTTTGGAGTCAGGGAGGATCTCTCTGAGATGGTGACTTAGAGCAGAGCCCTGAGGAGCAAATATACACAGTTAACAGCACGATGTCTGTACAGGTTATTAATCTATTGAGACGCTCCTGTGAAAGCTGGTGAGGAGTTGACGGGAGTGCCTGACCCAGCTGCCTTGTCCTGTCCTACAGGTCACCGAAAGGGTGCTGGCTGTCTGTGACTAAAATACTGGCTCCTACTGCGGTGCAGGTTGCTGATTTACTGAAATTCTTCAGTGGGAGAGACAGAACAAAGGTACTTACCCCATCTTACCTGAAACTGAGACCCTCATAGTTCTGTTCAAAAAGTAACAATGAAATTATACGAGCCACAAGGATAGTCTAGAAAATAAGTCAGCATGCCTCCCGTGCATTGACCACTCAGATTTCTTTTGTTTTTCTTTTTAATATGTAGGGACATGACTTTTATTTTATTTTATTTTATCTTAAAAAGTGGTTTTTTGGGGCGCCTGGGTGGCTCAGTGGGTTAAGCCTCTGCCTTTGGCTCAGGTCATGATCTCAGGGTCCTGGAATCGAGCCCTGCATGGAGCTCTCTGCTGAGCAGGGAGCCTGCTACCCCCTCTCCTTTTGCCTGCTGCTCTGCCTACTTGTGGTCTCTATCTGTCAAATAAATAAGTAAAGTCTTAAAAAACGGGGGTTTAAAAAATATTATTTATTTTTAGAGAGAAAGTGAGCAAGCAGGGTGGAGCGGCAGAGAGAGAGGGAGAGAGTCCTAAGCAGACTCTGGGCTGAGTGCAGAGCCCGACTTAAAAAGTAGTTTTAAGCCACCATACCTCTCATGTCGACATTGTGTCGACATTCTTTTTTCATTTTATCTTAGTTCTTTAAGTTTACCTACTTTTTAAAAAATTTATTTTTTATTTAGTTTCAGCATAACTATTCATTATTTTTGCACCACACCCAGTGCTCCATACAATCCATGCCCTGTATAATACCCACCACCTGGTTCCCCCAACCTCTCACCACCCCCCACCCCCGCCACTTCAAACCCCTCAGATTGTTTTTCAGAGTCCATAGTCTCTCACGGTTCACCTCCCCTTCCAATTTCCCCCAACTCCCTTCTCCTCTCTAACTCCCCATGTCCTCTATGCTATTTGTTATGCTCCAGAAATAAGCGAAACCATATGATAATTGACTCTCTCTGCTTGACTTATTTCACTCAGCATAATCTCTTCCAGTCCCATCCATGTTGCTACAAAAGTTGGGTATTCATCCTTTCTGATGGAGGCATAATACTCCGTAGTGTAGATGGACCACATCTTCCTTATCCATTCGTCCATTGAAGGGCATCTTGGTTCTTTCCACAGTTTGGCGACCGTGGCCATTGCTGCTATAAACAGATGGGGTACAGATGGCCCTTCTTTTCACTACATCTGTATCTTTGGGGTAAATACCCAGTAATGCAATGGCAGGGTCATAGGGAAGTTCTATTTTTAATTTCTTGAGGAATCTCCACACTGTTCTCCAAAGAGGCTGCACCAACTTGCATTCCCACCAACAGTGGAAGAGGGTTCCCCTTTCTCCACATCCCCTCCAACACATGTTCTTTGCTGTCTTGCTAATTTTGGCCATTCTGACAGGTGTAAGGTGATATCTCAATGTGGTTTTAATTTGAATCTCCCTGATGGCTAGCGATGAACATTTTTTCATTTGTCTAATAGCCATTTGTATGACTTCATTGGAGAAGTGTCTGTTCATACCTTCTGCCCATTTTTTGATATCATAAGTTTACCTACTTTTGTGCTATTTCTCATTATTCACTGAAGAGCTTATTTGATACAAAACTCAAAGGGGTCAAAAGAATATATGACAGAAAAGCAGGGTTCTCTCTCTCTCTCTTCCAACACCGGGTTCTCTTCTGGCAATCACCACTTGGGAGCCTCCAAGAGATGTTGTCCATGTACATATACACCCCCCCACCCCGCATCTCACTGGATCCTAACAGGGCCAGCAAAGAAGGGAATCAGATGGTAGGACTGTCTTTCCCTTGGCTGGTGGTCTACATCCGAGGGAGGGTTTCCGCGGCAATCAACAATCTCTCATCATTGGAAAGGAGAGATGGGTTGGCTGCCCAAGAATGGATCCAGGATCCTCTGGGGGAAGAGGACTGCCGTAGAGACCCAGAACAAAGACCAAACAGAGTAGACACAGCCAACCTGTGCCTCAGCTCCCTCACCTTGGGATTGGGCAGTCCTGGGGTGAACCTGGGGAGGGGAGGCGCCTCTCCTGGTGTTGAAGAACTTCCAGAGAGAGTCTGCCCCACAGAGCAGGACAGGGACAGTCTCTAGAGCCAGTCTCTCAGGTATGCATCACAAGGCTTCGATTTACTGGCTGCGTGAGCCAGGTGACTCGGTTTAATAGAAATCAGAAGGTGTTGGGCGTCAGGGCTGAGAAAGACTATTTCCAGCCTGTCTCTTGGAGGGGCACTCACCTTCTCCAAATCCCTTTTTAAATAATATTACTTTATTTTATTTCTGGACAGTTAATAAGTAAACATATTTTCTTTGTCAAAGGTCAGAACATATTGATAAACCAAGACTTCCGGTGGCTCTCACTTCATCAGTGCAGCCCTCTGCTCTTGAGGTGAGTAGCTGGTGGATATGGGACACACTGGGAGGCACTTTTCTTCCTCATGTACAGATGGGTGTGTGCCCAGAGAAATAGATGCAGCTTTTGTGTGCACGTCTGGGGATCATTGATTCCGAGCTTCACCTTCCCTATCCGTAGAACAAACCTGGCTAATATTAGCCGTCCCATAATAACAATGCCAAATATATATGGGTCTTTTACTATGATATATGCACTATTATGGCTGAACAGTTGCAATAATTAAATCTATGTGTCATATTTGTTTGATGCTAAGGTGCCTCCCCCTTTTTTTACATTCTAACATCTTTGACTTGGAAATATGCCTTCATATTGTCAGTATCTTTGGATTTTAGGATTTTAACTTTTTATCTTATAAGCAATACATGTGGAAGCAAAACTGTCACACTCATGGTGTACCATAGTCAGGAAGAAAAATTAGTTTGATCCCTGAGATTAACCAAATCTAACAGGGCCTCCCTGTCTAGTCCTGATCCCCAGATAATAAAACACTTGTTGTAAATCTGTAATCCGTGGTAAAAACAAAACAAAAACTTAAAACACCTGAGTTTTGCCTTGCTGAGACTTGATCTGTCTCCTGGCTTTGATCCTCATTTAACGAAACTACAGGTTTTTCATCATGAATGAATATGTGTAACCTCGAGAAACTTGCTAATCTTGTGAGCCTTTTCTCATAAGCATCGGTCGAGTTTTAAATTTGCTAAACTTTTTCGTACGCGTCTACTCATCCATAGAAAATATTGGACGTTGTATTGTGTGTAGTTAGGATTTCATATGAGTGATGTCAGACTGCAACTGTGGCTCTGCAGTTTGCTTTTTTCCATGCGATGATGTGTCTTCAAGATCTTTCCACATTGGTCCACAAAGATCTATTTTGTTGTATGAAGTGAGGGTAAGGATATTACCCAACTGACAGCGTGGAGAGGACGCATATTTCCTAAGCAAACTTGGCAACTCTGTCATTTTTCTCTTTCACCCCAGACACACCCTCCCCACCACCACAGGGGAAACCCTGTAGAATAAACTGAAGGATTTTCAGTAGTAGCAAAATAGGAAGGTCTTAGGTGACAGATTTCCCTGGGTTAAATTCTAGCTGTTTGCAAGTTGAATTTGGGCCTTTCCCAAGAGATCTGAGGCTCCCAAATGATTAGTCTCTGGATACAACCTTAATGTCTGCTAGTTGGGGGAAAGACCATGCAGCAACATAGTGGAATTAATTCCCTGCAGTTTTTTTTTTACATTTTTTTCAAGTTTTATTTATTTACTTACCAGAGAGAGAGAGAGAGCGAGAGAGAGAGCAAACACAAGCAGGGAAAGGGCAGGCAGAGGGAGAAGAACCTGACATGGGCTCCATCCCACGACCCTGGAATCCTGACCTGAGCTGAAGGCAGATACTTAACTGACTGAGCCACTCAGGCACCCCTCCTTGTAGCTGTTTAAAAGAATAAGTAGATTCTCCTTTTTGTGGAATGATCCTTGCTTACAGGATTCCTTGCTTGATGCCACAGCCCTGTCCTCTGGGCCACAGCCGAGGGACCAGAGTAGGGAACAGGTCAGCTGCCCATGGAACAGTCTCATGGCAGAGTTCTGCTCAGTAAGGACTCCTTGATCTTAGATGACTCAACTGTGCAGACCATGAGCTGTATCCAGCCCACCCATGCGTCGGTTCAGTTCACTCATCTTTTTAATTTGATGAGTTGCCATCATTAAGATATTGGGATATTTTATGTTTACAAAACATCACTTTTTGTTCACTCAACCCTTGAAAAGAACATTCATAGAACATCCAGGGTGTGTCAAACAATGTTCCAAATGCTAGGGGCTCAGGGATGAATTAAAACCCACAGCCCCTACCATCATGGAGTCTACATTCTAGAAGGGGAGGAAGGCAAGAAACAAGAATATATATAATGTAATGAGCTCCAGCTTCTTTAGCGAATTTGGAATATCACCCTCCAGGCCAACAGCTCCATGAGAAGATAGAAAAGTAGGTAAGAGTCAGACTTCAGTGACTGGAGCTGATCAAAGGGTTCATATCAGAGGCTCAAACCTTCCTGCTCTTTAAAAGGTATAGAAATAGTCTTCTTAGGAGAAGGGGTTATGTCTCCAGTATCCTGGCTATTCCCTGAAATGGCCAGCACATAGTGGGTGCTTTTTGAACGTCTGTCTCTTGAGTGATCAGAGTGGCTGCAGCTTCCTTGGTGACCAGATTTTTTGGAAAAACAAACATATTCATCCATCTGTCCCAGAGTGGGTGGATCTTATGCCAGGGACTCATTCTTAAAGACTTTGGACAACTCAGAACTCACATAACTCAAGAATAGTCCTAACAAAAATGGTTGAATGTCTCTTCACTAGATAAAGTGATAATATAATAACAAGTATAGTTTATGATGTACACAATTCAAAAGTATGGATTTTATGAACTCTGAAAAACAATTTGAGGGTTTTGAAGGGGCAGGGGGTGGGAGGTTGGGGGAACCAGGTGGTGGGTATTAGAGGGTACGGATTTCGTGGAGCTCTGGGTGTGGTGCAAAAACAATGAATACTGTTATGCTGAAAAGAAATAAAAAAAAAAACAAAAAAAAAGTATGGATTATTTTTAAGGAATTTTGAATTGTAAGACTTCTTTTCACTTCAAAAAATACTCCCAATGCTCATGATTTCAAATGTTTATGATTTAGGTTAGCATAAAATACAGCCATGCTTGGGCCATGTGGGTGGCTCAATGGGTTAAAGCCTCTGCCTTTGGCTCAAGTCATGATCTCAGGGTCCTAGGATAGAGCCCCGCATTGGACTCTCTGCTCATTGGGGAGCCTGCTTCCTCCTCTCTCTTTGCCTGCCTCCCTGCCTACTTGTGATTTCTGTCAAATAAATAAAATCTTTAAAAAATATATATAGCCATGCTGTATTTATATAAATCTACAATAATACCTTTCTTGTGACCCCACCTCATAACATAAAAATAGGGTCTTGACAATAATTCACATATACTTATGTAACACTTCCATTTCCCCTCAGCCCAAAGTAACCATCAGCCTGAATCCTGGGCACTTTCCCCCTGATTTTCTTTTTGTACATTTCTCCCCTCAGAGATGCTCCGGAAACTCTGCGTTAATAATTCCATTCAGGTTGTAGTCAGGCCCTGCTGTCCTAAGAGCCAAAGTTGCCTCTTAAAAATTACTCTGCAGTTTTCTCCCTCATCTGCTTTCATCCTGCACTCCCCGAAGCCCAGAGAGCTTTGTTTCCGGCAACAGCAGGGCTTTCCCCAGGCAGGTGGGTTCTTTGAAAAAGGGAGAGAAGGTGAGGGTGGCAAGGGGGAGAAAGTGGGGGAAGGGAGACATAGGCAGGGAGAGGGAGAGAAAGAAGGAAGGAGAGGGGGAGAGAGAGAGGGGCAGAGAGAGAGAGGCAGAGAGAGAGAGGGAGGGAGGGAGAGAGGCAGAAAGAGGGACATACAGAAAGAGGGAGGGCAGAGAGAAAGGGAGGGAGAGAGAAAGAAGGAAGGGAAGAGAGAGGCAGAGAGGGAGACACACATAGACAGAGGCAGAGAGAGAGGGAGACAGCGATGGAGGCAGACAGAGAGACGCAGAGAGACAGAGTGAGGGAGAAAGAGAGGGAGGGAGAGGGAGAGAGATAGAGAGTGGGGGAAAGAGAGGCAGAGGGGAGCTAGAGCCCTTTCCAGCTAATCCACCCAGAGGTTCAGCACCACAGACAGCGCAGACCTGATCAGTTCAGCACTGCGGACAGTGTCAGGAGCCCAGGGCTCTGCTGCATACACGTGCTCTTCTCCTCTCCTCCTGTTCCCTCTTCCTCTTCTTCCTTATTCTTTTTTATTTTTTATTTTTTAAAAGATTTTATTTATTCATTTGACAGAGGGAGAGAGATCACAAGTAGGCAGAAAGAGAGGAAGGGAAGCAGGCTCCATGCCTAGCAGAGAGCCCGATGTGGGGCTCGATCCCAGGACCCTCAGCTGAAGGCAGAGGCTTTAACCCACCGAGCCACCCCGGCGCCCCCCTTATTCTTTTTAAAATATTTTATTTCTTTATTTGAAAATGAGCAAGAGAGAGCTGGAGTAGAGAGAGAGGGAAAGGGACAAGCAGACTCCCCAAGCCCAATGTGGGGCTCGATCCCAGGACCCTGGGATCATGATCTGAGCTGAAAGCAGAGGCTTAACCCACGGAGCTACCCAGGAGCCCCTACATGTGCTCTTCTGAGCATTCCTGGGCCCACTCCACAGCCCTCACCCCCAGAATTTCTGAATGCTGATTTCTGGGTAACCCAGGTTCTCCTGGTCTTAGTCTTAAAAACACAGGCATCAAATACTTAACATGCCCCAAAGAGAGTGTTCTGGGTTTTCTCACAAAGAAAGTGGGTCCTCCTCACTGCATTCACTACAGGGCACTTAGTTGTTCAGGCTCAGAGTCCAGAAGTCGTCCTTCATTCTTTCCTTTCGCCTACCTCCCAAATACTACCTATCAGGGAGTCCTCCCAGCTCCATCCCCAGAGTGTATCCTGAATCTGTCCACTGCTTTCCACTCCTACAGCCACATCACTTCAGTCCACCATCATCTTATGGCTGGTTTAGTCCAACAGCCTCCGAACTAATCTTTCCATTTTATCTCTTGCCCCTTCTGGAGTTTTTCCCACACAACAGTTCAGTCATGCCTTGAAAATGTAAATTGATTATATCACACCCTTCCTCAATGTCCTTCCCTAGTTTCGCAGTGCACCTACTATAACATTCAAAGATGTTGCTGTGACTTTCAAGACCATGGATGGCTCTCTGATCCTGTCTCCCATTGCTCTCTCCCTTGCCCAACCACTCTGGTCACAGTGGCCTTCTTATTGTTCCTCAGGACCTTTGCACCTGCTGTTCTCTCTGCCAAGAACTCTTGCATCACTGGCTCCTTTTCACCGTTTGGGTCTTATCTCAAAATGCCACCTTTTCAAAAAGATCTCTCCTGACCACTCCCTTCTAGAGTGGCTTTGCAGTTACTATCCTGTTGATCTATTTCATGTAACTCAGAATCAACAAAACTATATTTTGTTCTATATTTATTGGTTTAGTTGTCTGCTTCATTTCACTAGAAGGTAAACTCCATTAAGCCACAGGCTTTGACTATCTTGGCACCTAGAACAGCAGCTACAACATAACAGCTGCTTAATGAGTTTTTGTTGAATTGTTGAATGAGTGAGTGAATGAATGAACACCTAGCATTAATTTGCCTTTTCCCAGCTACTCCTGGAGCCCTAAAGAGATGTCAGCAGTACTTAGCTCCTGGTAGAAAGGCAGTCATAGGTACTGGTTGGGGGTTTGAGAGTGGTGTAGCAAGTTCCCGAGACCACCCCCAGATTTGATGATCCACTAGCAGGACTCACAGAACTCATTATATAGGCATACTCCTGATGATGATTACAGCGAAAGGGTAGAAAACACAGTCAGCAAAGGGGAAAAAGCTCACGGGCATAACATGTCTTCACCCTTCCATGGTCTCATGGTAATCAGAGTTTACTTCTTCACCCTTCAACTCGCCATGAAGAGTGAAGATGTGTCACAGCTACGGTGATGGTGAATTGGGGCCGATAATTCAATCTGCTACATCAAATGGCAGCTTCTAGCTATGATTTATTAATTTTTATTTTATTTCCATTTTTTTTTTGTTATGAAGCGTGAAATCGGCTTTCCACTTACAAAGTGCTGCAAAGTTTTCTTTCAAGGGGTGCTTTTATTTTTTATTTTTTTAAAGATTTTTATTTATTTAATTGACAGACATATCACAAGTAGGCAGAGAGGCAGGCAGAGAGAGAGAGAGGAGGAAGCAGGCTCCCCGCTGAGCAGAGAGCCCAATGTGGGGCTCGATCCCAGGACCCTGAGACCATGACCTGAGCCGAAAGCAGAGGCTTTAACCCACTGAGCCACCCAGGCGCCCCTCAAGGGGCGCTTTTAAAAAAGAAAGTGCATTTATTTATTTTTTTGTTTGCTTGTTTTTAGAACATTTTATTTATTTATTTGACAGAGAGACAGAGATCACAAGTGGGCAGAGAGGCAGGCAGAGAAAGAGGGGTAAGCAGGCTCCCTGCTGAGGAGAGAGCCCGATGCGGGGGCTCGATCCCAGGATCCTGAGACCATGACCCGAGCCAAAGGCAGAGGCTTAACACACTGAGTCACCCAGGTGTCCTGAAACTGCATTTATTTAAAATAAAATTACTACTTACTAATATATGGATGTTATGCAGAAATCGATGCAGTTATAAAATGATTTCCATTTATGTGCAGATGTGGCCAAGATTGAGAAAGGGAAATGTAAGAGACTAAAGAAAGGTCAGAGGAAGACATAGAATAGTGTTCCAGACACACTATCTGGGGTAGGAGTCATTTCCTAAGAAGTTCTTCAGTAGCCTCTCCCCTGACCTCACTCTGGAGAAACCCCTCAAACTCGAGTCTGTTGTTTTTTTAAAAAATGTTATTTAATTTTTTGACAGAGATAACAAGTAGGCAGAGAGCCAGGCATAGAGAGAGGGGGAAGCAGGCTCCCCGCTGAGCAGAGAGCCCAATGTGGGGCTCAATCCCAGGACTCTGGGATTATGACCTGAGCCGAAGGTAGAGGCTAGAGGACTGAGCCACTCAGGTGTCCCTCAATCCTCCCATATTCCTTTTTTTTTTTTTTAAGATTTTTTACTTATTTATTTGACAGATGGAGATCACAAGTAGGCAGAGAAGCAGGCAGAGAGAGAGGAGGAAGCAGGCTCCCTGCTGAGCAGAGAGCCTGATGCAGGGCTAGATCCCAGGACCCTGGGATCATGACCCGAGCCAAAGGCTGAGGCTTTACCCCACTGAGCCACCCAGGCACCCCAATCCTCCCATATTCTTGCCATGTGTCTTCTGGACAAATCATGTAACCCCTTCATGCCTTAGTTCCCTTCTCTGCTAAATGGGGACAATAATACCCTACCACTCGGGGTCATTAATTAAAATGAAATAATGTTCATGTATGTGATGCCTTTGCTCATCCAATTGGTTGGATAAATGACAGTTATTTCCACTGTTTTTCTGGGAAACCAGGATTAGTCAATGGTCTATCCATGCGGAAAACAAAGATCCTTACTTCACACTATCCAAAAAATTTCCAGAAGGTATAACAAGCTAAACATAAAAAAAGACTGTAAAGTACAAGGTTGGGGAGTCAGGTGTGTTGATCTGAGTGGAAAAAATGAATGGCCTGGACTTTATCAAAATCCAGAACTTTAGGCCCTGTGTAAGCAAAGTGAAGAGATAAGTGACAGGCCAGGAGAAGATGTCTGCTACAGGCAGAGGAACAGGCAAAGGATCAGTAGCCAGAATATATAAAGAATGCCTATAAGTCAAGAAACAAAAGCCAAACAAACAGAACGAGGCAGGGAGGGTATAAACATGCAGCTAACGAACAGAAAATAAACCTGGTCAACAAACATGTAAGATAATGAGATGCAAATAAGACCACAAAGAGAGAGACTTTCTTCCCACCTCTGACTTTATAAAAAATCTAAAACTTTGATGTAGCTTCCACCAGAGCAATTTGGGAAGTAGTGATTGCATAAACCTTGAACAAGTGATGATAGTAGCAACAATTAGGCACTGTTTCAGGCACATTACAAGCCTGGCTTATTTTCTAACAGCAGTCTTGGGAGGTGGTAAGCAGAATGGGAAATGGAGGCACAGAGACGCTAAGTGACACACCCAAGGACACACTAGTAGCAAAGGGCAGAGCCAGCCTCTGACCCCTGGCAGTCTGGCCTCTAGGACATCTCTGCCCCAACTCCTTCCTCCTCCCTCCTACCCTGACCCGGGTTTGCAGAATAGAGAATCACCGAGGAGACTGAGGAGGCTGTTGGCCTTGGCGCGCATCTGCAGCTGGGGAAGTTGGGCATAACCTCAGTGGGGAAAGGACAGCTCATCCCGCTGTGGCCGACCCTTGGCAGGCACAGTACTACTCCTCCAGCAACTTCACCGCAGCCATGTCGTCCCTGTGGCCCCTTCGCTCCTTTCCCTACCCGCTGCAGGTCCCCGCTCCCGAGAGTGGAGAGGGGAGGCGGCGAGAAGGCAGCCCACCATCCCCAGCTCCCCCATGTCCCCCACCCGCACCCTCGAAGCCTCCCAGTCTGTGCAGCCGCGGGCACTGTGGCTCCAGCTCTGCAGTGGCAGGACTGGGTCTGGTTGGGGAGGGTGAGTCCTCCGAGGGACCCCCGCGGGCGGGAGGTGGGGCTGGGGGCTCTGGCGGCGACCCGGGAAGCGCGCCGGTGACTGTGTGTGAGCGGGAATGTGTTTGGGGGTGGGACCAGAGGCCTTGCGAGGATGCCTGTCCGGGAAGGGGGCTTCCACTCGGCGTCTGTGTCCGATCTCCCGGTGCGTTTGCCCGCCCGCGCGCACACCTGCGCACGTGTGCGTTGTGGGTCTGGGCGCGCCTACCGCCCTGGGGAGGCTGGGCGCACAGGTGCGAGGGTCTGGCGCCTTTGCTTCCCCGCCCGGCTCCGGCCTTGAGGACCTTCTCCGTCTGTGGAATGGGTGGAACAGTACCGGCAGAGGAGAAGAAGGGCAGGACTGCAGCGGGAAAGGTCACGGCGTGCGCCCCGAGGCCTGCCGCGTTGGCGCGCTCCCAGGAACGGTAGCTGCCCGGGTTCCTGTCAGGGTTGCGGTGGCGGGTTGCTGCGGCCACACCTCCCTCCTTCCTCCTCGGGAACTAACACGGAGGCGGTGAGGGGTGAATTCCTCCGCAGAGTGCTGTCTGTCCCTTCCCTCCTCCCTTCTCCATCCAGCCGGATCCAGCCTCTTATGAGCTGGACCCCCAGGCCCTTGTCTTATCCGCGGTCACCTCTCTTACCCGGCGTGCCTTTCGCTCACGCTAAACACACCGTTATAGCTCATGTTAAAGGCAAAAACAGGCCCCCTACTCAAGCTCTCTCTATAACTTTCCCATCATGAGCAATAGCTTTTTTTCATGGAAAATGTTGGTGACGCGGCCTTTCCCCACCGTCTGCACACTTCCCGGCCCACACCGTGCTCTGTGTGGCTTGCTGACATGGTGTCCTCCTTTTAAACGTCTGGAAGTGTTTTAAAATGAGGAAGATGTAATCTAAAACCATAGATTTCCAGTGTTCTCTCCAGAAATTAGAAGATAGGTGACCCTAGGTCCACGTTTTCACTGGGCAAGTATTAGCTAGGCTTCTTCAGACACAGACCGATCTCTCCTTTGCCACAGTCCCCACCACTCCCTATTGCCTCTGCCCATCCTGGCCATCAGTTGGCATTTGCTCAGGTTTTCCTTACAATAGAGAAGTATTTCTCTGGACCCCTGTTTCATTTTGAATTTCAAACAGTGAAGTAAAAGTGAGGGGGTGGGGGAGGGATGTGTTTATCTTTTTAGGTCTATCTCAATTTTGTTATTGGCGGAGCTCCTGGATGTTGAACCTTGCTGCTGGTGTTCCAGACACCAGGTCTGCTGCTTTGTTCCTTGTTCTCTGCTCGCTGTCCTCCTGCTGCAGGAGAACGTGAGCCACTGAAGGTATCGGGTTCACCCGCAAGGCCCAGTACTCAGCACAGGTCTGGCACAAAGTTCTGGCTGAGAAATGCCTTGGAGAAGTCATTTACATTCAAGCCCTCATGGAGTCCTGCAGGAAGTGATGTCTCCGTTCAGCCTTGAGGTACGGGCAGTTTCTAGAAGCCAACACAGAAGAGCAAGGACGAGCCAGGCCGAGGAAAAACCTGTGTGTTCCTCCACTCGTCAGGTACTCACTATGTATGGAGTCTCCTTCGGTCTCAGCACAAAGCTTACGATGACTCGGTGAGGTCACCGCCATGTTCACTCCTTGCCAGGCTGGCAGCCGTGAGTGTCGTTCTTCCCCCACCCTTGACAATTCCGTGTGTGGTCCCAGCAACACCCATGCTACCGTTCCTCAACACTTTTTCCTTTCCATCCCTTCCCTTGTCTCTCTTCTAGCATTTTTATTTAATCCCTGTGGTAGGCAGGAGGATGGTTCCCCGGAGATGGTTCCACGTCCTCATCCCCAGAACCTGTGAGTCTGTTGGTTTCAGGGTGAGGGCTGACTTGGAGATGGGGGTTGATCCTGGATTCTTTGTGTGGACCGAAGCGATCGCAAGGGACTTAAAAGTGGGAAAGTAGGGCGGGAGGGTCAGAATCACAGTGACGCAGCGGGAGAGAGACTCAAGTGGGCAATGTGGACTGTAAAGGTGGCAGAAAGAGCTGCAGAACCAAGCAACGCAGGAGGCTTACAATCCTGGAGGAGGCAAGGAGACTGATTCTCTCCCAGAGCCTCCAGAAGGGACCCAGCCCTGAGACAGCTGGAGTTTCTCCCAGGGGAACCCATTTCAGACCTCTGAGCTACATTACTATAAGATAAGTCTGCATTGTCTTAAGCCACCCAGCTTGTGGAAATTTGCTACAGCAGCTATGGGAAACCAAGACAGTCTCAAACACCATCCTTTTACTGTCAGAACTTGGTGAACATTGATGTCAAAGACGCTGCAGAACCGGGTTCGAGCAACACAGCCACATGTGTACAACGTGCAAATCTCCAAACCACTCATTTACTTATAGATCGAAACAGGCCTGTGCAGCAAACCACGAAGTTCCATGACATTTAACCAGTTCGTGTTTGGTTTTCATTTTCTGTCTTCGTGAGGTCTGAAGCACACAGAGCAGTGGGCACAGAGCATGTGAAGGGAGAGCTCGGTGAATTTGCACAAATGTTTTCACCCATGGGACTGCTACTCAGGTCAAGCTACAGAACATCTCCAGGACCCCCGAGAAAGTGCCTTGCCCTCCCCTGTCCCCAGCCTGAGCCAGTAACTGATACGAACGTCAGTTTCTTTGCGTGTACCATACTTGCTTTTTAATGAATAAAATCACGCATGTGTTCTCTGTGTCCGGCTCTTCTCACGCAGTTTAGGACATTTATTTCCACACTCATCCGTGTCATTGCGCGTGTTCTTTTTGTTTGACCCTTGATTTCTGAGTAGCACTCCATTGTGCGAATGCACGGTGGCTTACTTGTCCCTCCTCTTACCGAGAGCCAGTGGGGTGGTCCATGTACCAGAGCTGCTGCGCTTTACGGATCTGGTTGACAGCAGTGCTGCCCTGCGAATGTCTGTGGCACGAGTTGTCCTTTCTCTGGAGGGAGAGCTTCAGCAGATGCTTGTCAAGTAGTTTTCCAAGTGGTTGCTCCAGGTACACTCCCACCAGACCCCTGAGTGGCCGCACCTTCACGGTCTTTCTCAGTGAATTGTCAAAGGGAAACTATGTTAGGAATGGAAAGCCACTACCCCCCCCCCCCTTTTTATGGTACTGAGGGTGAAGGTGACAATAAGCACAAGAAAGAAAACGAATATCTTTACCTCCTGGCTGGATGCTTGCTCTGAGCATGAAGCTGCTTTCTCTGAGAGAGAGGACGGAGGTGGGGAGGGAAGGGAGGCAGATTAGCTCTAGACTAGACTGTCGCCTTCGGGGGCTGTGGAACCCCTCAAATCCATTAGGATGGATGTTATCAAAAAACCCAGGGTTGGGGCACCTGGGTGGCTCAGTGGGTTAAGCGTCTGCCTTTGACTCAGATCATGATCCCAGGGTCCTGAGGTTGAACCCTGTGTTAGGCTCCCTGCTCATCGGGGAGCCTGCTTCTCCCTCTCCCTCTACCTCCTGCTCCTCCTGCTTGTGCTCTCTCCCTTGCTTGCTGTCTCTGAAATAAATAGTCTTAAAAAAAACAAAACCTAGGAAGCAACAAGTGTTGTTGAGGGTGTGGAGAAAAGGGAACTCTTGTGCACCATTAGGAACGTGAGTTGGTGTGGCTCCTGTGGGAAACAGTATGGAGGTTCCCAGAAAAAACCTAAAAACAGAATTGCCCTACAATCCAGCAATTCTGCTTCAGGGCGTAGACCCCAGAAAGTGGAAGTAGGGTCCCAAGGGGTATCTGCACACCTGTGTATTCATAGCATCATTATTCACAAAGGCTACAACATCGAACAGACAAGCAAACGTGTTATTAAAAAGGAGGGAACCTCTGACGCGTGCTCCACCATGGATGGCCTTGAGGAGGTCGTCGTTCAGTGGGGACAGAGTGTCAGGTGTAAGGAGGTAGGAGGACCTGTGAATGTGTTGAGTACCACCGAGCTGTTAGCCGGAAAACGGTTCCGAGTTTGAAGTTTGTGTTATGTGTATCTTGACTTAAATTTTTAAAAAGATTTTATTTACTTATTTGAGAGAGAATGAGCCAGGGAGAGCACAGAGGGAGTGGGAGAGGGGGAAGCAGGCTCCCCACTGAGCAGGGAGCCCAAGGTGGGACTTGATCTTGGGATCTCGAGATCAGGACCTGAGCTGAAGGCAGAGGCTTAACCCACTGAGCCACCCAGGTGCCTCCAAAACTCAATTTTTAAAAAGCAATAGAAGAGGGTGCCAAAGAGGGAGGAAACTCACCTCCTTGGAGTTCAGTGTTGTTTGGTTCTGGACTGTCCTGGAGGAGGGAAAGCATAGGGACTGTAGCGAGGGAGACCTTGAGGCCATGTCCAGAGCGGGCCCTGCCCTGCTGGGTGGGGCATTGAAAGCCTCCAGACCAGTGGGGCTCCTGAGGATTGTGAAGCCGGCGAGATGGACTGGGGAGTGTGGTGAGGGGAGGGGACCATTGGGGTCAGTGGTGGAGTGGACCAGAGTGGGAGACTAGAACAGAGTGGGGACAGTGTTTTCTAGTACAAGAGCAGGTGCGGGTGAGGAGACAAGTGGGCAGCAATGCCTGCGGAACCCGGTGAGGACAGTGGTGGAGGCCTGTCAAGAAGGAGGAAGGCTGTGCTGGGGGCTGGGGACAGAGGGTGCAGGTGTCTGGGGAAAGGCATTCAGATTTGAGTTTCGAGGGTTTGGGAGTCACCCCTATCCATAGAAGACCTACCTGCTAATTTGTAATGCAGAAGCAAAGACACATTCTGCATATCCACAGCGTATGTGTTAGTTTCTGATAAGAAAGCATTTCAGGTCTACTCACGGGCACAGGAACAGACCCAAGAGCCGCGTCTCCCCATTTGCCAGGTTTGGAAATACATCCTTTGTTTGCTCTGATCCCTTGTCTCTGTCTTTTCCCTTTACTGTAGAAGTATTTTATTTTGTTTTCATTTTATTGTATTATTCTATTTCATCTTACTTTAAAGTAGGTTCCACGTCTAGCGTGGGGCTTGAACTCACAACCCGGAGACCAAGAGTCAGTTGCTGTATGAAGTGAGCCCACCAGGCAGCCCTGTGGAAGTATGTTAGCGCGAATTCCAGCCATCAGGTCAACTCACCCTTACACAGGTCAAAAAGATCTCTAAAAAAATAAGATGGATACTTTCTTACCTGTCCCTAAGACCATTTCCACACGCAACAGAAGGGATGAGAAGGCCTGACATCATTGAATACCCAGTTCACAATCAATTGCCTTAATTGCTCTTAAAAAAAATTTTTTTTTCCATAACCATGTTTCTTTGACTCTGACTCCAAACATGGTCCCCTCGTGCTTTTGCCTGCTCAGTCGCTGAAGTGTCTTTGAATCTAGACTGTGTGCCCTGTGGCTTCTAAATTTGATACAACAATTTTTATTTGTATAAATCTAATTAAAGGCCACCTGGGTGGCTCAGTGGGTTGGGCCTCTGCCTTCAGGTTGGGTCATGATCTCAGGGTCCTGGGATGGAGCCCCACATCGGGCTCTCTACTTGACAGGGACCCTGCTTCCCCTTCTCTCTCTTTCTGGCTCTCTGCCTACTTATGATCTCTCTCTGTCAAATAAATAAAATCTTTTTAAAAAACCTAATTAAAGAAGAAAATACTTTAAAAAGCTTTTATTTTCCCTATACCAAGAGAATTTACTCCTTTTCAAAAAATAACTATTCACAAGGGCTGTTGTCGGCAGGTTAATATAATGCAAGGCTGATAATGCATACGGTTCCCTAGAATCAGAACATAAACTAGCTCTAGAGTCCCAGGGTAGGGGGTAACCCAGTGTAGTTCCCATACTCCTGGCAGACAGACTCCTGAATTTTGGGTTGAGAAGATCTAGAATGAGAATACTCAAGAACGTTTCATTTTATTTTATTTATTTTATTATTTTTTTAAAGATTTTTTAATTTATTTGTCAGAGAGAGAGAGAGCACGCAAGCACAGGCAGAGAGAGCGGCAGGCAGAGTCAGAGGGAGAAGCAGGCTCCCTGCGGAGCAAGGAGCCCGATGTGGGACTCGATCCCAGGAGGCTGGGATCATGACCTGAGCCGAAGGCAGCTGCTTAACCAACTGAGCCACCCAGGTGTCCCAAGAATGTTTCATTTTAAATTAGACTTTTTCTCCCCCAACCTGGGGAATGCTTCTTGGTTTTCTTTTATGCCAACAAAAGAGAAAGGTGAGGCTGCTGGAGGCTGCTGGGAAGACTGTGGCCCTTTTCTCTGTAGCAAGAGGGATTCTGGGGGCTACTCTGGCTTCCTAAAACCTTGTGGCTCTGTGCGTTGGGTGTGGAACAAACGTGTGTGTGGATGAGGTACTCTCTGGCCCCCACCTCAGAACTCCTATTCCCTTTCTCACTTTATTTGTCCCCTGGGCACTTAGACATTGGCATGCCATCCTTCTCTCCTGCCTGGGTCTCCGCAGGAACGCAAGACCCCCAGGAGCAGGGAGCCTGCTTCTGTCACTGCTGGGTCTCTGGCACCTAGAAATGGTGCCAACACACAGATGGCACTCTGTAAAGGTTTGTGGAATGACAAAAAGTTTGTCAGCCCCCAGGTGCTGAATCCCGTGCCCCAGGAACCCAGCGGGAGCAGGAGGAGAAGGAGAGACTCGCCTTGGAAACTCTACGTCCCAGAAAGATGCAGAGCCTCAGGCTGGAGCAAATCCGAGGGCTGCTTGAGCCAGAGAGGGCCAAGACGCTGATGCCCTGGGAGACCAGGGCCTGGGAGAAGCGCGCTGCCCTCACCAAGGACTAGGCAGCTGTGGAGGTTGGGGCCCCTGGCGGTGACGGTGACCTGAAAGGTGAGGGGCAGGCGTCCCGTGGGCGGCGGGAGGTGGGGGGAGGTTGTGGCTGAGCCTCGGGGAAGACCCAACACTCCTTCCTTCACTCATTTGGGGGACAGCTATTTATGGAGCCCTGTGTCCATCAGCCTTTGCTGGGCAGCAAGTGGCCCCGAAATTTAGTTGCTTAAAGCCACAGTCACTCCTCTGCTCAGGATTCTGCAGGTCAGCTTATGACAGGGGCTCAGGGGACGGTTCTCCCACCGCCTGTGTCCGCATTTGCCTGAGCAGCCACCGACCATGAGCTGGCGGAGGCAGCCGGTCGACCTCACGTGCGTCTGGCCAGTATGAGGGTGCCGACTTGGGGCTACTGTCTCCGCAGGCCAACCCGGGCACATTCTCTTGGGGGTGGTTGCGGGGAGAGAGATGGAGCTGGCCACCCAGTTGCTCACAGGCTGTCAGTCAAAATCAGCTACATGGTCAAGTTCAGCATCCTGAGGGCGCGGGCTGCCCGGGGCTGTGGACACAGGGATCAATGAACAAGTGGAAGGCCATGTGGGACAAAACCCACCAGAGGCACCTACTGCGTGCCGGGGGTTCGGGATCCAGCAGCCAACAGGATGGCCCCATAGAGCTGATTTTAGTGGAGAAACAGACAATAAACAAGGAATGAAATTAAAAGAAAAGGAATGTCTGACGAGAGCTCTGAAGATGGTAAAGTGGGGTGATTGATGGAGAGGGACGCAAGGGTGGTCGGGGCCGGCGAGAGAGGCAGGAGAAGGGATCGTGTATTCCAAGAGATGGGGGTTGCTGTGTGGACACCCAGGCCACTCTGGCAATGACCCCGTGGTGGCGACAAGCTTGCTGTGTTCCTGGAGGCTGTGCTGAACAAAGCAGGGACACGGGGGAAGAGGGTAGAGAGCAGCCTGGGCCAGCGACATCCTGAGACCACAGCACAGAGTGTGTTATTTGAATATTGGGAAGCCACGGGAAGGTTTCGAAGAGGAGGACGACAGGATCTCATTTGTGTTTTGAAAAGGTTCTGCTAACTCATGGGTTCTTAACTGGGGGCAATGTTATCCCCCGCCTCCCCTTCCCAGGGGATGTTTGATAAAGTCTGGAGTTTGGGTTATCTGAATAGGGAAGATGCTACCACCACGTCACAGAGGTCAAGGACCCACCACCACCACAAGGAGTTACACACCCCCCAAGGTCAATGGTGCCCAGGCCAAGACAGCCTGCATCCGGCTGTGTGCGCAGATGAACCGTAGGATGAGGAGGTCAGAGTAGAAACTGAGAGGACAGATAGGGGTTTCCTACAACTGTCTGGGAGAGAGAGGACCTAGGTGTGTGTGGCAGTGGTGGACATAAGTGCAGAGATTTGAGACACATCTGGGAGGGAGAATCAAGAGTTGTTGCTGGTGGGCGTGGGGAGGGGAGGACAAGAGAGACCACCAGGATAACTGCTGGGGTTTGGGCTCAAACAGTTGGACCAAGGGACCTCCTCCCATCGGGGACAAGCAGGCCTGGGACTGGGCGGGGATAATATGGGTGTGAGTTCTGGCAGTGGGGAGGGGGTCCTAGTGGCGCCTGGTTGCGGGGAGAGTGGACAATGGCGCTCTTCGGCCTGGCCCGTGCTTTCCAGCTAAGGAGCCAGAAGGTTGTTGACATTTGAATGTGGGAAGATGTCTCCACTGGGCCAGCCTGCTGCTTCTCGGCTGATTCCGCACTTTCCCCTCCGCTCCCTCACTTGGTTTATGCAGGAGGCCTGTAGAAAAGGGTCAGTTTCACCCATCTGACAGGTGAGGGAACAGAGAGTCAGATGGCAGATCACAACAGGTAACACACTCTAAGTCTTCCAGGACATGACAGAAATAGGATCAGACTTCAGGTCTGGTGTTCTCTGGCCAACTGGGCCAGAGTGTGTGCGCTCAAGGGTGACAGGAAGGAGAACGGGGCTGGAGGGACGGGCAGACAGGGCCCGACTGCCTGGTCACTGACTCGTGCCTCCTGTTTCCTCTACCAGGCCTGTCTTCTTCAGAACCCGGGCTGGCACAAGAGTGGAACGCGGTGGAGGGAGATGAGTCCGAGGACTCACAGGTAAACTGGGGGTTCCCTCCTCTTTTACAGATGTCCACCCCGCAGACCTCAGTGGGTGGTCCCAATTTCTCTACCTGCTTGGGGCTGTGAGCTCCAAGCTGTGTCCCATGGGAAAGAGGACATTGTCCTGCGGTGGTCAGACATGGAAGGGGGGGGGTTCCCATGTGATGTGGAGACACATACCCTCCAGCCCTGCACTCAGAAGCTCGTCTTCAATTAGCCATTCATTCGCCTGCCTCCTCATTCACCCGTCCACACTGTCATTTGCCTGCTACCCCACATACGCACTCCGTCCCTCCGTCCCTCAGTACCCCCGTCCGTATGTTCATCTACCTCCTCTGTCTCACACATCTTCTTCAGTTGCCATATATCTTTGGAGACATTTTTTCCCTTGGAAAATTAGACTAGTTGGGATTTCTGTGCAAGGGATTTGTGGAGGGAGCTGTGCTCCCAGGAGGAACTTGTAGGTGGTGAGGGAAGCTGGAAGGACTGAGAGGGAGTTTAGTTGGGGTTCAGCCTGGGCCCAAGCTCAGGAGCAGCTCTGGAGCCTCGTAGTCCTTGTCTTCCTCTGAGCGAGCGGGGATCCTGTTAAGCCCCATCACGGGTGTGGACGACCTCCTGTGTGCTTCCCTGGTGAGGTGGCTCCCATTAGCGAAGGGCATTTCTCAGAAGGGGCAGGCATAGACATAAGCCGTAAACCGTGGCTAGCGGCCCATATGCAGAACAATTGGGAGGCACTGTTGGGTCTATTATTAGTGGTCCGGTGTGTGTGTGTGTGTGTGTGTGTGTGTGTGCGCGCGCGCGCGTGAGCGTGCAAACCTTCTGCATTGCAGATGACCTGTATTTATTACGCTTTCTTAACTTCATACTCGGCTTTAAAAAGTTGTCCTAAGCATTTCCAGTAAAATGCCTAGATCCGTGAGTGTGTATATACGTGTAGCCAACACCCCAAATGAAGATTTTTGAGTGTTGCCATTTTCTCAGAAAATCCCTTCCTCTTCCTTTCTGGTCTCTCTCACTCCCTCACTCCAAGGCAAACACATTTCTGGTTTCTGATAGGTTAGTTTTGCCTGTTGTTGAGCTTCCTATAAACAGAGCCCTACAATAACTCACATATGTTTCTTCAAACCTCCAAAAAGAGATCGTAGCAAAATTACTATCCTACCATATGGTATCTTCATCATAAATATTCTGGATAATTCTCTGTGTTGATATACATATTGATCACCTTTGTTCTTTCTTAAATTCACGTTTTACAGCTGCCAAATACTTTGTAATGTGCTGTGTTGTATCCATTTCCCCAACTGAGGAATTGTCAGATTTTTGGTGCTGTGGTTGCCACGGGAAAGTAAATATTTGTCAAGTTGTCCTATTTTTCTATAGCGTGAATTATGAGGAACTTTATAAAAATCTGTATTTTCTGGTCCTATCCAAGATTTATTGCATCAGAAAAATCCAAGGGGGAAACCTCGATATTTGAAGAATATCTTCCAAGTTTTTCTGGGTCTTTGCCAGGTCTTACAGCTGCTTGTGTTGGACATTTCATAGTATCTGCTACATCCACTTCTCTTCTTCATCAGGATTTTTTTTCATGTCGCCACTGACTTTCCAGAAAAGTTCCATTTCCCAAACTTCCCTGATATTTTAAGACCTTTGCACTGTGCTCATCACTAATCTGGAGAATCGTCGCCATTGAACATTTTGTCTTCCATCCTTTATCCTGGTATGTCTTTCCACTCCTGTGTTCATTTGACAAAGGTGTATGGAGCTCATAACGCTATACCAGGCAAGAAACAATGGTTGCCCCTCTGTTTCTAATATACTTTTTCCCCCTCTGTTCCAGGGCTTGTGGAGTGGTCGAAAGCTCCACAGCAAACCACCATAGTCTTGCTAGTGTGTGTCCCGTTTTTGTTCCTGGTTTTAACAGGGATGCCTATGATGTTCCACATTTAACTACGATGAGGACGATTGTTCTGAAATTGGTCGCTCTTTCTTGTTAAGGAAACATCTTGGTTAGAAGTCAGCAATAGGTTTATTAGCAAATGCCTTTTAAACATCCATCAAGATAATTTTTTAAACAGATTTTATTTATTTGAAAGAGAGAGAATAAAAGAGAGCATGAGAGTGGGGAGGGTCAGAGGGAGAAGCAGACTCCCCGCTGAGCAGGGAGCCTGATGTGGGACTTGATTAGGATCACGACCTGAGTGAAAGGCAGACACTCAACCAACTGAGCCACCCAGGCACCTGATAATTTTTTTTTTAATTTAACCTCCTGGGGTGAGATTTTGCATTATGGTATTTCATCGAACTTAAGACATCGTTGATTGTAAAACACATATTATTTTATATACGACTGAGAAGAAAAGCATGCTGCTTCATGGTAGGATCCCACCAACTGGAAGCTGCTTTCCGGCTTCAGAGAGGATGAAAAAAACGTGCAACTTGGGACTGATGAAGTCTGGTAGACTCCTCAATGTCATGTCATCTTGGTAGTCTTAAGATCGTGGTAGGCCAGTCTTTCCAGACTCTGAATTGTACTTCCTGGTATTTTATGTATGACTCTTGCCTCTCTTCATATGTAAGATCAGTGCTATCTTTGTCACGTTTTGGTAACATGGTGAGGCTTGCATCATAGAAGGACGTCCCTTTTATTGTTGTCTAAGCCTTGGAGTAGTTTCTGTAGCTTAAGGAGTATCACTTCCTTGACATTTTGAAGGAATTCACCAGGGTCCTTTGCTCTGGGGGGAACGTTTCAGCTAATTCTTGGGGGGCTTTCTCAGTTTCTTCCCATGCTCTTGACTTATGAATACTTTTTACTTCATAAATTTTGGTGGATTTCTAGTGATTTTTATGCCCTAGGAAATTCTTCATTCCATTGAATTTTTCAGATTGTTAGCTGAATTATGAATACTATTCTTTAAAAAAAAAAGATTTTAATTTATTTATTTGACAGAGACACAGCGAGAGAGGGAACACAGAGGGAGAGGGAGAAGCAGGGAGAGTGGGAGAGGGAGAAGCAGGGAGTCCAATGCGGGGCTCCATCCCAGGACCCTGGGATCATGACCTGAGCTAAAGGCAGACACTAAACCAACAGAGCCACCCAAGCACCCTATGAATACTGTTCTATAATTAAATGAAAAACTTCCTTTATTTTGTTCTAACTCTCTTTTCCCTTTCAACTTCTGTTTGTGGTTGACCCATTATTAGATTTATCAAAGTTTTACCTCATCCATGATTACTTTTCTAAGGACTAGCATTGGGATTTATTTATGCCCATATTTCTATAGTTTGTGATTTTATTATTTCCTTTGTTTTTATGTTGAATAGTTAATTCATTTATAATCTCTTTTTACAAAATTACTTGCTGAAGTAGTGTACTTAATAATAAATTACTTCTGATTATAGCCTTGGCCACATCTTAAAGTTTGGTAACCTGTGTTCTTGTTTATGTTGTTGTCTAAAGGTTATATTGTAGTGTTTCTACGATATAAAGAGTGCTTTAAGCTCAGTGATCATGTTTATTTATAAATAGTTTTGTTTTAATAATTTATGACACTGTGAACAAAGAATGTGGTCTCTAATATATCTGCATTCAACACCTTCTTAAAAGTTTTATTGTGGCCTACAACATGCCCAGTGTTTATACATGTACATTTAAGGTGAATATGTATTTTCGGTCTGTAGGAGTCAAAACTCTACATGTCTGTTAACTAACTCAGTCTTATCAGTTATATTGATTAGATCCATGTGTTAATTTAATTATGGCTCACCTTATCTGCCAAAAGCCAATAGGGGTGTGTGAGAATCTGTTACTATGACTATGTTTGTTGATATATTTTTGTAACCTTTGCTTTATGTATTCAGCCACTGTGTTATCTGATGCTTACAAGTTACAGCACTGTTAAGTCTTTGCCAGTTCAAGAGTAAAGGTAAAGCACCAAGCACAAGGCCAGGCACAGAGTAGCCACGCAATAAATGTATAGTTCAAACCTCATTCTGAATCCTTTGTGAAATAGAAAGTGATTGTCTTGACTTTTATTTTACCTTGTCTGATAGAGGTCAGTATTTCCATCTTGCTTTTTCATTCATGAGTGTGTATGTGTGTGTGTCTTTAGACTCTTTGTACCATTTTGTTTTGATAGGACTTGCAGTGGCCTCTCCTGGGTTTGCCAAAGAAATCAGAGCAGGAAGAAGCCTGGGATGCTCTCTCCACATCCTTCCCACCAGCCCATTGCATCCAACAAGCAAGAACATTCCCTTAAAAGAAACACAAGCCTCAGCTGTTACATTCATTAGGATTTACTGGTTGCAAATATCAGAAGTTCAATTCAAAGGAGCTCAAACTTGTTATTTATTAATTATTGATTCATGTTACACCACCAAAGTTCAGGAGGAAACTGGCTTAATTTATAGCTGGCTCCTGGGGCCTAAAAATATCACTAAAACCTTTCCTCCTCATTGACCTCAGGGCTATGATCTCTTTCAGGAATGACCTCCTTCTTTTTCTCCACATGTCTGGGAGGATGGCTACCACCACCACCCTGATCTTCACGTCCAAGTGGCAAAGTGGGGGACACGGGACAGACTCTCATCACACCCAGTCCCACCTCCCACCCCTTCTGTGCCACAAGAACTGGAACCTTGAATTAAGTCATGGAGAGAATAGTAGCTGAAGGCAGGAACAAGGCAGGCAGAGAATGGACAGGAAGGACAGGGCAAGTGTGGAAATGAGGAGCTGCCATGGGGACCATCCTAGATGTCTAGCCTAGATGTGGGGGCTGTGGGCTGATTAGTTCGGCTTGTGCCGCAAGTCTTCATCAAATTTGTGGGAAGTAATCATGAAAATAATGTAAATCATATAAGCAGTGGTCATTCATTTGGATTCTATCACATGCCAGAGCAGTGGTCATTCATTTGGATTCTATCACATGCCAGAACCTCATTTCATTGACGATAGAAGTATCCACCCACAACCATGGTGTTCCATTCTCTACAGCTAGATAGATCCCATAAAACCATAATTAAGACCATTCCTAACCCACTCAGTTCAGCAGGTAAAAGCCAAATTCCTCATCCCTGAGGGATGAGCCCATCCCTCAGGGGCCCATCCCTCAGCCCATCCCTGAGGGAACTGGCCTGCGCTTGCACCCCTCCCTCCATCCAATCCACACTGGCCTTCAGATGTTTGAACAAGCCCATCATGTGCCTGCCTCTGTCTGCAAACGAGAGTCCCATTGCACTCATTCATCCATTCACCCAGCACTCCTTGAAGACCTACTGTGTGCAGAGCACCTCAGCCGGGTGAAGGTCAGAAAGAGGAGTCAGACTGTGTGGCCCATGACCCTGAATGGCTGTAGGGTTGGAGCTGGGCATGTTCAACTATTCATTCACTCTATTTCCCGAGGACCTACTGTGTGTTGACACTTGAGTTGGGAGATATCTGGGGCATAGGGATGAACTGGCTGTGTCATCCCTGACTCTGAATGACTCCAGGGTTGATGCTGGTATGTACAATTATTCAGTCACCTGGAGCTTCTTAAGGACCTATTATGTGCTGAGAGTTGGGCCAGACAGTTTGGATTACAGGAGGGAATGAAGACGCATGCTCTCCATTTCAGGGCTGGTGCTAAGGATGTTCACTTATTCATTAATTTACCTGGCCTATTAATGTATATCTCCTAAGCACCTACTGTGTGCTGGTGCTTGGGCTGGATGATGTCTGGGTACAGGGAGGAAGCAACTGTGTGGCCTCTGGCCTTGAATGACTCCAGGGCCAATGCTGGGATGTTAAAACTAGTCACCCAGTACTTCATAAGGATCTACTCTGTGCTGAGGCCTAGGTGCTGTCTGGAGCACAGAGAAGACTCAAGATACCATGAGTCTTGACTCTAAGACAGGTCGGGGATTTTTCCACTCATTTGTCTATTCATGTGAGATTTCCTGAGGACCTACTGCGTGCCAAGACCTGTGTAGGTAATGCCACAGCAAAAGTAACAGCACACATCCTGCCCTCCTTGGCCCTTTGCCAGCTTCCTTGGTAGGACTAAGAGCCAAGGAAGCTGATGGGGCAGGAAGACAGATGTCTTTGTGTTTATGTGTCTGTGTCACTGTCTTAGTTTCTCTCCTCCTTGTACACATTAAAGATCATTTATGTTTATTTTCAAGGCTTGACATTATTTTGACAAATTACATCCCTTTTTCAAACTTTTTCAGGAAAGGAAATCTGAATATTGAATAGACACTGGATGACATCCAGAAATTAATCTTTTACTGGGTGTGATGATGTTGTGGTTTTATAGAAGCTATTTTTTCTTTTCCTAAGGAGATACAAACTAAGGTATTTAGCAGTAAAGTGATACCATGTCTGCAATTTACTTGAAAATAGACCATGAAAAAAAATAGACATATTTTCATGACCCATTCTAAAAGCAAATATGTATCATAAAATATGGCAAATTTTGTTATGAAGACATTTTTGGGTATTGTGTTCATATTCTATTAAGATAGTGTTCTTAAGGCATTCAAATTGGATGGGCATATGGGCATTTATTGTACCTTTTTTGTATAAATGAAAAATCTCATAAAATTATTTAATGTGGGGGGTTCGTTTTTATGCAGAGGGGGTTTACGTTGTCCCATGATACAGGACACTTCATTGGTCAACCTTGTAAAAAAAAATTCCTAACTGGAAAATATTTTTCCCATGATTTTTTCTTTTCTGGAGCTGAACACATCACAGTGAGATAAAAAGAATCATAAGTGAGAAGAATCAATGAAGCAAGATGGGATTGGGAGGGAGACAAACCATAAGTGACTCTTAATCTCACAAAACAAACTGAGGGTTGCTGGGGGGAGGGGGTTTGGGAGAAGGGGGTGGGATTATGGACATTGGGGAGGGTATGTGCTTTGGTGAGTGCTGTGAAGTGTGTAAACCTGGTGATTCACAGACCTGTACCCCTGGGGATAAAAATATGTTTATAAAAAATAAAAAATTTTAAAAAAAGTGTGCAATCACATATTAAGCACAGAATCTCCCCATTTATGATTTTGAGGAGAAAGAGTTGAAAGCAATAAAGGGCTTGGAAGACTTAAAAAAAAAAAAAAAGAATCATAAGTGATACCCATGAAATCTGATGCCCAAACCTTGTGAAACGGGAACACCTGTTCTCTTGTCTAATGGTACAAGGCGCTTCCAGATATAAAATAATAAGAGGTGGGAAGCTATGTGCCATGTGCTACTGTACAGAAAGGTATGCTGTGCATCTTTTTACAAATATCCACATAAATATTTGTTTCTATATGCATATAAGATGCTGGAAAGATACCAGGAAACTCAAGAATGGTTGCTTCTAGGGAAGGGGGGACTTGGATAGAGGGGATGGAAGAGGATAGGGGTAGGAATTTTTTTTTCTTAATTTGCTAATTGTGGACCCAAGAAATGTGTTACCCACAGTGTAATTTTGTAGAGCTCATGCTGTATGGCCATAAATTACCTCGTGGAGATAGTAGGTGACTCCTGTCTTCTGTCTCATAACACCATTGGAAAGGCCCTCCCTACACTGCTCCCAGGCTTGGCTATGATGCTCGCTTTGGCTGATAGGTCTAGAGGCAAACTCGACATAACCAGAGGCAGGAAGCAGTGCTTGTGTGGGCCCACTCTCCCAAATTCCTGCTAGTGCTGGGAGCACCAAGCCAGGTCAGACGTGCCTCCTGAGGAAGACAGGGACGTTGGCCCAGCTGAGCAGCCCTGGGACAGCCAGCCCCCATCCAACCATCCGCTGACCACAGATGTCCCCCCATAGACAGCATTAAAGGGACAAGTGCACTCGGGAGGATTGTTACACAGCAACTGCTAACTGACGCGTCACTGCGCGGAGGGTTGTGAGCTGGGAGCAGAGAAAGCTGGAGCAGGGGAGAGTGCGTCCTCGCGCTGGAAAAGGCCGGGGTCCACTCCCTCCGGTCTGTCAAGGGAGAGGTCTCTTCTAGAACCTGTCCTCCTCCGGCCCGTCCTCATCTGGGCAGCGCTGTTCGCAGCCGCAGAGCCCACACGTCCTTCAGACGCTGCTCCCTCGTTAACACGCCCACTTCCCCCAAAGGAGCTGAACTTTTTACGCAGCTAAATTTATTGAACAAATGCCGACTCGGTCACAAAACCTTCAACTAAACGCTCGCTAGCGACGCACGGACACTTCTTTGGGTCTCCTGTCTCGGGTCACATTCCTCACTCTGAACCAGGAGGCCGCGGGGGTGTGTGTGGCGTGGGGAGCAGTCTGGCAGATGAGGGGTCGAGTCCCACCCGGGGACTCCCTCCCGGTGTGACCTCGGGTGAGTCCCTGCGCCTCTCCCAGCACCCACGGCTCCGGGAGCAGGGCGGCACTCCCCTGAGCGCCTCGGGGCCGGAAGTGTTCCGCGAACGCGCGCGGGCACGCCCCCGGGCTAGCGGAGGCGCGCGCGGCACGTCAGCTCCGGTCCGCCCGCCCGCCTGCGGCCAGGTCCGCCACATCCCCGCTGCCAACCCGCGTCTCCTTCTGGGGGCCACTCAGGTATCACGTCAGGGGCGGCAGCTGCGCGACGGTGTCGCCGCACCGGCCGTCTGAACAAGGCTTCCTGTCGGCATGCGTGCGCTGGTGGCGAATGAGCGCGGAGGAGAAGCTGAAGGCCTTGCCGCAGCCGCCGCACTCGAAGGGCCTCTCCCCAGTGTGCACGATGTGGTGCTGGATCAGGTAGGAGCGGTTGCTGAAGGCCTTGCCGCACTCGGGGCACGCGTACGGCCGCTCGCCCGTGTGCGTGCGCTGGTGCAGTGTGAGCGAGGAGCCCTGGCTGAAGGCCTTCCCGCACTGTGCGCAGCGGTAGGGCCTCTCGCCCGTGTGGACCTTCTGGTGCTCGATGAGGGAGGACACGTGGCTGAAGGCCACGCCGCACTGCAGGCACCTGTAGGGCTTGGCGCCCGTGTGCGCCAGCTGGTGCTGCCGCAGGTGCGAGCGGTTGCTGAAGGCGCGGTCGCAGTCCGGGCACGCGTAGGGCCGCTCGCCCGTGTGCACGCGCTGGTGCTGGCTCAGGTGCGATACCTGCGTGAAGGCCTTGCCGCACTGCGCGCACGCGTACGGCTTTTCGCCCGTGTGGATGCGCCGGTGCTCGGCCAGCGAGGCGCTCTGGCTGAAGGGTGCGCCGCAGTCGGGGCAGGCGTACGGCTTCTCGCCCGTGTGCACGCGCCGGTGCTGCGTCAGGTGTGCGGTCTGCGAGAAGGCCTTTGAGCACTGGCCGCAGGCGTAGGGCCGCTCGGCCGTATGTGTGCGCTGGTGGCGGATGAGCGCCGACGAGAAGCGGAAGGACTTGGCGCATTGCGTACACACGAACGGCTTCTCACCCGTGTGGATGCGCTGGTGCTCCAGCAGGGATGAGCGGTTGCGGAAGGCCTTGGTGCACTGGCCGCACGCGAACGGCCGCTCGCCCGTGTGCACGCGCCGGTGCTGGGCCAAGTGCGTGGGGCGCGCGAAGGCCTTGCCGCAGTCGGCGCAGCGGTGCGGCCGCTCGCCCGTGTGCGTGCGCCAGTGCGACGCCAGGTAGGAGCCCTGGCTGAAGGCCTTGCCGCACTCTGGGCACGCGTAGGGTCGCTCGCCCGTGTGCGTGCGCAGGTGCAGCGTCAGGTGCACGCTCTGGCTGAAGGCCTTGCCGCACTCGGCGCACGCGAACGGCCGCTCCCCGGTGTGCGTTCTTTGGTGCAGAGTGAACGCCGAGCAGTAGCTGAAGGCCTTGCCGCAGTCCCCACACTTCCAAGGCTTCCCCGGTCCGCCCCCGCGCTCCTGCGCCCTGGACTCCGCCTGCTTCTGCTTCCGGTTCTTCCCTGGCGCCCCCTGCCTCTGGGGCCCGCTGTCGGTTTGGGGATGCGGAGGGCTCGAGCTGGTTCCTGGAATCCCTGCGCTGAGCTCATCCTGCGCCGGCACAGCTCGCCCTGCGGGCTCTTCCCCGTGGGCCACGGCCTCTCTCTGACCTGACAGGCAGCTCTCCCTGACCTGACCCTCTGGTTGCCAGGTTTCTCCTGCCTCGGAACCCTGGGGGGCGGCCTCGAGCAAGAGTCCTTCCATCCCCGCCTCGGGAGCTACTACTGCCCGTCTTCACGTGTCCGCAATGGGATCTGAAAGAAAAGAAGAAAACCAAACAGGTTGGTCGTTTGTCCTGGGCTGGAAAAGGCTAAGTGCAGGGTCTCAGCCTCCACACTCCTGCCAGTTGGGGTCAGGTCGTTTTTTTTGCGGGCAGTCCTGTGCGCCCCCCACCCAACCCCCCCTGCCATGTGATTGCCAAAAGTGTCTCCAGACATTTACACGTGTCCCCCCAGGGTCAAAATGATCCCTGATTGAGAATCACGGACTTAACGAACTGAAAACAATTTTAAAAGGTCCTTCCAAAAATAGGACTCTGGTAGCTCTTTTTATTTTTTTTTTTAAAGATTATTTATTTATTTGACAGAGAACACAAGTAGCAGAGAGGCAGGCAGAGAGGGGGGCAGGGTAAGCAGGCTCCCCGCGGAGCAGAGAGCCCGAAGCGGTGCTCGATCCCAGGGTCTTGGGATCATGACCTGGGCGGAAGGCAGAGGCTTTAACCCGCTGAGCCACCCAGGCGCCCCTCTTTTTTTTTTTTTTTTAAATAAAGATGTTTTATTTATTTGAGAGAGAGAGAGAGAGCACAAGTGGGAACGAGATGGAGAAGCAAGCTCCAACATGAGCAAGGAGCCGGAGGCAGGACTTGATCTCAGCACCCTGGGATCAACGACCTGAGCTGAAGGTAGAGGCTTAACTGACTGAGTCACCCAGGTGCCCCCTGACAGCCCTTAAATAAAGCTTTGCAACCTGGTGCTACAGGCTAGAAGGTGTCCGGCCACCTCACCAAATTCATAGATCAAAGCCTGAAGTGATGGTGTCTGTGGGCGGGGCCTTTGGGAGATAATGAGGCCCCTCCATGATGGGATCAGTGTCCTTATAAGAGGAAGAGAGACAAGAGCTCCCTCCACCTCCTGAGGGCACAGTGAGGAGGAGACCACCTTCAAGCCAGAAAGAGGGTTCTCACCAGAACCCCAACCTGGCTGACACCCTAACCCTGGCTTCCAGCTTCTAGAACTGTGAGGAGATGGTTATCGAAGACACCGAGTCTGTAGTACTTGGTTATGTCTGTGGGAGTCGAGAGTTTTCTTTGCTGGAGAAAAATCATACCCAGAGAGACAGGGAGCTCCCAAACTCCACGCATAACAGACTTGTGGTGGGAGCGGGCACTGGAGAAACCACTGGTATTTTTGAGGAAAGCTGAAGACACATATTCCCTGTAGCCCAATAATTACATTTTCTGGAATGTGAGCTTCTCTTGCTCCCGTGTGTATCTGGAGGCCCAAGATCGTGTGTGACAGCCAAATACCAGAAAACCATGCAACTGTCCATGGACAGGGGACAGTCTGATGGACAGGGGTATATTCATATAGGGGAGTACCTCAGAGCATGAGCATGACCGCCCATCAGCTGCCGTACCAGTTCAGAACCATAGATACACGGTGCTGGCGAGAAAGTAAGATGCAGAGAATTTATCAGGTGCGATGCTATTTAGGTTACAAACAGGCAGACTCAACCATTTGTTTTTTAGGGATTGTGAACATGTGGCAAAGGTTCACTGTGCCACCCTGAATGGGGCCTGGCAGCATTGCCTGTGAACACCGAGTGGGAACACAGACTCTGCTTTTTACCAAGAGCCCTGTGATTCGAGGGCACGGGAATGTGGCCGTCTTGGCTGCACTGTTACTGTGGTGATACCCAGCACCTGTTGAACACAGAGCTAAGTGCCTGGCGTCCTTTAAGCTCCTGCCACGTGTTTGCTCACTGCTCCTCAGTCACATTCCCAGAAGGGGCAGTGCCTACACCTGGGCCAGGTGACTCCAGAGCTTTTCCTTGATGCTCTTGCCTGCCTTGGGCTCCTACTGCTCCAACGATGGGCCTCCCCCTGTTCCGCAACATCCCAGGCGTACTCCTGACTCAGGGCCTTTGCCCAGGCCTCAGGGAGAAGACTTTTGAATGCAGACCCATAAGTGAAGGAGTGAGTGTTCTGGGCCACAAGTGCAGCAGGGGCAAAGGTCTGAGCAGGACCATGGCTGGGGTGACAGCGGAAAAGCAAAGGTGCTGGGTGTGTGTGTGTGTGTAGCAGAACTGAGGCAGATAGCAGGGAGATTAGGTGTGTGGGGGTGAGGGTCAGACCAAGCAGCATCTTATGTGCAGTGGTGAGAACAAGTCCCAGTTCTGGTGCCGTCTCTGCAGGCAGCCCTCAGGCCAGAGTCAGGCCCAGCTTTGTCCCCAGGAGAGGGCAGGGGTACCCACCTTGTGGTTTTGGGAGCAGCGGCTCCTGTCCACGTCCCTCAGCTTGTGACCCCTGCTCTGGCCACTCTGCACTGGTGGGTGTAGTCAGCACCTGCGAGAGAGAAGTGGGAGCCGTGAAGGAAGATGCTGGGGCAGAGGGCATGCGGGTGCAGGGCGGGTAGTCCTGGCCCCAGCACGCAGGCAGACAGGCAACTAGAGGCGAGACACAGACATACCCACAGGCAGGCACACACAGAGTCACACAGAATCACATGTGCTGCCCTGCTCACACAGTGTGCACTGGGACACCACACCCAGTGACACACCCAGACGCACACACAGTCACAGCAGCGTCTGCCCCGTGTGCAGAAACACAGCGACCTGGGCTTGCACAGCATCTCCTATGCACCCTGCGACCCCTGCACAGATCACCCCTCCCGGTCCAGGTGAGGCACACAGAAGGACGCAGACACACTCAGGCTGGCAGACACGCCCCTCGGAAAACACTGTGGACAGCAGCACAGCCAGACACACTTGGGGTCACACACTGCACACCCAGAAGAAGTTCCACACGTGGACACACATGGGCACGGTTCTCCGAGGGCCGACACCTGCTCAGTTACGCAGGCTGCTCCCCCCTTTACGGGGCACCTGCCGGCAGATCAGTGATATGGGGGGGGGGTGGAGACGGGCTCACATGCAGAGTTGCACCCACAGTTACACACCCGCAGGGGTTCAGCCGAGATGGTCACCCTCACGCAAATGGGCGGGCTCACACCTGCACGGGCACGCAGGTGCAAACACGGCAGCATGAGGAATGGACTCACACAAAGTTCTGGAGTGACGCACGTGCAGACAGGCGGGGCGGGACTCACATGCACACCGCGCGGGAGTCACGAACGTCCAGCGACGCAACGACAAGCACACCCGCGCGCACACCCACCCGCGCACGCGCACACCGCACACCAATGCCTCGCCTCCCAGCGCCAGCTCCGAAGTCCGTGGAGGAATCCCCCTGAGCTCCGTGGGTTCGGGTCAGGTTCTCCTTGGTCTCCAGCAGTCGCGGACCCCAGTAGCCCCTGGTCCCGCGGTGGCTCGGAAAGGCCGGCTGTACGGGCCACGGCCGTGACCACGCGGATGGGCCGGAGCACCGGGCCGGTGCGAAGTGCGCGTGCGCGGCGAGACAACGGGGACTCCTTGTGCCACTCCTGAGAACTACAATTCCCAGAAGGCGCCGCTCCGGGGCCGGAAGCTCCCCCGCCCTGCGGGCGGAGGGGCGGGCGGAAGGACCGCTGTAGACTTCAGGCTCGGGTGGGGGGCGGGGCGAGGAGTATGGGGGCAGGACTCTTCCTCCTCAGGGGCGGGACGGCCCGCGACTCCGCGGGGAACCCACTGAGGATCAGAGACGCCAAGTCTGGACGCCGGCCGAACAGCGCCGCGAGGGTGGGAGTCAGCACCCGCGGGCCGCGGCGGTCCTGAGTTCGACCTTGTTCCGCTCCGGAACAGAGCGGGCGGCACCCGCATCCGCGTGGGCCAGCCGCTGGGCGAGTGGACGCGCCCCACCGCATGCGCCCCGTGCCGCGGGTGTTCGCAGGCGCTCCCCGGGAGGAAGCCGTGCGGGCAGCCTGTGTCCCCCGTCCCGCTGGAAGCTTCTGGCCTTGCCGCGCGAAGGGCCGCCCTGCGTCCTGCCCGCCTCCCAGGGGCGCCCCAACCCGTGCCTCAAGATCCAAGGATCGTGGTCTTAAGACCCTGACGGCTGTTTTTTCTGTTTTAGTTTTATATTTGAGGACTTAAAAATATCTCTCACTGTTCTCCGAGCCGTGCGAAGAGCTCAGAAGTCCTCAGCGGTTTTTGTTTTTCCCACTAATTAGCTAATTATTCACATACAGGGACGAACCCTTTTGCCCACGGATATCGTGAGGAGAAACGCTTTACTGTGCTGCTTTCATCCTGCTGTGGGTCAGGAAGGCAGGCAGGGCGTAGAGGTAGGCCTCGGCTCTGCTCCGCAAGGGCTTTCGTCCGAGGCGGCTCAAAGCGGTGGCTGCTCCGCTGGCTCATTTAGGACCATCCGTCTGGGGCCTGGCTTCCTGCCCAGGTGGTGTCCTGGGGGCTGGCCAGACATCTCGGTGTGGCTGGCGTGGGCGTCCTCGCAGCACAGTGGGCGCAGAACAGGAGAAATTCTTAGGGTGGTTCAGGGCTCTAATAGGAGTAATATAAATCCGAGAGCAGGCCCGGGAGCGAGGGACTGTTTGTTACACAGTAACTTGGTGGCCGCAGCTGGCTGAGGCTGAGGCCCGGCCCAGAGAGGAGGCTGAGGATGACGGTCATTCAGTTTCCTGTGGGTCACGCTAAGGACTCTTCCTGAGGGAAGTTGGGAGTCACTGTTGTGCTTTTTCTTCTTTTAAAGCTGGAAGAGTCTGTGTTTATGTTGACACGTGTCCCTGCCTGGTGGGGGGGCTGGGTTCTATTCACACCAGTTCTTTGGTGGTCCTTTCCAGAGCCTTAGATCATTGCTGTGCTAAGTACTCCCAGAGGTCCTCTTGAGTCTCCGATTTATTCTCTGCTGCTCTATCCTGTTCACGACTCTGTCCCCTCAGCCCTTGCCCCCTGGTCTTCCTGCACATGCAGCTCCGTCTCTTCAGCTCAGGGGGTTTCCATAGCTCTGCCTGGTTCCTCCCCTGCACCAGGACCTGGAAACTCTCTGAGGACAGGAAGCGGGGACAATCTAGGGCTCACCTCATTCATCTCCCGCAAGTGCCAGTAATCACCATCCTTCGTAGTCTGATGTCCACAGTCTTAAAAATCACTGTGTTTTGCCCCTTTTATGGTTGTTTCTGAGAGAGGAGACCTGATCCCTTTTATTCCATCTTGGCCAAAAGCAGGACTCCCTAATTAAAGTTTGTAATTAAAATTTGCCTCATTTTTTTTTTTATAGAAAAAAATGGCAAGTGCAGGTTTACCAGAGAAAATCAGAAATGGTCTGCGTTGCTGCCAAGAGGAATGTTAATGCTTTTTCTCTGATGGAATACAGTGGTGGTTTCACTATAGTGATATGTTAGCTTCATGCGTGAGTGTTTAGGGACCCTTGTCCACCCTAGGTGAAATCTTGAGAGGGGACGTTTTCTTCAAAGAAAGGACAGTGGGGCACCTGGGCGGCTCAGGTGGCTAAGCGACTGCCTTCAGCTCAGGTCATGATCTCAGGGTCCTGGAACGGAGTCCCGCTTTCGGCTCCCTGCTCATCAGGGAGCCTGCCTCCGCCTCTATCTGCCACTCCCTCAGCTTGTGCTCTCTTGCTGTGTCTCTCTCTCTGACAAATAAATAAATAAACTCTTTAAAAAAAAAAAGGACAATGAAACAACTTACACATTCTTTTCCTTTCAATATGATCATTAAAGCTGTTTTCTTTACAAAGCTACATTGAACTGTTTTGGACTGAATTGTGCCCCACCCCCAAGAAAAGAAAGATGCCTGAGAGTCCAAACCCCCAGTATCTCAGAACGTGACCTTAGTCAGACTCGGGATCTTTATCCTTAGCAGAAGTAATCAAGTCAAATGAGGTCCTTAGGGCAGGGACTTCATCCAACATGACGGGTGTCCTTGTAAGAAGGGGACCCTTGAATATAGAGGCAGACACGCATGGGGGAGGGGGGCCTCAGACCCAGCTGTCAGCCACCTCCAGCGGATGTCTGCACAGAAACACCTGAATCGGCGTCTCATTCTGTCCCAGGGACTGGAGCCTGGCCAGGCGCTGTGTGGGCCTGAGCATGCAGGAGTCTCGAGGCGAGATGGGAGGGACGAGGGTGTGCAGGGAGAGGGACAGAGGTGAATGTGAGCTCTCAGTGTAATTACAGAAATCACCAGTAAGTCTTCTCTCTGAAAAGAGGAAAAGGAAAGAGGCCACATGTAAGCTGTGCTAAATAGAATTTCGTTCTGCTGTTTACTTCTGAAGGACCCCAGGTCAGAACTATAGTATAGCCTATAAGTTTTAACATTCTTTTTATAACCAGCTTATGCTAACTAAGAAACTGTGGTCAGCTGACCATAGATAAGGGAGTCAGCAAGCAGCATAACAGGATAACGAATAGTGAAAATCTGTGTATTAACCCGGCTGTTTCTGGCTTCTGTATAATAATGCTTCTAATGCTTTGCTAAGAAATGAAAAATTGCTTAAACCCTCGTTCGCTGTGTAATCAAATAAAGTTATACCCTTCCCCTGTTAAGAATTTCCCCTACTACTAAGTAAAATTGATAAGGGTTGCCTCCCGTACCAAGGCCGGAGACGTGCGGTTCAGCACGTACGCTAGCTGGAGACGTGCGGTTCAGCATGTATACAGATAAAGGTTAGAAACGTGCAATTCAACACGTACCCTCTACTGTACACTACCTGAACGGTGACTGGCCAGAATGTATGGTTGGTTTTAAAGGATTGGCTACCTGTGTGTAGGCCTTACTGTAATGCTTTGAAATTACTGGCTAGAAAAGTGAGGGCTCTGATGTAATGGACTGTAAAATTCTATATTAAGGGACTCCCGAAACAGATCAGGGCTCTCAGACACTGACCCATCCCTCGCGGATTTCATGGTCAAGTGTCCCTGGGAGTCCGAGCATGCCCGAATAAAATCCTCTTGCATATTGCATCCAGTGGTCTGTGAGTGCGTCCTTGGGTGCGGGTCCTCTAGGGTCTTTCACTTCCAAGGACACGCATCCTCTTTTTCAAAGTACCGTGTTGATCACTTGGTGGCGCTGTGGCCTCACAGACAGAAGGAAAAAAAATCTGCTCAAACAAAGCCTTACCCTTGAAAAATGGGGGAAAACAGGATTCCAGTGGGCCGCCTAGGCCAGGGGTAGGCCGGCTTGGGGCTCTCAGCGACCCCCCCTCGTGGGGAAATGCAGTTTTAGGTCCCTGTCCCCAGGAAAAGTGCTGGCACCATGGGCTCCTGGGAGTGCAGGGCATGACATTTTTGCTGGAGCAAAAAGGTGTGTGATAGGTTGCTGTCCCTTCACCTCTCCAGGGCCTGGCTTGGTGGGCAGGAGGGTGGGGGAGATAAAGTCCCCACAGCAGTCCAGGAGGGTCACTGGCTCTGCCCAGTGACCTCATCTTTGCCCCTAGCCAGGCTGTTGTGACGTTATCAGAAAGCCCCCTGTCCCCCTCCCTGGCTTGCTCCATGCAGGCCCCAGTTTCCAGCCTTGACTTCACTGGCTTCTGCTGAATGCTCCCCCCAACCCCCCAGGGCCAGCGATTTGCCCCCCGTTATGCCTGCCTGAGGTCCCCAGGCATGAAATCCTCCATAGCAGTTCTCACTGCTGTCTTTACAATTACATTCCCGTCTGTCCTGTTTTATCTCATTAAAAATATGCTGGCCAGGCTGAATGGGCTTAATTACACCCCACTAGGACAGACCGTCCCCTTTAGAGACAGCTGAAAAACGCTGCATCTGTGGAGGAGCTCGACTTTGGTACCTTGGCCCCTGGCTAAGTAAGCCCTAACAGCTGTGTGACCGGGTTGAGCTGTGTCTGCTCTCGTGCCTTAGTTTTTCCTGTGTGTAAAATGGGGATGATGCTGAGAATGCCCCCCACCTCTTATGGGTGTGGCGCCGTTGAAAGCAGAACAGTGGGTACCCTGGCCCAGGAGAAGGGCCGTGTAAGGGCCACAAGGATGATGATGGTGGTGATGGAGCCTAACCAGCTTGGTCAGATCAGTTTTGGCCCCTGGAATATAGTATTTAATGTTGAAAAACCACGGATGCATTAAGACTCAATTTCTTCATTGGTGAAGTGGAGACAAAAAAATGTACTTCCTCCATAAGGCTGTTGTGAGAATTATAGAGGTGATTCATTCATTTGACACATTATTTATGTATCATCTATTTATCTATCTATCCACCCATCCATCTACCCATCCATCCACACATTCATCCATCTATCCATCCATCTCTCCTTCCATGCATCTACCTACCCATCTACCTGTCTACTCATGTATCTATCTCTCTATCATCTATCTGTTTATCATCTGTATTTTTAGTATCTTCTATGTGCCAGAAACTGCTCTAGTCATTGGGGATACATCTACTAACAAAATAAAAATGTATGTCCCCCCGGGGCTTCCATTTTGTTGATAGGAGACAGACTCTTACCCAATGAATAAGTTAATTACCGAGTATGCTAGAAATTGATAATGCCATGAAAGAAAAGGCAGCCTAGAGGTAGGAGGGGCTGACTTTGGTTGGATGTTTTGGTTATAAATGCTTTCTTTAAGGTGCCTGGGTGCCTCAGTTGGTTAAGCAACTGCCTTTAGCTCACGTTGTGATCCTGGAGTCCCAGGATTGAGTCCCACATCAGGCTACCTGCTTGGCAGGGAGTCTGTTTATCCCACTGACCTCTCCCCCCTCATGCTCTCTCTTACTGTCATTCTCTTTCTAATAAGTAAATGAAATCTTTTTTTTTTATAGATTTTATTTATTTATTTGACAGAGAGAAATCACAAGTAGATGGAGAGGCAGGCAAAGAGAGAGAGAGGGAAGCAAGCTCTCTGCTGAGCAGGGAGCCCGATGTGGGACTCGATCCCAGGACTCTGAGATCATGACCTGAGCCAAAGGCAGCGGCTTAATTCACTGAGCCACCCAGGCGCCCAGTAAATGAAATCTTAAAAAAAAAAAAAAAAAGTTCTTCAGAGAATGCCACACTAAGCAGGTGTTGATTAGGCAAAGATACAAGCAGAAAAAGGAAAACATTTTTTTTTAAAGATTTTATTTATTTATTTGACACAGAGAGATCACAAGTAGGCAGAGAGGCAGGCAGAGAGAGAGGAGGAAGCAGGCTCCCCACCAAGCAGAGAGCCCGATGTGGGACTCAATCCCAGCACCCTGAGATCATGACCTGAGCCGAGGGCAGAGGCTTTAACCCACTGAGCCACCCAGGCGCCCGAGAAGAATTTTTTTTTAAAGATTTTATTTATTTATTTGACACAGAGAGATCACAAGTAGGCAGAGAGTCAGGCAGAGAGAAAGAGGAGGAAGCAGGCTCCCTGCTGAGCAGAGAGCCCGATGCGGGACTCGATCCCAGGACCCTGAGATCATGACCTGAGCCGAAGGCAGCGGCTTAACCCACTGAGCCACCCAGGCGCCCCGAGAAGAATGTTTTTGAGAGAAGATACAGCAGGGGCAGAATAGCTGAGTTGGGAATATCCAGTCCTGGGCAGATTGGCACGGAGCCCACAGTGTGCTTCAAGTGGAGTGGACAAGGTCTACCATTGGAGATCCAGTGGGGCTGGGGCCGTGCAGGGCTTCCCAGACCACGCTAAAATCTTGGCTTTCACTCTGAGTGTGGTGTGGAGTCAGTGGAGGGTTTTAAGAAGAGTAGCCGTGGGGCGCCTGGGTGGCTCAGTGGGTTAAGCCTCTGCCTTCGGCTCAGGTCATGATCTCAGGATCCTGGGATCAAGCCCCGCATCGGGCTCTCTGCTCAGCAGAGAGCCTGCTTCCTCCTCTCTCCTCCTGCTTTCTCCTCTCTCTCTGCTTGCCTCTCTGCCTACTTGTGATATCTCTCTGTCAATAAATAAAATATTAAAAAAAAAAAAGAAGAGTAGCCGTGATGCGATTGACATTTTAATAGAATGACTTTGTTGAGATGATAGTCGAGGTAGAGAGGAAAGTAGCAGGTGACAGGCATGGGGGAGAGGAGAGTAACCCACGTGTGGATGAAGGTGGCTTAGACAAGGATGACAGTGATGGAGATCCTTAAGAGGTGTTCTTTTTTTTTTTTTAAAAGATTTTATTTATTTGATAGAGATAGAGCACAAGCAGGGGGAGCAGCAGAGGGAGAGGGAGAAGCAGATTCCCCGCTGAGCAGGGAGCCGATGTAGGACTTAATTCCAGGACCTAAGCTGAAGGCAGCTGCCTAACTGACTAAGCCACCAGGTGCCCAAGAGGTGTTCTGATTGCCACTGTTTTGGAAGAGAAAAGCTAGCAGGATTGGCTTATAACTTCTAAGTCCAAAACAATGGCAATCACGACACCAAAGTTTTCAACACTGAGTGACAAACCACCAAGTCTCTGTTAATTGAGATGCCAGAACATGTGGGAATGCAGGTAGGGTGGAAAGCTTTCAGATCTCTTCCATGGGTACGCGCCATTTGAGTTCTCGTTTAGGCACCATCTGGAAGTTTCCAGAAGATAGTTAAATGCGGGAGTCTGGGCTTTGTGGACTGGAACAGCTGTGACTCTGAGAATGAAGCATTCTGAAAAATAAGAAATATTTAGGGAGGAAAGTGTTAATGACCGTGTAAGGAGAGGCTTCTGGATGGTTTCCCATTGGGTTCTACAGCTTGCTTAAGGCCACGCTAAGAACGGTGTTGCTAGCGTTGTCTGCCAATTCTAGTTGTCTGGAGAACTTTCACTCTTTTAAAATTTGATTTTTGCCAGTTTTAATGAAATATAAATGACATATAACATTTCACTTATGTTTTTATTTTTAGACAGTCCACAAACCCTCATTGAGATGAGGAAACTGGATTTTTCATTCCAAATCTTCCCTAAGACTTTTTATTAATGTGCTTCTTCAAAACATTCCCCGTGAATTTTTTTTCTTCGTGTTATGGTACATGCTCATAGTAGAGAATCCGACACGATAGGAAATGGTAAAACAGATCCACAGGCCTTGGACAGGCCTCCTGTAGGATCCTATCTTCCATTAAAATGCATCACATTAGGGGTGCCTGGGGGGCTCAGTCAATAAACATTTGCCTTCAGCTCAGGTTATGATCCCAGGGTCCTGGGATTGAGTCCAGATATGGGACTCCCTGTTCAGCAGGGAATCTGTTTCTCTCTCCCTCTGTCTGTCCCCTCGCTCACATACACACACACTCTCTCAAATAACATCCTTTTTTTTTTTTTAAGATTTTATTTATTTATCTGACACATAGAGAGAGATCACAAGTAGGCAGAGAGGCAGGCAGAGAGAGAGGGGGGAAGCAAGCTCCCTGCTGAGCAGAGAGCCCAATGCAAGACTAAATTCCAGGACCCTGAGATCATGACCTGAGCCGAAGGCAGAGACTTAACCCCCTGAGCCACCCAGGTGCCCCTCAAATAACATCTTTCAGAAGATGTTCATTTATTTTATTTTTATTTATTTATTTTTTAAAATTTTTATTTATTTATTTGACAGACAGAGGTCACAAGTAGGCAGAGAGGCAGGCAGAGAGAGAGGGGAGGAAGCAGGCTCCCTGCTGAGCAGAGAGCCCGATGTGGGGCTCCATCCCAGGACCCTGGGACCATGACCTGAGCCGAAGGCGGAGGCTTTAACCCACTGAGCCACCCAGGCATCCCAATGTTCATTTATTTTAATCTCGCTTTTTCAAAAAGGTCAAAGCTGATACATTTTTTTTAAACATTTCACTTTTAATATATACATAGGGGAGAGCAAAGAGGGAGAGAAGGAGGCTCAGGGACATACGCATTTTTAAAACTATTCATTTTAGGACTGTCACGCAAGATCCCACAAACTGAGTGGCTTACGCAACAGAAGTGTGCAGCTCAGAGTCTGGGACCACGTGTGGGGGGGCCGTGCTCCCTCCACAGATGCTCGGTGGCCTCCCTTCTAGCTTCTGGTGCTCCTAGACCTGTGGCAGTGTGGTCTTCCTTCTGTGTGTGTTTGTGTCCAGATTTCTCCTTTTGTAAGGGTTCCATTCATGCTGAAAGCCCACCCTGATGATCTCAGCTTAATCATTTTCATAATCTGCAGAGACCCTGTGTTTCTAGATAAGGTCTCCTATACAGGGACTGGGGGTCAGCATTTTAACATAACCCTTTTGGGGGGTGGACATGATTCAAGCCAGAGCAGCAAAGAAGGGGTTCGCCCAGCCACCTTCAGCTGCGTGAATGAGAGGACAGAGAAGGCAGGGAGCTGTTCTCAAGTGTGGGTGAGTGGACTTCTGCAGGAGAAGAGAGGGAAGGTACAGAGGGATAGGACCCTGGGTTGTGTGCATGAGGAGTTTGTGGTGTAGATGGGCTGTGAATTTACCCCAGTGGTGAGGGGAAGCGAGACAATGAGGAACAATAGAAAAGCAGAAGGATCGATGCATTTTAGGCACCAGTGAGGTCAAGGCATTACTGGGATCATGTTATAGAGAGGGGAGCTCACCCCAGTGGAGGGGGTGACCTGGGAAGGAGCACCAAGGTGATTTACAGAACAAGGTCACTGGAAGGAGGAGATCAGGACTCAGGAAGCTCAGGGTATTGGAGGCATCACTCACCTTACAGTGATTTTCTTACAGTCTTAAACAATGACCATTACCTAATAATGGCACAAGTGTGCAAGTTGGGCACTCCACGACTTCTTCAACCTGGGAATTAGGACAATTCCACTGTCATCTCCTGTTCCACCTTGACTTTCACAGGTGCTTACTTTAAGTTTCTAACAGCCACCACTGTCAAACCAGCTCTCAAGGATCTGCCCTCAGGGGAAGGCATGCAGAGAGATGTTGCAAATGTGAGAATGTTGTAAATGTGAGCCACAGGAGTAGGCAAGTTCCCTGTGTAAAATATTGAGAGGGCCATTTTTCTTTTGTCATTAAGTTTCCCACAATAGTCAGTGGCTGGCTGATTTTGAAACAGCATTTGGTGAAAACACTGGCTTTGTCTTGTGAGGCTCTGTGAATGTTAACTCCTTCGGAGGCTCAATGCCGCCACTCCTGCAATCAGCCTGGTTGCCATGCCTGCAGCTTAGCCTCCTGCAGAAAATCAGGATGGAGTGTCGGGAAAGGGGAGGGGGAGGGACCGTTGTCATGGGAACCTGCAGCCCTGAGCCCCACTCTGTCAGAAAATGGGATTCAGGATCTGAGAAAAGGAATATACATGGGATTTCTTTCTTTCTTTTAAGATTGTATTTATTTATTTGACAGAGATCACAAGATTTTAAGATTTTATTTAAGATTTTATTTATTTATTTGACAGAGATCACAAGATTTTAAAATTTTATTTAAGATTTTATTTATTTATTTGACAGAGATCACAAGTAGGCACAGAGGCAGGCAGAGAGAGAGGAGGAAGCAGGTTCCCCGCTGAACAGAGAGGACCCCAGGACCATGACCTGAGCTGAAGGCAGAGGCTGGACCCACTGAGCCACCCAGGAGCCCATGGGGATTTATTTCTTGGCTCGAGGTAGACCTCCGCCCCCTCCCTGGAGATTTCTAACTCTTCAGGCAGCGGGGCCTGTGAGGTGAGCTCCCCAACAGACCTCTCCCCCCGGCCCCCACCTCGCTGATTCCCAGGGGGCCGCTGCCACCTGAGACCGCACAGACCTAGCTCTCTGCGTCTGTGATCTCCCTGCACAGATGCAAGAGACAGGGCTTAGAGCAGCTGATGTCCTTGGATGGGGACTCCCAGTGTCAGTGTCACCTCCTTCAGGCATTTCCATCCCCACCTGGAAGGCTGCAGACCCTCTCCCCTTGTCTCCCCAGCACCCTTCAGTCCCATTCACATCTCTGCTAGGCAGCGAGGAGAAACCCAGAAGACTGAATCAGTTCAGGCACTCCCTTCCTCCAGCTATCATCCCCCTCAACCAGGGACCCTGTGTTCCCTCAGAATGAAACCCAGATTTTCCCTTGGTCTGCTGGGTCCTGTGGAGATCATCGTGGTCCTACTAATTTTATCTCCACCTTGGTCACTAGGCTGTAGCTATGCTGGCCTCTGTGCCTCCAAAGAACAAGCCCCAGGATCTTTGCACCTGCTGTTCCTTCGACACTTCCTCACCTGGGTCTTCATGGGGCTCCATCCTTTCTCCTTTCAAAGGTCAACTCCTCAGGGAAGCCCCCCACCACTGCCATCCCCAGAGACCCTCCACACACCTCCCCTGCCTTATTTCCATCACGATGCTGATGCTCCCTTTATTCCCACACTTGTTTATTGCTTCTCCACCACTGGAATGGGAGCTCCTTGGTGTGTGGTAGAAAGAACAGAGCTAAGGGTCTTGTTTTCCACTGGTGCCAGGTTTGTCCCTGGAGAATGTAAAAGTCTGAAGAACAAAAGTAACCATAAGTGATTTCTTGTCCAAAAAAGCAATACAATATTCTGTTTGTTTTGCTGCTTTTGTCAGGGAAATGGGAATCACGTGGCAGGGTGATGAGAGAGTCAGAGGTTTGAGGCTAGGAGAGCCGGTGTGCGGCTTTTCTGTTCATCTATGTGAGCACTTCGGTCAGCTGGAATTCGGGGACAGGTTTTGGTGGGGGTGACAGCTCACATCCAGACCAACAGGGCACAGAGGATTTCGTGAGGATGTATATTTCTGTATTTCTGATCCTGTGTCACCCAGGGATGGTCGCTCCTGGGGCTAGTCGAGGCCTAGAGTTAGTGAGAGGCAGATAGCCGTCGTTGTGTGTCCACCTGCCAATCCCGAGCCCAGGCCCGCCTGCCGCCGGCTCCCTCAGGCTCTCCTGGGTGGGCCCATAGCCATGGGCCCCTGCCGCCCTGCTGGCCTGCTGCCCACCCCAGTGCTTTCCCACATGACCCTCACTTTTTGGGAAAGTAATACCATTTTAATGACCATCATTGCCAGTTCTGCTTACCTGTTGTGTGTAAAACTCTGACTCCTGCGTCATCACTTGCATTTTGTGCAAGCCCAGGGGAGCCCAGATGCCTCTCTTCAAGGTGTGTGCATGTGGGGTGGGGAGGCCTTGGAGGGGGTTTGGAGATCACTCCATGCACAGCCACACTGTGGTCTTGACCCCCTTCCCTGCCCATCTTTACCTTAGTAGGACCCGGGTCAAACCACAAAGCCCAAGCCAGAGGACAGAGAAGGAAGCCAGGTCTGGGTTGCCTGGTTCCCCCGATGTTCAGAGACAGGTTTGAGTGTGGATGGGGGAGACCTGGGCTCAGGGCCAGACAGGAGGGGGCCCTGCCTTCTGTCTAGTGCAGACCCTCAGAGGCGGGGGGCTGCTTGGGGGTGGGGGCTGGCCCTCTGCAGGTGTGTCCAGGGAGATGAGTGGGGGTGTGAGACCCAGCCTGCACCACTCACCCGGCTGAGTCTACATGGGGGGCTGCGGGATCCCGCCCAAGCCCTGCTGCACCTGGCTTTGCACCGTGAAGGTCACCGAGGAAGCGGACTTAGAAAACCACAGGAAAACTCCACCCAAATATAACAGGGGCGGTGTAAAGGCATCTGGTTTATTTTCCCTGCTCTAGTTTGAGGGAGTGCCTCAGTGGTCCTTGGTTCCTGTGTGGTCAGCAGGTGGCAGTCTGGAATCACGGGAAAGTACACAGGCACCTTTTAGAAAATACTTGGTTTATTTGAGAAAAAGAGAGAGAGCTTGTGGGATTGGGAGGGGGTGGGGTGAGCGGTGGAGTGGTGGGGGAGCTGGGGTACAGAGGGGGAGGGACAGGCTGATTGCACAGCCAGACCTGGGTGGTGACCAGGGCCGAAGGCAAATGCTCAGCCCAATGAGCCACCCAGGCGCCCCTCGGCCACCTTGTTCAACTCATTTGTGAGATTTCACTGGGTTGAGTGTGGGTGTCGCTGGGTCATTTGCACTGCATTTTGGGGGTGAATGTTTCATGCAGTCTCACGTTAAAGGACATTTGTGTGGTCTCTGGTTTGATGCTGACTTAAGACCTGGTGCATGTCAGGGCGCTCTCATCCCTGCCAGCCTCCAAACATGCAGGGAGGGGGGACCGGCTTTGTTGTTGAATCCGTCTACGGTCCACGTCTGTCCTGCCAAATCCATGTGGCAGGTGACCGTCTGACATTCCCCGCACCGAGAATGCAGGTGGCCCAGCGTCAGCGTCCTCTGTTCCAGAACCTGGCTGGAAGCTCTGGCTTTTTAGTTTTTTTTTTTTTTTTTTTAAGTTAGAGATGGGGAGAGAGAGCGAGAGCACATGCGTACAAGGCAGCACGAGCAGAGGGAGAGGCAGAGGGAGAAGCAGGCTCCCCCCTGAGCAGGGAGCCTGACAAGGGGCTCCATCTCAGGACCCTGGGATCATGACCTGAGCTGAAGGCAGAGGCTTAACCCACTGAGCCACCCAGGCATCCCGGAAGCTCTGTTTTGATGTTTGGTGCATCCAAGCATTTGTGGTAATGTCTCAGGTTTTCCTGTGCATTTTCCTGAGTGTTAACAAACGTGCAGGTTTTTTCACGTACGGAATGTCCGTTCAATAGTCCCTTTTGACGTGCTACTTTCAGTTTCTTCCCCAGCATTTTCTACTCAAGTTTCCTACTCAAGTTTTTTTTTCCTCTCCTTTTAACAGGAGTCACTTCTTTCTTTCTTTCTTTCTTTCTTTTTTTTTTTTTTATCATGCTCAGCCAACATGCAGTACGTCATTAGTTTTTGATGTAGTGTTCCATGATTCCTTAGTTGCATATAATACCCAGTGCTCATCCCAACACCTGCCCTTCTCAATGCCCATCACCCTGTTACCCCATCCCCTACCCTACCTCTGCTCTGAAACCCTCAGTTTGTTTCCCAGAGTCCAGAGTCTCTCATGGTTCGTCTCCCTCTCGGACTTGCCCCCCTTTGGATTTCCCTCCCTTCCCCTATGACCCTCCATGCTATTGCTTATGTTTCGCGTATGAGTGACGCCGTATGATCATTGTCTTTCTCTGCCTGCCTTACCTCACTTAACAAAATCCCCTCCAGTCCCGCCCATGTCGATGCAGATAGTGGGTATCCATCCTTCCTGATGGCTGAGGAATATTCCTTTGTACATATGGGCAACATCTTCTTTATCCATTCATCTCTTGAAGGACATCTCAGCTCTTTCCATAGTTTGGCTATTCTGGACATTGCTGCTATGAACATTGGGGTGCACGTGCCCCTTCTTTACATCTGTATTTTTGGGATAAATCCCTAGTACCGCAATTGCAGGGTTGTAGGGCAGCTCTATTTTCAACTTTCTGAGGAACCTCCATACTGCTTTCCAGATTGGCCGCACCAGCTTGCATTCCCACCAACAGTGTTGGAGGTTCCCCTTTCTCTGCATCCTCCCCAACACATGTTGTTTCCTTGTTAATTTTAGCCATTCTGACTGGTGTGAGGTGGGATCTCACTGTAGTTTTGATTTGTATTTCCCTGATGCCGAGTGATGTGGAGCACTTTTTCATGTGTCTGTTGGCCATCTGGATGTCTTCTTGGCAGAAATGTCTGTTCATGTCCTCTGCCCATTTCTTGATTGGATTATTTGTTCTTTGGGCCTTGAGTTTGGTAAGTTCTTTATAGATTTTGGATACTAGTCCTTTATCTAATACGTCGTTTACAAATATCTTCTTCCATTCTGTCAGTTGTCTTTTGGTTTTGTTGACTGTTTCCTTTGCTGTCCAGAAGCTTTTGATCTTTTTTTTTTTTTTTTAAGATTTTTTCTTTATTTATCTGACAGAGATCACAAGTAGGCAGAGAGGCAGGCAGAGAGAGAGGGGGAAGCAGGCTCCCTGCTGAGCAGAGAACCCGATGTGAGGCTCGATCCCAGGACCCTGAGATCATGACCTGAGCCGGAGGCAAATGCTTAACCCACTGAACCACCCAGGTGCCTCTTTTCCTTTGTTTTTCTGCAGTGTCCTTTTCTCCCCATAAGTTAAGAGGGTATACGTGTTGGTTGGCGTCTTCACTCTCTTTGTGAGTTCACTGGTCAGCTTTCCCTCCTCATTGCTCATTTCTGTAGCGTGGAGATGAGCATGGCTTCCGATTTGGCTCGTCCCTTCATACTCGCACGTAAACTTCGGATTCGGGGTGTCCAGTTTCTCGCACACGCATGCGCACACTCATCACCACACACTCATGGGACGTAGACTGAGGCGGGACGTAGACTGAGGCGGCACCAAGTTCATAAACTAACATCTGTCAAAAAGAAAACCTACAATTATTATCACCCAAATTTATAACATGCGCCCATCTGTGTAGTTCCTGTTTCAGATCTTTTCATTTGTTGGTAAAAATGTATATTCGTAAGGTGTGCAGAGGGGTGGTTGGGTGGGCTCGGATGCAGTGAGAAGACTTAGGACAGTCCAGCCGCCGAGTTGCTGGTGTGTGTGTGAGGCGAGCACCCGAACACTCTCTGCGAGCCTCCGGTACACAACACAGTGTTAGCAGGCGCAGTCGGCTGCTCAGGAGGTGTCTGGACTGTTTTACTCTGTGTAAGTGCGGCTTGGTCCCCGCCGACCAGCCCCTCCTCATTCCCTTCTCCGGCCACCACCGTTCAACTCTCTGCTTCTGAGCACTCAGCTGTTTCTGACCCACACAGGAGTGAGATCATGCAATCTGTTTTTTGTTTTTTGTTTTTTTTTAAAGATTATTTACTTATTTATGAGAGAAAGAGAGAGCACGTGTACAAGCAGGGGGAGCAGTGGGCAGAGGGAGAAGCAGGCTCCCTGCTGAGCAAGGAACCCTCTGCAGGACTCAGTTCCAGAACCCTGGGATCATGACCTGAGTCAAAGGCAGACACTTGAGCGACTGAGCCCCCCAGGCATCTGGAGATCATCTGTCTTTTTTGGGAAAGCTTTGCCTTTGTTCCTTTGGGGCCAACACACCAACCAAAAAAACCTACTTTCTATAGAAAGGGGTTTTGAAAGTCAGTGATAGGCTCCACTCCCCTCATTGTCTGGGCAGACCGAAGGCCAGAGGATAACACTGTGCCATTTCAAGGTCATGTGTCTCAAGGTCACAAGTAGGCCTGACGAGCCGCACTGAGAAATCTGTGGGACGCAGGACTTTCAGTCGTAAAATCGGGACAGTCTTGGGAACACAGGCCTGGGTTGGTCGCCCTACAAGCTGGAGAGGCCTTGGGTTTGTCTGGCCAGTGCTCGTTTTGTCTGTGTTCATGCACGATTACGGGCTCGTCTCGTTTCTGCCGCGCTGCTTGGCGGTCACAGAGTGGCCTTGTCTGCCCAGCGGGTCCCGTCACTGCGGGCTTCTCCCCGCCCACCCATGAGCCCTTTCTCGGGCCACGACAGCTGGGGTTCCTCTGTCCATCTCACACACGAGGAATGGGAGTCTCAGGAAGGCCCCAGAGCCCATCCACAGTGTGGCTGGGACAACCCCTGCACACCCAGATCCTGGGTCTCCCATCCACAGTCCCCTGCCTGCCCCCAGCAGCCCAGATTCTGGAGGGAGGCAGCAACCCCTCACGCCAAACTTTTCCTCTGTCAGCTCTGAGAGCTCCGTGGAGATTGTTTTTCCAACATCCCAGTCCAGTCTTTGCAAGCAAGCGTCCCCAGGTGGTGCTGGGAGCCTTCAGAGACCGCTGGGGTGTAGTTGGGGTAGAGACGACTGACATGACTGACATCACTCACCTCTCTCTACTCCTCCGGTTCTCCCCCTGCCTCGGCTCCGCCCATCCCCACCGGGATTGCTGGAAACAATGCAGGAGACCGGAAAAAAAAGAGACAGACAGAGGGAGATGAGATATTCTTATTCTCAGGCCTCCTGCTTGGGAAGGTGCAGGGGACCAGGATGTTGTACATGGACTCCTTGGAATGATCTTGTTCTCCCCAAAGTGTGAGACAGCCTGATTCCTGTTTGTGTGCATCTCTTCATGCAAAGAAGGACTGAAGTTGGCGGGTTCGACTCCGCTGGAACCAGGTGTGTGGCTGGGTATGGGAGAAGGAGACTTCACCGGATACAGCTCTGTCTGTCCACCCGCCCATCCGCCCATCCATCCATCCGTCCATCCATCCGTCCTACTCTCTCTGCCTGGCTTGCCGTTCCCTCCCCCTTTCAAGGCCCCTTTCCTCCCAGTGCTCTCCCATCATTTCTTTAGGAAGCATTTTTATCCCCTCATGAGGACAGGATCCCTTGCCCTCGGTCAGATACTCAAGTTCCTACAAGCGTGAGGCGGGTGCTCTAGCGCCTCTAACTGTGCTCCTTTGTCCTAAGTTCAGATATGTCCTCTCTCATCTCCTTCATGTGACAGTTCAATTTCGGTGTCAGGTCGAAGGAGGAGATCAGGTATACAGTGTATTTTCTTCCCCACTAAAAAACAAAGATAAGTCCTGTTCTCTTTCGAGATGCATACCCAGGTGTTCCCGATAGGACGGCTGCTGCCACCAAACTCACTTCCAGACTTTCGGTTTAACAATATATTAGAAATCAATCAGTCAATCTATCTATCAGTTCACATAGTTTCCTTATTCTTTTCACTCCTGCACAGTATTCTTGTCATAGATGGGCCACAATTTCTCTACCCCATCCGTGTTTCTAGATACTGAGATGGTTTTCCATCTTCTGGACTACAATCTAGCATTTATGTTTTTAAACATGATTTTGAGGGGCACCTGCCTGGCTCAGTTGGAAGAGCATGCAGCTCAATCTCGGGGTGGTGAGTTTGAGCCCCACATTGGGTGTGGAGATGACTTAAATGAATAAATGAATAAACTTTAAAAATTTTTATCTTACATAGCCAGTTACAGATTTATTTGTTCCTTCTCCACTCCCACTGCTTCACTTGACTAGCCTAAAAAAAAATTTTTTTTATCTTTTTTAAAAATTTTTAAAAATTATGTTAGTCACTATGCAGAACATCATTAGTTTCTGATGTAGTGTTCCATGATTCATTGTTTGTGTATAACACCCAGTGTTCCCTGCAATCCATGCCCTCCTGAATACCCACCACCAGGCTCATCCACCCCCCGCCAAAACCCTCAGTTTCTGAGAGTCCACAGTCTCTCATGGTTCATTTCCTCCTCCGATTTCCCCCAACTCTCTTCTCCTCTTCATCTCCCCATGTCCTCTGTGTTATTCCTTATGCTCCACAAATAAGTGAAACCATATGAGAATTGACTCTCTCTGCTAAGCATAATCTCTTCCAGTCCCATCCATGTTGATACAAAAGTTGGGTATTCATCCTTTCTGATGGGGACGTAATACTCCATAGTGTATATGGACCACATCTTCCTTATCCATTTGTCCGTTGAAGGGTATCTTGGTTCTTTCCTCAGTTTGTCTATTTTGGACATTGCTGCTATGAATACCAGGGTACACATGGTCTTTCTTTTCACTACATCTCTATCTTTGGGGTAAATACCCAGGAGTGCAATTGCAGGGTCATAGGGAAGCTCTATTTTTAATTTCTTAAGGGATCTCCACACTGTTTTCCAAAGTGGCTGCACCAACTTGCATTCCCACCAACAGTGTAAGAGGGTTCCCCTTTCTCCACATCCTCTCCAACACACATTGTTTCCTGTCTTGCTGATTTTGGCCATTCTAACTGGTGTAAGGTGGTATCTCAATGTGGTTTTGATTTGAATCTCCCTGATGGCTAGTGATGATGAACATTTTTTCATGTGTCTGATAGCCATTTGTATGTCTTCTTCGGAGAAGTGTCTGTTCTTATCTTATGCCCATTTTTGACATGGTTATCTGTTTTGTGTGTATTGAGTTTGAGGAGTTCTTTACAGATCTTGGATATCAGCCCTTTGTCTGTACTGTCATTTGCAAATATCTTCTCCAATTCCATGGGTTGCCTCTTTGTTTTGTTGATTGTTTCCTTTGCTGTACAGAAGCTTTCAATTTTGATGAAGTCCCAAGAGTTCATTTTTGCTTTTGTTTCCTTTGTCTTTGGAGATGTGTCTTGAAAGAAGTTGCTGTGGCCGATGTCGAAGAGGTTACTGCCTATGTTCTTCTCCAGGATTCTGATGGATTCCTGCCTCGTGTTGAGGTCTTTTATCCATTCTGAGTTTATCTTTGTGTATGATGTCAGAGAATGGTCAAGTTTCCTTCTTCTATACATAGAAGAATGTCCAATTTTCCCAGCACTGTTTATTGAAGAAAATGTCTTTTTTCCACTGGGTATTTTTTCCTGCTTTGTTGAAGATTACTTGACCAGAGAGTTGAGGGTCCATATCTGAGCTCTCTACTCTGTTCCACTGGTCTGTGTGTCTGTCTTTGTGCCAGTACCATGCCGTCTTGGTATTCACAGCTTTGTAATAAAGCTTGAAATCAGGTAACATGATGCCCCCAGCTTTGTTTCTCTTTTTCATTTCCTTGGCAATTTGGGCTCTTTTCTGGTTCTATACAAATTTAGGATTGTTTCAGCATTTTGAAAAATGTTGATGGTATTTTGATCGGGATGGCATTGAAAGTATAGATTTCTCTGGAAACCTGAAAACATTTTTAAAAATCTGTTTGAAAATAATCCTATTGATCTCAGTTTGCACATGCAATCCATCAGCAGGATAAACTCCTAGAGGTTGTGGAACTTGGGGAAGGACACATGCAGATACAGTTTTTCAGGGAAGGGAGTATGGTGGGCAGGAACAGATCATGGTTCCAGCACTTAGCACACTTGTGTTACTTTTCAAATTTTTCTTTAGTCTATCAACTCCTTGAGCTCAGGCCTCATTTTTTGTTTTTGTTTTTTCGTTCCCCACTAATTTCATTGCTTGGGGTCAAGTCTGGGCTGCAGAGAGGTGCTTGTTGAATGAATGAATGAATGCATTAAAGAAACAATGAGTGAATCCGTCCATAAGTAGACTCATGAGTTATAAATGGAGGTTATAAATGGAGGAATGAGGGAGCCCACTAAGCAATATGTGATAGAGTCAGCCAAGGAACAACCCAGTCCCTTCCATGATCCACCAGTCCCCCAGTTGGTGACTCCATATTGGAGGGCCCATGAGTGCTTCTGAGTGGTGGTCTGTGTTCAGCCAACATTGCTCAGCAAGGACTGCAGCAGTGCTGGGGTGAAGGGCCCATCGCAGTGCCCAGGAACGCGTGAATGTTGGTGCCTTCAAAGAGCCCTTCCAAAGAAGCCTAGCCAGCTTCTAAGGAGCTGCCGGTTTCTGAGCCATCTCTCAAGGTCATCACATTTTCCCACCCAGCCAGAGCTTGGGAAGGGGCACAGAGGCCAGAATGGCGGAGAGGAGACCTACTTCATGCTGCTCGGGCTCTCCTGGTGCCCGTGGGCTCCGACTGTCTTCTTCTGCCTGTTCATCCTGACCTGCGTCGTCACCGTTTTTGGGAATGGCCTCATCTTGCTCCTGCTCTCTCACGGTCCCCGGCTCCACACACCCATGTCCTTCTTCCTCAGCAGCCTGTCCCTTGTGGGCGTGTGCTACACCGTGTCCCGCGTACCCCAGATGCTTGTCAACTACCTGCTGACTGTTCCCGTGGTCTCGCTCACATACTGCTTGGCCCCAATGGCTGTGGGGCCCTCTCTGAGTGTCATGGAGTGTCTCCTGCTGGCCTCCATGGCCTGTGATGGCTGTGTGGCCATCATGGACTCCCAGCGCTACTCTTTGCACATGGGGCCCTGACTTTGTGGCCTGTTGGCCAGGACCTTGTGGATGGTGGTGTTCCTGCTGACTGTGGTCCCTGTGCCAGCCCTTGAAGTTCTGCGGCCACCAGGTCATCAGTCACTTTTTGTGTGAACTCCTGGCCCTGCTCCAGCTGGCTTGCTCTCACTGACTGTTCTGTGAGGCGCTCCCAGTGGGTACCGGTGCCCTGATCCTGCTGTGGCCTCCTACGGAAGGATCCCTGGCGCACTTCAGAGGGCCATGGCCAGGACTTCTTCAAATGTGGGTCTCACCTTGCTCTTCTGCAGCCAGAAGAGCAGCTATAGCAAGGTGTGGGTCATGCTTCATTCTTCTGCGGCCATCCCCCCATACGTGGCTCTTCAGGAGAAGGTCACCCATGACCGAGACAAGGTCATCTCCATGTGCTGTGGCATCCTCACCCCCATAGTGGACCCTGTTGTCCGCAGCCTGTGGAACAAGGACAGGAAGGGTGTGTTCAGGAGGCTCTTGGGGAAAAAGACTGACTTCTGAGATGCGGGGCCGAGGAGGGGGAAAGAAATTGCTATTTTGGATGGCGTGCTCTGCACTGTAGACTATCAGTTCCTCCTTTGCAGCCCTTCTACGGTTTATTACAAACACACACACACACACTCACACAAACACACCTTCACACTCACAAACAAGAACTCAGGTTTAAAAAAAGTCTTTCCTCTGAGCAAGTGAAACCAGAGTCAATTCTGTGTGTGTGAGTGTGTGTGAGTGTGTGTGTTTGTGAAGGACTGTGTATGAGTGTGTGTGAGATGTGGACATGGAAGGGGCTGTTCCAGACATTCTCAGTGGCTGAAGGAGCGGAGGGCTGGGTGGATGCTGGCCATTGGCTGCTGATCTGGGATCTGGTGGCCAGCCCCCAGCCAGAGGTGTGTCCTCCACTTCTGCTGCCTTGGGAGCCCCTCTGGGAAGATGCACCCTGGGGGCGTGTTGCAGCGGTTGGGGCGGTGGGTGGGGGCTTCTGTCTCTCACCCCCTGCCTAGCTGTACCTTCCCGCTGGGGCCTTTCTGCCCAGCACTGTGAAAGGTCTGGGAGTCAGATGCTGGAAAAGTCAGGGTGTCCAGGTCAGGGACAAAGACTGTCAGGACGCACAGCTAAAGTGGTATTTTGTGTCGGTTTGGTTCTGTTCTGCACGTACCCTGAGTCCCACAGGGACGTAAGCAAGGGGCTAGCTGTGATAGCTGCCTGGGCGTGGGCTGTGCATTGTTGGGTCGGGGATGCTGGGTGTGGAGGGTTTGCTCTGGTTGTGGGGATTCTCACAGCAGACACAGCCCTGACATGTGGCTGGGTGGCACCGGCACCAGGAGGAGATCTACATGGACACTGAGACCCAGGGATGCCTGCTGCTTCCCCCTCCTGGTCTGATGTGCTCTGGCGGGGCCCGTGTGGCAAAAGGGGAGCACGGAAGCACGGAGAGGGGCAGTGAATGGCACCAAGACCCAAAACTAGCTGTACACACTTGGGTAATTCAGAAGCTGCTGTCCGAGGTGCTGGCTCTCAGTTGCATGCCTTGAGAGAGCCCCAGTAAAAGACTCCAAATCTGGGGTGCCTGGGTGGCATGGTCAGTCGAGTATCTGACTGTTGATCTCAGCTTCGGTCTTGATCTCAGGGTGGTGAGTTCGAGCCCCCCAAAACCCAAAAGACTCTAAGAAAAATAATCTCCCATGTTCTCCCTCTTGAAAGTCCTTGACTTTCCCACTGATACCACCTCCAGTCCTTGCCCACATTCATTTTAGAAGCTGTACTGACTTCGCTCTTCCAGTATGGTCATTAAAAAATACAGTATTTGTCCTAGGAAAGGTCTCCCTTAAAGAGCTACACATAAGGTCTTACCAAACACAGCCTTAATTTCTTTTATTAAAAAATTTTTCAGGGCACCTGGGTGGCTCAGTGGGTTAAGCCTCTGCCTGCGGCTCAGGTCATGATCTCAGGGTCCTGGGATTGAGCCCTGCATCAGGCTCTCTGCTCAGCAGGGAGTCTGCTTCCTCCTCCTCTCTCTCTCTGTCTGCCTCTCTGTCTACTTGTGATCTCTGTCAAATAAATAAATAAAATCTTAAATTTTTTTTCAGTGTTCCAGAATTCATTGTTTATGCCCCACACCTAGTGCTCCATGCAATCCGTGCCCTCCTTAATACCCACCACCAGGCTCACCCAACCCCACCACCTCTACAAAACCCTCGGTTTGTTTCTCAGAGTCCACAGTCTCTCATGGTTTGTCTCCCTCTCCGATTTCCCCCAACTCCCTTCTCCTCTCCATCTCCCTATGTCCTCCATGTTATTCCTTATGCTCCACAAGTAAGTGAAGCCATATGATAACTGACTCTCTCTGCTTGCCTTCACTCAGCATAATCTCCTCCAAATGGTGGGTATTCATCCTTGCTGATGGAGGCATAATACTCCATTGTATATATGGACCACATCCTCCTTATCCATGCATCCATTGAAGGGCATCTTTGTTCTTTCCACAGGTTGGTGACTGTGGCCATTGCTGCTATGAACATTGGGGTACAGATGGCCCTTCTTCTCACTACATCTGTATCTTTGGGGTAAATACCCAGAAGTGCAATTGCCGGGTCATAGGGAAGCTCTATTTTTAATTTCTTTTTTTTAAAAAAGATTTTATTTATTTATTTGACACAGAGAGAGAGAGAGATCACAAGTAGGCAGAGAGGCAGGCAGAGAGAGAGAAGAGGAAGCAGGCTCCCCGCTGAGCAGAGAGCCTGATGTGGGGCTCGATCCTAGGATGCCGAGATCATGACCTGAGCCGAAGGCAGAGGCTTAACCCACTGAGCCACCCAGTGCCCCTATTTTTAATTTCTTAAGGAATATCCACACTGTTTTCCAAAGTGGCTGTACCAACTTGCATTCCCAGCAACCGTGTAAGAGGCTTCCCCTTCCCCACATCCTCTCCAACACACATTGTTTAACGTCTTGTTAATTTTGGCCATTCTAACTGGTAGGAGGTGGTATCTCAATGTGGTTTTGATTTGAATCTCCCTGATGGCTAGTGATGATGAACATTTTTTCATGTATCTGTTAGCCATTTGTATGTCTTCTTTGGAGAAGTGTCTGTTCATGTCTTCTGCCCATTTTTTGATGTGATTATCTGTTTTGTGTGTGTTGAGTTTGAGGAGTTCTTTATAGATCTTGGATTTTATTTTTAAGTGATCTCTACACCCAGCCTGGCATTTGAGCTCATGACCCTGAGGTCCAGAGCTGTGTTCCCTACTGACTGAGCCAGCCAGACACCCCATAATTCTCTCTCTACAAAGTTGTAGCAAACACCTCCAGCTGGCTTCTCCATTATTTTCAGCAGATGTGGCCATACTTGCGTAGAGACTCTAAATGTCTTATCGGCCCTCACTTAGCAATTTCAACTTTCACACTAGAGACAGCGCAACAGACCCATCTCCGGTGGGGATGGGTGCTCATTCTCTGTCGAAACAGTGATCAGCTCTGGGAGTACAGTACTGTTTACTTAACTCATATAGTCTTCAAATCACTTGTGGGTTAGATATAGTAATTGTTGGCATCGTAGAAATGAGGAAACTGAGGCACCAAGTCCACATTCTTATTCGATGACAGAGCAGACTCTTTTTTTTAAAAAAATTATTTTATTGTGTTATATTAGTCACCATCATTAGTATCTGATGCAGTATTCCAAGATTCATTGTTTGCATGTAACACCCAGTGCTCCATGCAATCCGTGCCCTCCTGGATACCCACCACCAGGCTCACTCCTGCCCCCACAAAACCCTCAGTTTATTTCTCAGAGTCCACAGTCTCTCATGGTGCATATCCCCCCTCCGATTTTCCCCAACTCACTTCTCCCTTCCTTCTCCTATTGTCCTCCATGTTATTCCTTATGCTCTGCAAGTAAGTGAAACCATATGATAATTGACTTTCTCTGCTTGACTTCTTTCACTCAGCATAATCTCTCTTTTAAAAAATTTTTAGGGGTGCCTGGGTGGCTCAGTGAGTTAAAGCCTCTGCCTTCGACTCAGGTCATGATCCCAAGGTCCTGGGATCCAGCCCCACATGGGGCTTTCTGCTCAGTGGGGAGCCTGCTTCCTCTTCTCTCTCTGCCTGCTTGTGATCTCTGTCTGTCAAATAAATACATAAAATCTTAAAAAATAAAATAAATCAATGGTTCTGGGAAAACTGGACAGCTATATGTAGAAGAATGAAACTCGACCATTCTCTTACACTGTACACAAAGATAAACTCAAAATGGATAAAATACCTCAACATGAGACAGGAATCCATCAGAATCCTAGAGGAGAACATAGGCAGTAATCTCTTCGGTATCAGCCACAGCAACTTCTTTCAAGATATGTCTCCAAAGGCAAAAGAAACAAAAGTGAAAATAAACTTTTGGGACTTCATCAAAATCAAAAGCTTCTGCACAGCAAAGGAAACAGTCAAAAAAACAAAGAGGCAACCCACGGAATGGGAGAAGATATTTGCAAAGGACAGTACAGACAAAAGGTTGATATCCAACCTTTCATATAATGAACTCCTCAAACTCAACACACACAAAACAGGCAATCATATAAAAAAATGGGCAGAAGATATGAACAGACACTTCTCCAATCAAGACATACAAATGGCTATCAGACACATGAAAAAATGTTCATCATCACTAGCCCTCAGGGAGATTCAAATTAAAACCACATTGAGATATCACCTTACACCAGTTAGAATGGCCAAAATTAACAAGACAGGAAACAACTTGTGTTGGAGGGGATGTGGAGAAAGGGGAACCCTCTTCCACTGTTGGTGGGAATGCAGGTTGGTGCAGCCTCTTTGGAGAACAGTGTGGATATTCCTCAAGAAATTAAAAATAGAACTTCCCTATGACCCTGCAATTGCACTCCTGGGTATTTACCCCAAAGATACAGATGTGAAAAGAAGGGCCGCCTGTACCCCAATGTTTATAGCAGCAATGGCCACGGTTGCCAATCTATGGAAAGAACCAATATGCCCTTCAATGGACGAATGGATAAGGAAAATGTGGCCCATATACACGATGGAGTATTATGCCTCCATCAGAAAGGATGAATACCCAAATTTTGTAGCAACATGGACGGGACTGGAAGATATTATGCTGAGTGAAATAAGTCAAGCAGAGAGAGTCAATTATCATATGGTTTCACTTATTTGTGGAGCATAACAAATAGCATGGAGGACATGGGGAGTTAGAGAGGAGAAGGGAGTTGGGGGAAATTGGAAGGGGAGGTGAATCATGAGAGACTATGGACTCTGAAAAACAATCTGAGGGGTTTGAAGTGGCGGGGGGGTGGGAGGTTGGGGTACCAGGTGGTGGGTATTATAGAGGGCAAAGATTACATGGAGCACTGGGTGTGGTGAAAAAATAATGACTACTGTTATGCTGAAAATAAATAAATTTAGTTAAAAAAATAAAATAAAATAGAACAATTTTAAATTTTCATTAACATATAATGTATTATATGCTCCAGGGGTACAGGTCTGTGAATCATCAGTCTTACACAATTCACAGCACTCACCATAGCACCTACCCTCCCCAATGTCCATCACCCAGTCACCCTGTCCCTGCCTCACCACCCCTTAAGCAACCCTTAGTTTGTTTTGTGAGATTAAGAATCTCTTATGGTTTGTCTCCTTCCCAGTCCCATCTTCTTTCATTTTTTCCTTCTCTACCCCCATGACCTACCACCCCACCTCTCCTATTCCTCATATCAGAGAGTGATTGACTTACTTCATTCAGCACAATACCCTCTAGTCCCATCCACGTAGTTTTAAATGATAAGATTTCATTTCTTTTGATGGCTGCATAGTATTCCACTGTATATTTATCTATCATATTTTCTTTTCCCATTCATCTGTTGAAGGGCATCTTGGCTCTTTCCACAGTTTGGCTATTGTGGACATTGCTGCTATGAACACTGGGGTGCATATGGCCCTTCTTTTCACTACATCTGTATCTTTGGGTAAATACCCAGTAGTGCAATTGCTGGGTCATAGGGTAGCTCTATTTTTAACTTTTTTTTTTTTTTTTAAAGATTTCATTTATTTGACATAAATCACAAGTAGACAGAAAGGCAGGCAGGGAGAGAGGAGGTAGGTAGGCTCCCTGCCAAACGGAGAGCCCAATGTGGGGCTTGATCCCAGGACCCTGGGATCATGACCTGAGCAGAAGGAAGAGGCTTTAATCCACTGAGCCAGCCAGGCACCCCTATTTTTAACTTTTTTAAAAAGATTTTATTTATTTATTTGACAGAGAGAGATCACAAGTAGACAGAGAGGTAGGCAGAGAGAGAGAGAGAGGGAAGCAGGCTCCCTGCTGAGCAGAGAGCCCAATGCGGGACTCAATCCCAGGACCCTGAGATCATGACCTGAGCCGAAGGCAGCAGCTTAACCCACTGAGCCACCCAGGCGCCCTATTTTTAACTTTTTAAGGGAACTCCATACAGTGCTCCACAGCTCCCACCTGGCCATGGCTCTTTCATATGGTGTGGCTACCGCCATGTCCCTGTGTCCCCTGGGCTGCAGAGCCTCCATGCCAAGCTCCACAAACTATGTCATCTCACTTTGGTCCTGAACCCACTCACTGATAGCCTTCAACACCGCGAGGTCTGTGCTGCAGCCTTGTATGCCCTGGCTGGGCTCTGGGGTTGTGCACTGTGCTTGGCGTACCTGGCGGGGTTGGGAACAGAGCTGGACACTTAGCACTGGGGTCTTGTACGCATCACTCTCTGACCTTCTGTGCACCTTTTGGTGCATTCTTGTACGCATCTCTCTGAATTTCTGTGCACCTTTTGGTGCATTCTGTCTCCACCAATTTCCATGCATAGGTCAGAGATTCTACCACATTATCCATAAAGGGCCAGAGAGTAAATATTTTCAGCTCTGGCAGCTCCATGCTCTCTGTTGTAACTGCTCAGCTCTGTCATCATAGCTCGAAGGCAGCCACAGACCATGAATGAATGAGGGACAGGCTGTGTTCCCAAACCTTTTAGTGAGATTTAAATTGTATATAATGCTCATGTGTAACAAAATGTTCTTCTTCTTTTGATTTTCTTTTCAAGCATTATTTAATAATGTAACAATGTTCCTCCCTCCCTTCCTCCCTCTCCCTCTACTTTTTTTCTCTCCCCATCTCCCTTCCTCCCTCCTTTTCCTTCCTCTCTCTTCTTCCTTGATTCCTTCCTTCCTTCCTTCCTCCCTTCTTTTCTCCTTCCCTCCCTCCCCCTCTCTTTCTTTCTATCCCCATCTTCCTTCCTTTCTCTCTCCATTCCCTCTCCTCCCCTCCCCTCCCCTCCCCTCCCCTCCCCTCCCCTCCCCTCCCCTCTCCTTTCCTTTCCTTCCTTCCTTCCTTCCTTCCTTCCTTCCTTCCTTCCTTCCTTCCTTCCCTCTTTTTTGCTCCAGGGCTATAGACAGTGGGCAAAGAGCCATAGCTTGCCAACCTCTGATACAGGGCAAAAGGCTGACCCAATACAGTTGCTGTCAAGATGGCGTAAATAAGACGTGTCAGGCATGGACTTTCATGTTTTGTTTTTTGGGTTTTGTTTGCTTGTTTTTTGGATGACCATTGAGTGTAGAGTGTTCATTGTCACTTAGACACAACAGCTAACAGCACACACAGAGTCTGTTATAAGGACTTTACACTTGCAAGGTACAGACTATGCTTCTCAGGTAGCTAGTCCTGTGATCCTTCCTTTACACACTTAACCACAAGAAGGTGGGGCACCAACAAGTCAGGTAACATACAGTTACCCATGAGAGAAGCATTATGGTCATGTGTGGTCACTCAGGTCCCAAAGCCATTTATGACAACATGGGTGGACCCAGAGGGCTTTGCGATAAATCAGAGAAGTCAACAAAGACACACGCTGTAGGATTTAATTTTTATCCATGGAATCTACCTGATAACTGTCTATTAGTACAGACACGGAGACAGAGAGAGATGCAGGTGCACCAACATTGATTCCAGTGCAGACGGGATGCAGATGTGTTTGCAGAAATGGACAGAGAGGGAAGGAGGAAGGGAAATGGACACAGAGATGTATGGGAAACTTGGCTTATCCTTCCATCCCAAGATGCTGCTATTCTCTGCTCTGTCCTATGCCGAATGCTGTCTGGCTTATGAAGCTGACTCGCCACTGGTAAAAGTGCTGAGTTGCTCACTCTGCAAACACATATCCAGTGCGCACATTAAGATGTGAACTAATGGGGGCCCTGCAGATGGGGTGATGTGGTTAGATGTGCAGGCATCCTGGGACCAGAGAATATCTACTGCTGGCCCCGGGAGAACCAAGCATGGTGCTAGTCCCCTGGAAGCAGGGTTGTGTGGATCCTTGGTCATCACCTGTGCTGGCAACATAGGGAGGCAGGTACTCTTCTAGAAACACCCTGTTTCCAGAAGGGGAAACTGAGTCAAAGGGCTCAAGCCCTTCATCCAAGCATACGGGGTGGAATTCTGATGGCAGAGCCCACATACCCAACCCCTCGATAGTTTGGCTATTTTTACTTCTGTGATCGAAGCATGGCAGCCATATGGGAAAAAGCACAAGTCAGAATCATGGAGCTTACATTGGCTCTCCTGACATAACCCAGAGTTGTGGGGCTGTGGGGGACATGTGGCGAGGACACGGTAAGACATGAAGACAGGGAGATGGCAGAGACAGATTTCAGGGGGCCTTGAATGCCAAGATGAAGAGCGTATGTGGGTGGTAGGAGCAGGCAGTATTCAGCCTCTCTGGAACATTCTGGAAGCAAGAGGTCAGAAGGAACACAGGTTGGAGAAGTCCAGGAAGAGGGAATGTAGTGGAAACTACAGCCTTCAGAGAAGCAGAGACTCCTTGCTCCCCAGCTCCCTCTGCCTCCACCTGGAGCACACAGGTGCCAATTTGGTAATGAGCAGAATTCTCTGTGGGTTCAGTCCTCAGGGCTCTCATTGTGTGGCCAGAACCAAAGATTGAAGTCTCCGGTTCCTGAAATCCCAGTCGTCCCTGGGAGCTCCGGGATCAAAGGGGAGAGTCAGAGCTTTGTCCTCAGTTCCAGGTAGACCAAGAAGCAGGTCAGTGGGTCCTCTGTGAAGGGAAGGGCTCCAGGCTGCAGGGGAAGAGGGGGCTGGGGTGCCCCATGACCATCATTCTCTGATGGTGATGATGGTGGTGACGATGATGGTGATGATGATGATGGCGATGGTGGTGATGATGGTGGTAATGGTGACGATGGTGACGGTGATGGTGGTGACGATGATACTGGTGATGATGGTGTTGGTGACAATGATGGTGGTGATGATGATGTTGGTGATGAAGGTGATGATGATGGTGATGACAGCGGGTGATGAAGAGGTTGGTGATAATCATGGTGGCGATGAGGCAGATGGTCACTGCTGTCAGTTATTGAATGTTCCCTGTGTCCCGACTGTCGTCTATGATCTCAGGGAATTCTCACAGCAGTCTTATGGGGTAGATGCCATCAGCTGGCAGGCAAAAAAACAGAGGCTCAGTGAGGTTTGGGGATGCACACAGCTAGTCGATGGCAGAGCTGGGGTTTAAGTCTCCATCTGGCTGCTTTCTGGTCAGCTCCCTGAAACATCTGGGGGTGACCTCGTCCCAGCTAAGCCACTTGCCCGAGGTTACACAGCTTCCCCAGCTCTGGCTCGGGGCTGCCCCGTGTCTGGTGGGGGAGCTCAGCGCTAAGTGCAGGAGCAAGCTCTCCGCCATTAGTGCGGTCTGCACAAAACCTCAGTTAGGGGAAACTTTTCCAGCCAGAACCTTCCTTTCCTGCCCAGGGGTGAGCATCCTAGGAGATGTGGGGCTGCATGGGGGGAGGTGCTGGGTCGTTAACAGAGGCACTTGTCACTCTGCACCCTCTGCTCGGATCAGCCCTGATGTGTCTGGGGCAGGGGAGGGAAGCAGACAGCCATTGTCTGGGAAGCCCATTGTGGGAGGAATAATCCAGTGAGGGCACTGCCACATAGTGAACTCACCTCCGCGTGCCAGGTGCTGCGGCAGGTACTGGGGGCTCCAAAGGGCCCGGGGCAGAGATGGTCCTTGCCCTCTGAGAGGGTCATCAAGAGGTTTTGCTTGAACTTTGCCTATTTTGTGGGCCTCGTTGAAGAATTTAAGAGCCTTTCCCAGATTCAGAATGTTCTTACTATTGCAGGAGACCTGTGGCCAGATTCCTCCTTGTGGCCTCACTGTCCCCCTAGAAGTTTTCCAGGGGTTTAATGATTTCTCTGTGTCTCTCTCTGTCTCTGTGTCTGTCTGTCTCTCTGTGTTCAATGTGTTATGACTGGTAGCCCCAGTTTGTAAGCAAGTGTGGACACCCTTCTGGGAAGCAGGAACAGGGTGACCTGTTCTGGCCGAGGTTTGGACACTGCTGTGTGTTCCCCGTGAGTTGTGGGGGTGTGGGCTGGTACTTCATGGTTACTCAGGGACCTAGTTTGTCACTATTGTGTGGGGTCTGTGCACTAGTAATGTGCTTGAAACTTTGCTTGGTACAAAGTCCTGTGGAAGTGCTTGGCGCACACAAGATCAGTCCCTCTTTCCCTCGCTGGGCATAGCTGCGGACCTGAAGCTTTCCCTGTGTCCTTCCTGGGCAGACAGAGACAATGACAGGAATTTCACAGGCGGGGAGTGGACATTGCTGAGCGGGGACATGGTGGGTGTTGAACAGAGAGGGGGATGGGCAGGCTACCGGGGGGGCCGTCGCAGGTCCAGGAGGTGTAGTGGTTGCATGAGGAAGAGAATTTCCCCCAAAACTGTGTAAAAATGAGGCCCTTTGCTTCCCGCAAAAGCTTTCTACAGTCCAGGAAAGGGACACTCCAGGCAGGAATCCGGCAAACTGCTGAGTCTTTTATACAAACCCATCCAGTCTTGAGTGGCCAGAGGTTTTGTGCACCTGCCAGAGTTTTGTTCCTTTTTGCTGTATTCTTTTTTTGTTTAAGATTAAAAAATTTTTTTAAAAATTTATTTGATAGAGACCACAAGTAGGCAGAGAGGCAGGCAGAGAGAGAGGGAGGAAGGGAAGCAGGTTCCCTGCTGAGCAGAGAGCCCGATGTGGGGCTCGATCCCAGGACCCTGGGATCATGACCTGAGCCAAAGGCAGAGGCTTTAACCCACTGAGCCACCAGGTGCCCCTTTTTAAAGATTTTTAAAATTTATTTGACAGAGAGCACAAGTTGGCAGAGAGGCAGGCAGAGAGAGAGAGGAAGGGACCTTTTTGCTGTGTTCTAAAGCAATGTTTCCCAGCCTTGCACATAGCTCAAACAAAAGGGGGTCCTAGTGTGCCTTTCTTCTTAAATAAGAATCCATTGGTTTTTAAAGATTTTATTTATTTGACAGAGTGAGACACAGCGAGAGAGGGAACAGAAGCAGGGGGAGTGGGAGAGGGAGAAGCAGGCTCCCTGCCCAGCAGGGAGCTCGACGTGGGACTTGATGCCAGCACCCTGGGATCATGACCTGAGCCGAAGGCAGATACTTAACCCACTGAGTCCCCCAGAGGCCCCAATGAGAAGCGTTTTTTATTTTATTTATTTATTTTTTAAAAGATTTTATTTCTTTATTTGACAGAGATCACAAGTAGGCAGAGAGGCAGGCAGAGAGAGAGGGAGAAGCAGACTCCCCTCTGAGCAGAGAGCCCAATGTGGGGCTCGATCCCAGGACCCTGAGATCATGACCTGAGCCGAAGGCAGAGGCTTAACCCACTGAGCCACCCAGATGCCCATATACCCTAATTTCTTTTTTTTTTTTTAATTTTTTATTTCTTTTCAGCATAACAGTATTCATTGTTTTTGCACCACACCCAGTGCTCCATGCAATCAGTGCCCTCTCTAATACCCACCACCTGTTCCCCCAACCTCCCACCCCCCGCCTCTTCAAAACCCTCAGATTGTTTTTCAGAGTCCATAGTCTCTCATGGTTTACCTCCCCTTCCAATTTCCCTCAACTCCCTTCTCCTCTCCATCTCCCCTTGTCCTCCATGCTATTTGTTATGCTCCACAAATAAGTGAAACCATATGATACTTGACTCTCTCTGCTTGACTTATTTCACTCAGCATAATCTCTTCCAGTCCTGTCCATGTTGCTACAAATGTTGGGTATTCATTCTTTCTGATGGAGGCGTAATACTCCATAGTGTATATGGACCACATCTTCCTTATTTATTCGTCCGTTGAAGGACATCTTGGTTCTCACAGTTTGGTGACCGTGGCCATTGCTGCTATGAACATTGGGGTACAGATGGCCCTTCTTTTCACTACATCTGTATCTTTGGGGTAAATACCCAGTAGTGCAATTGCAGGGTTATAGGGAAGCTCTACTTTTAATTTCTCAAGGAATCTCCACACTGTTCTCCAAAGTGGCTGCACCAACTTGCATTCCCACCAACAGTGTAAAAGGGTTCCCCTTTTTCCACATCCTCTCCAAAACGTGTTGTTTCCTGTCTTGCTAATTTTGGCCATTCTAACTGGTGTAAGGTGATATCTCAATGTGGTTTTAATTTGAATCTCCCTGATGGCTAGTGATGATGAACATTTTTTCATGTGTCTGATAGCCATTTGTATGTCTTGATTGGAGAAGTGTCTGTTCATATTTTCTGCCCATTTTTTTTATATGTACCATGTACCCTAATTTCTTATCAATACGTCCCACAGCTCCTACGAGCCTGGGCTTTCTTTTCAAACTGCAGGTCATGACCTATTAGTGGATCCTGAAATCAATTTATATCAGAGTTTCTCAGCCTTGGTCCTACTGACATTGGAGTTAGACTCCTTCAGTTTTGGTGGCACATGGGGGGGTCTAATTCTGGGCATTGTAGGACATTGAACAGCGTCCTTATCTTTGACCAACTGGACACCAGTAGGACCTCAATTATAACAACTCAAAATGTCACCATTACACAGCCCCCCAGTGGGCGAGGGGAGACTGAATCATTCCCAGTTGAGAACCACTGATTTGGATGGTCAAAACCAACATGTAAAAAAAAAAGAGAGAGAGAGAGAGAGAAAACAGACTTGAGCCAAACGGAAGAGAAATTATTTTGTGGGGAGAAAGTACCCACTTTTGTCTGTTGACAGAGGAGACTCAAACTTGTAACAGACCCAACTTTCTGGAGTCCTATTATGTGCCAGCCACTCCTTCCCATGCTGCAGACACAGCCCCCAAAGCAGGCAGAAATATGCCATGGATATGGCCCTCTGAGTGCAGCAGTTAGACCACAGACAAGTAAGAAAGTAAACCAGGCTACTTTCGGTGTGCTTTAGGGATGACAGGATGTCTTAGAGAGTGGCTGGGGCACGTGCATGTTGTGGAGAAGACACCTGAAACCAGCTCATTGAGGGAGGGCTGTCTGATGGTAAGGGGCATCTGAGTTCATATTTTTTAATTTTTATTTTATTTTTTAAAAGATTTTATTTATTTATTTTTTTTGGAAAGACAGAGATCACAAGTAGGCAGAGAGGCAGGCAGAGAGAGAGAGGGAGAAGCAGGCTCCCTGCTGAGAAGAGAGCCTGATGTGGGGCTTGATCCCAGGACCCTGAGACCATGACCTGAGCCGAAGGCAGAGGCTTTAACCCACTGAGCCACCCAGGTGCCCTGAGTTCACATTTTTAGCAAGAGAAGGAAACAGTTGCATAAACATCCAAGGGAAAAGTATCTCAAGCAGTGGGAAAGCAAGTGCAAAGGCCCTGAGACAGAACCAGGCATTGTGGATGTAGCTGCATGGAGAAGAGGTCAGAAGGTGGGTGGGCCAGGCCAGTCAGGGCCTCGTGGGCCTCCTGAGGCCCTGGGATCTCCTCCCAGGCTCATGGAGGACATTCAAGAAGGACCCGTGTGTGGACGGCGCTGATTTGCCTTCGGATAAGATGCCTCCCCTGCTCTGCGCAGCGCACTTTGGGGAGACAGAGCCTGCGTAGGCCCAGCTCTGTCCTTCATGGCCTCTCCTTACTTCTTCCCCTCCCAGAGCTCCTGCGCCCACCCAGGTCCATGCCGATCGCCGGGGCTCCCCTGGGCGCCCCTGAAACCCCACCCTGCGCCAACTGGAGCTGCGCACCCCATGACCTGGTCCTGCTGGGCTTCGCGCACGTGCCCGCGCTGCGGCCGCTGCTCTCGGCGCTCTTCCTGGCCATGTTCCTGCTCACGCTGCTGGGCAACGCGCTCATCGTGCTGCTGAGCGCCCTGGACCCGGCCCTGCGCGCGCCCATGTACTTCTTCCTGCGCCACTTGGCCCTGTTGGAGATCTGCTTCTCGCTGGACATTGTGCCCCGGCTGCTGGTGACCCTGCTGTGGCCGGGGCGGGGCGTGTCGGCCGCGGGCTGCGCCCTGCAGCTGCTCCTGGTGCTGTCTTGCGTCACGTCCGAGTGCTTCCTCCTGACTGCCATGGCCTGGGACCGCCACGTGGCCATCTGCAGGCCCCTGCGCTATGGCGCCCTGGTGAGCCCTCGGCTCTGCCACCTGTTGGCCGTCACGTGCTGGCTGGCCGGAGTCCCTGTGTCACTGGTTTTCACCGTCTGGCTGTTCAGCTTCCCCTTCTGTGGGCCCCGTGGCATCCGCCACTTCTTCTGTGATATCGCCCCCCTGCTCAGCCTGGTGTGTGCGGACACCAGCGTCTTCGAGGCCAGTGTGTTGGCAGCCACAGTGCTGGTCATGATTGTTCCCTTCTGTCTGATAGCCACGTCCTACGGCAAGATCCTGGCCACTGTGCTCCGCATGCCTTCTGCCACCGGTCGCCGCAAGGCCCTGTCCACGTGCGCCTCCCATCTCATGGTGGTGGTTCTGTTCTACGGCACTACGGGGGTCATCCACCTGCGTCCCAAGGCCAGCTACTCCCCCGAGAGCAAGCAGGTGGTGTCCCTGTCCTATACCCTGGTGACCCCCATGCTCAACCCCCTCATCTACAGCCTGCGGAACAAGGAGGTAAAGGCCGCCCTGGGGCGCGTGTGTGTTCAGAGAAGGGGAACCTGCACCCCATGACCTCTCGGGGATTCCGGTTCCCTTCATTCAGCCCTCTGCTGGATAGCCCTATCAGAGCCGTGATTAGGCACCTCAGGTACCTGGAACTGAATTTCTCCTGTGTCCCTTCTATGGTTCCCTGTTTGAGCAATGGCACCGTGTCTCTGTGATAGCTGTCTTGTGTCCCGCTGCCACTCAGTAACACTGTCTTGAGTGCAGTGGGTTCTGTTCCTCCTAGAGAAGTGTGAACCATATGTCTGTTTATGGTCAATGTTTGGTTCCCATGGAAGTGGTGTCCCTGCTTTCGCAAATAAGAAATCAGGCTACCCAGTTAAATTTGAATTTCAAATAAACAATTTTGAGTATAAGTATTTTTTGCAATTTTTTTAGTGTAAGTATGTTTTCCTTCATCATGACTGAATAATACTCTGTACACAATCACATCTTTCTCCATTCAGCTGTCGGCGGGCACTCAGCTTGTTGCCCTATTTTGGCGATTGTGATCAGGGCTTCAATAAACACAGGCGTGTGCACAACCCTTGGTTATCCTGTTCTCATTGCCATGGGGTGGAAATCGAGCCGTGAAGTTGCTGGGCCATATTTTTAAGATCCTGCAGAACCTCCGCACCACTTTCCCTAGCGGCCACAGCAGCTCACATCCTGCAAATGGAGCACGAGGGCTCTGTTTCCACCACGTCCTCGCCGACGCTTGCCTCTTGTGTGTTTGACTGTGGCCATTCCAACAGGGGTGAGGCCACTCCTTACTGTGTTTTTTTCAAAGTTTTTGTTTGAATTCAGGTTTGCTAAGGTACAGGGTTCTGTTTTGGGTGTGCCGTGGAGTGACTCAGCACTTCCATGCTCTGACCGTGGTTTCCACTTGCATGACCGGGGATGCCCGCGCCTTTTTGTGCACCCGTTGTCCAGCTGGGTCCGCAATGGGAAAGTGTCTGTTCAGTTACACTTTTAACTGCGTGTGGCCGATGACTTGGTTAATGTCTGTGGTTCCCCACTCAAGTATAAGCTGGCCCCGTCTGATTGTTCTCTTATTTTTCGCTCAGCACCTGGTGCTGTGGGGCACTCACGCAGTCGCCCCGTGAACGTTCTCTGAAAGGATGAGGAATATCCAGGTGTGCGTCTCGAGACTTCCCCCGAGAGGCCTGGGGTCTCTCTCGTTCCAGAGATGGCTGGGGTCTGAGGCATCTGTAGTGACCTAAGCCCCTTGCCCACTTGCCTCCTGCCGCCCAAGAGCCAGTACTGCCCGCTCTGTGCTATTCGGCTGGCATTGATCTCTCCCTGGAGCCACCACTGTATTTTGTTAAAGACCTTATTAACTTGAGAGGTAGAGAGAGAGAAAGAGACAGAATGAGCAGGGGGGAGGGGCAGAGGAAGAGGAGAAACAGATTCCCCTCTCAGTGGGGAGCCCAGTGTGGGACTCAATCCCAGGACTCTGAGATCATGACCTGAGCCGAAGGCAGACACTGAACTGACTGAACCCCCCAGGCATCCCATCACTACTGTATTTTATCTCTGAGCGCAACTTCCGTTCCTCGGATTAGCGTAGGACTCACATCAGCTCACTCAGAGTCCGTATCCTTTGAGCTCGTCCCATGGGGGCGAGACCGGCTGTCTCTCCGCTGTCCTTGAGCCTGGTGGGAGGTGGACCGGGAGCTGCTCAGAGGCACTGGATGGAGCGTTTTCGGAGTCAGGCCAGAAGTATTCCTGTTAGGAACAAATTGAACGCTGATGTCACTGTCACAGTGTCTGGATTTCTCTGTGCCATACTTCAGCTCACGAGTCAGTAAATTCTAATTTTTTCTCTTAATGTTGAATCTGATTTATTTTTTTGCTTACAACCAAAAGAGGTCCTCCCAGAGGTCAGAGAAGCCATCCCAGGCCCACATTCAGCCGGTGCCTCGCTCCTCATTCAGCGGCTCCTGCCGCTCATGTCAGCCCCGGCTCCCGGCCCTCTCTCTGTCTGGAGGTCACGTTCACCCTTCAAGTCCGTCTCCTGCTGCCGATGGCCATGCTCAGCCGACCCCGCATTTCCCTCCACGTAGCGTCCTCCTTCCTTCTTCCCTTTCGGGAAGGATGTGTGTCATGGTCCCAGGGCTGCATGTTAGGGATGAATGATGGTGAGACCGTATCCTGTCTTCCAGAGTCTCATGGGCGAACACTAACTACTGTATCTGGGTTCTCTAGTAGATATTTTTGCGCTGTTATGTTCAGTTAGCCGCTCGTAGCACGTCATTAGCATTTGATGTTGTGTTCCATGATTCATCAGTTCCGTGTACCACCTGGCGCTCATCACCACACATGCTCACCACCCCTCCCCCCCCCCCCGCCACGTTCCCATCACCCGGTTACCCTCTCCCCCTACTCCCTCCCTTCGAAACCCTCAGTTTGTTTCCCGGAGTCCAGAGTCTCTCATGGTTTGTCTCGATCTCTGATTTCTGCCCCCTTCAGTTTTCCCTTCCTTCCCCTGTGGTCCTCCATGCTCTTCCTTATGTCCCACACATGATCATTGACTCTGCCTGACTGACTTCACTCAGCATAATCCCCTCCAGTCCCGTCCATGTCGATGCAGATAGTGGGTATCCATCCTTCCTGATGGCTGAGGAATATTCCACAGTATATACGGACCACATCTTCTTTATCCATTCATCTGTTGAAGGGCATCTCAGCTCTTTCCACAGTTTGTTGTGGACATCGCTGCTATGAACATTGGGGTGCAGGTCCCCCCCCTTTTTTACCGCATCTATATTTTGGGAATAAATCCCTAGTAGTGCAATGGCAGGGTCATAGGGAAGCTGTATTTTTAATTTCTTAAGGGATCTCCACACTGTTCTCCAAAGTGGCTGCGCCAACTTGCCTTCCCACCAACAGTGTAAGAAGCTTTCCCTTTCTCTGCATCCTCGCCAACACACGTTGTTTCCTGTCTTGTTGATCTTTGCCATTCTGATCGGTGTGAGGTGGGATTCGGTGTTTTTTTTTTTTTTTTTTTTTTTAAGATTTTATTTATTTACTTGAGAGAGAGACAGTGAGAGAGAGCATTAATGAGGAGAAGGTCAGAGAGAGAAGCAGACTCCCCATGGAGCTGGGAGCCTGATGCTGGACTTGATCCCGGGACTCCAGGATCATGACCTGAGCCGAAGGCAGTTGTCCAACCAACTGAGCCACCCAGGCGTCCCCATAAGAGCCTTTTGATGATTGTTTCAGCTCTGCACTTTGTTTCTACTATTTCCCTGATGGCTAGTAGACACTTTTCCTAACAGACTCATGAAGAAATGCTCAACGTACAGATGTCTTACATTGTCTTTTAAAATGTAATAGTTTTGCTTTTCACACAGAAGTATTCATCCATTTGTAATGGCTTTTCTCCAGGATAGGGAGAAGGGATCTATATTTTTTTATTTTGTGTTAAAAAACTACTAGCTCCATTTAATAAATAGTTTGCCTACCCCACCAGTGTTATGAAGCAGAGTTTTATACTGACCACCTGTGCCTCTGGGCTCTTCTGTTCCTTCGATTCATTTGTCCATCCATGTGCCCAGAAGTCTTAACCACTGTAGCTTTTATTTTTGATTGTTTACTTAAATTCAGTTTAGTTGGGGTGCCTGGGTGGCTCAGTGGGTTAAAGCATCTGTCTTTGGCTCGGGTCATGATTTCAGGGTCCTGGGATCGAGCCCCACATTGGGCTCTGCTCGGAGGGGAGTCTGCTTCTCCCTCTCTCTCTGCCTACCTCTTTGCCTACTTGTGATCTCCGTCTGTCAAATAAATACATAAAATCTTAAAAAAATCAATTTAGTTAACACACACTGTATTATTAGTTTCAAGGGTAGAATTCAGTGATTCATCATTCGCATAGAACACCCAGTGCTCATTCCATCCAGTGCTCTCCTTAATGCCCGTCCCCCAGGTTCCCCATCCGCCTGCCCCCTCCAGCCACCCTCAGTTCGTTTCCTAGAGTTCAGCATCTCTTAGGTTTTGCCTCCCACAGATGAATGGATAAAGAAGATGTGGTGTACGTAGACAGCAAACATTTCTCCGCCAACAGAAAGAAGGAGATCTTCTCATTTGCAACGATGTGGTGGATGTGGAGGGTAATGTGCTAAGCGAAGTAGTCAGCCAGAGAAGACACATACATAGGATTTCACTCATGTGGAATTTAAGAAACAAAACAGATGAACAGAGGGGAAGGGAAGGAAAGATACTGTAGCTTTTAAATCAGATCTTTGTGAGGTAGGTCCGATTCAGTCACCGTCCCTTTCCCACACTGTGTTGTGCTCTGGGAATGGCTTGGTTTACACTAACCCCGCCCCCCATTTTCCACATGCACTTTAGAATTATATTTTGAGATAGAAATTTTTGTTGGGATTTTGTTAGCGATGTACTGAATATAGAGATCTGTATGGAGAGTATGAACGTCTTCATAATAAGGATCATTCCCATACAAAAACTTAACATAATTCTTCATTTCTTACATTTTTATATGTCTGTCAATAGAAATTAATACTTTGTCTGGTAAGGCTTATAATCTTTTATTAGATTTGTTTCTAGTTACTTTATAGTTTTCTTGCCATTTTGCATAGGACGTCCTTCCTTAAGGTTCAGTTGTTATTTACTAAATCCAAGTATAATTAGCACACAGGGTTATGTTGTTTTCAGGTGCACAAAATAGTGATTCGACAATTCTGTACATTTCCCAGTGCTCACGGTGGTCAGTGTGTTCCTTATCCCATTCCCTCCACTGACCTCCCCTCTGGCAACCCTTAGTTCTCCATGGTTAAGAGTCTGTTTTTTGGTTTATCTCTTTTTTCCCTTTGTTTATTTGTTTTATTTCTTCAATTCCACATATGAGTGAAATCATACGGCGTTTGTCTTTCTCTGACTGACTTGACTTAGCACCAAACCCTCCAGTTCCATCTATGTTGTTGCAAATAGTGAGAGCTCGTCCTTTATGGCCAAGTAATATTCTTGTGTGTGTGTGTGCATGTGCATGTGTGTGTGCACGCTCGTGTGCATGTCTGTGTGTGTGCGTGCACACCACATCTTCTCTACCATGTCATCTATCAGCGGACACTCCTGTTGTTTCCATATATTGGCTACTACAACAACAACAGCAACAGCAATAATAATAATAATAATTCAATAAACATGGCTGCACATATATTTTCAAATTGGCATTTTTGTTTTCTTTGGGTAAATGCTCAAAGCGTGCTATTACTGGACCATGCGGTGACTCTAGTTCTAATTTCTGCGGCACCGCTATGCAGTCATGCACAGTGGCTGCACCATCTTGCATTCCCACCAACGGTGCACAAAGACTTCTTTTTCTCCACATACTTGCCACACTTGTCACTTCTGGCCTTTTTGATTCTGGCTGTTCTGATAGGTGTGAAGTGGTCTCTCATTGTGGTTTGATTGGCGTATCCTGATGCTGAGTGACGATGAGCCCCTTCTCCTGGGTCTGTGGACCGTCTGCACATCCTCTTTGGAGAAATGTTTATTCCTGTCTTCTACCTGTTTAATCAGATTTTTTTTTTGTTTTTTTGGGTTTTTTTTTTTTTTGGTGTTTTATTGTTTACGTTCTTTATCTATTTTGGATGGTAATCTCTTATTAGATATGTCATTTGCACATATCTTCTTCCATTCAGTACATTTTTTGCTTTGTTGATGGTGTCCGGTGCTGTGCAGAACCATTTTATCTTGATGTAGTCCCAGTCCCAGTCCCATGGTTTCTTGATGTAGTCCCAATGGTTTCATTTTGGTTTTATTTCCCTTACCTCAGGAGACGGGTCTAGAAAAATGCTTCTGTGGCTGATGTGAGAAAAAATTACTGCCTATGTTTTCTTCTAGGAATTTTACGGTTTTAGCTCTCACATGTAGGTCTTCAGTCCATTTTTCAATTTGTTTTCGTGGGTATAGTGTGAGAAAGTGGTCCAGTTTCCTTCTTTTGCATGTAGCTGTCCAAGTTTCCCAGCATGATTTATTGAAGAAACTCTTTTTCACATTGTGTATTTTTAAAAAATTTATTTATTTTTTCATGTATCTGAAAGCCATTTATATGTCTTCATTGGAGAAGTGTCTATTCATATCTTCTGCCCATTTTTTGATATGATTATCTGTTTTGTGTGTGTTGAGTTTGAGGAGTTCTTTATAGATCCTGGATATCAACCTTTTGTCTGTACTGTCCTTTGCAAATATCTTCTCCCATTCCGTGGGTTGCCTCTTTGTTTTCTTGACTGTTTCCTTTGCTGTGCAGAAGCTTTTGATTTTGGTGAAGTCCCCAAAGTTCATTTTCGCTTTTGTTTCCTTTGCCTTTGGAGACATATCTTGAAAGAAGTTGCTGTGGCTGATATCAAAGAGATTACTGCCTATGTTCTCCCCTAGGATTCTGATGGATTCCTGTCTCACGTTGAGGTTTTTTTATCCATTTTGAGTTTATCTTTGTGTACAGTGTAAGAGAATGGTCGAGTTTCATTCTTCTACATCTAGCTGCCTAGTTTTCCCAGCACCATTTATTGAAGAGACTGTCTTTTTTCCACTGTATACTTTTTCCTGCTTTGTCGAAGATTATTTGCCCATAGAGTTGAGGGTCCATATCTGGGCTCTCTACTCTGTTCCACTGGTCTATGTATCTGTTTTTATGCCAGTACCATGCTGTCTTGGTGATCACAGCTTTGTAGTAAAGCTTGAAATCGGGTAGTGTGATGCCCCCAGTTTTATTTTTGTTTTTCAACATTTCCTTAGTGATTCGGGGTCTCTTCTGGCTCCATACAAATTTTTGGATTATTTGCTCCAGCTCTTTGAAGAATACTGGTGGAATTTTGATTGGAAGGGCATTAAAAGTATAGATTGCTCTAGGCAGTATAGACATTTTAACAATGTTTATTCTTCCGATCCAAGAGCATGGAATGGTCTTCCATCTTTTTGTGTCTTTTTCAATTTCTTTCATGAGTGTTCTGTAGTTCCTCAAATACGGATCCTTTACTTCTTTGGTTAGGTTTATTCCCAGGTATCTTATGGTTCTTGGTGCTATAGTAAATGGAATCAATTCTCTAATTTCTCTTTCTGTATTTTCATCATTAGTGTATAAGAAAGCCACTGATTTCTGTACATTGACTTTGTATCCTGCCACGTTGCTGAATTGCTGTATGAGTTCTAGTAGTTTGGGGGTGGAGTCTTTTGAGTTTTTCATATAAAAAATCATGTCATCTGCGAAGAGAGAGAGTTTGACTTCTTCACTGCCAATTTGGATACCTTTTATTTCTCTTTGTTGTCTGATTGCTGTTGCTAGGACTTCTAATACTATGTTGAACAAGAGTGGTGAGAGTGGGCATCCTTGTCGTGTTCCTGATCTCAACGGGAAGGCTGCAAGCTTTTTCCCATTGAGGGTGATATTTGCTGTGGGTCTTTCATAGATAGATTTTATGAAGTTCAGGAATGTTCCCTCTATCCCTATACTTTGAAGCATTTTAATCTGGAACGGATGCTGGATTTTGTCAAATGCTTTTTCGGCATCGATTGAGAGGACCATGTGGTTCTTCTCTCTTCTCATATTAATTTGTTCTATCACATTGCTTGATTTGCAAATGTTGAACCATCTTTGTAGCCCAGGAATGAATCCCACCTGGTCATGGTGGATAATCTTTTTAATGTGCTGTTTGCTAGGATCTAGTTGAGAATCTTAGCATCCATATTCATCAGTGATATTGGTCTGAAATTCTCCTTTTTGGTAGGGTCTTTGCCTCGTTTGGAGATCAGGGTAATGCTGTCTTCATAGAAAGAGTCTGGAAGTTTTCCTTCTGCTTCAATTTTTGGAAACAGCTTCAGGAGAATAGGTGTTATTTCTTCTTTGAAAGTTTGGTAGAATTCCCCATGGGGTCCGTCAGGTCCTGGGCTCTTGTTTTTTGGGAGGTTTTTGATCACTGCTTCAATCTCGTTACTAGATATTGGTCTATTCAGGTTTTCAATTTCTTCCTGGTTCAATTTTGGGAGTTTATAGTTTTCCAGGAATGCATCCATTTCATCCAGGTTGCTTAGCTTATCAGCATATAACTGTTGATAATAACTTCTGATGATTGTTTCTACTTCCTTGGAGTTAGTTGTGATCTCTCCCTTTTCATTCATAATTTTATGAATTTGGGCTTTCTCTCTTTTCTTTTGGATTAGTGTGGCCAATGGTTTATTGATCTTATTGATTATTTCAAAAAACCAGCTTCTAGTTTCATTGATACGTTCTACTATATCTCTGGTTTCTACCTCATTGATCTCAGCTCTAATCTTGATTATTTCCCTTCTTATGTGTGGAGTTGGTTTGATTTGTTGTTGATTCTCCAGTTCTTTAAGGTGTAGAGACAGCTGCTGTGTTCTGGATTTTTCAATTTTTTTGAGGGAGGCTTGGATGGCTATGTATTTCCCCCTTAGGACTGCCTTTGCTGTATCCCATAGGTTTTGGCCCGAAGTGTCTTCATTCTCGTTGGTTTCCATGAATTGTTCCTTGTGATTGAGCTCCAGTTTCAAAGCATTGTGATCTGAGAATATGCAGGGAATAATCTCAGTCTTTTGGTATCGGTTGAGTCCTGATTTGTGACCCCGTATGTGGTCTATTCTTGAGAAGGTTCCATGTGCACTTGAGAAGAATGAGTATTCTGTTGTTTTAGGGTGGAATGTTCTGTATATATCTATGAGGTCCATCTGGTCCAGTGTGTCATTCAATGCTTTTGTTTCTTTATTGATTTTCTGCTTCAATGATCTGTCTATTTCTGAGAGAGGCATGTTAAGATCTCTTACCATTAATGTATTCATATCAATATGATTCTTTATCTTGATTAACAATTTTCTTATGTAGTTGGCTGCTTCCATATTGGGGGCATAGATATTTACAATTGTTAGATCATCTTGGTGGATAGTCCCTTTAAGAATGATGTACTGTCCTTCTGTATCTCTGACTACAGTCTTTAGTTTAAAATCTAATTTATCTGATATGAGAATCGCTACCCCAGCCTTCTTTTGAGGCCCATTGGCATGAAAGATGCTTTTCCATCCCTTCACTTTCAGTCTGGGTGTATCTTTAGGTTCAAAATGGGTCTCTTGTAGACAACATATGGATGGGTCCTGTCGTTTTATCCAGTCTGCAACCCTGTGCCGTTTTATGTGCACATTTAGGCCATTCACATTGAGAGTGATTATTGATAGATATGTTTTTATTGACATTGTGTTACCTTTGAAGTCTTTTTTTTTTCTGTAGATTGTCTCTATATTTCTGTTCAATGCTATTCTTAGGATTTTTCCTCTTTTATAGAACCCCCCTTACTATTTCCTGCAGTGTCAGCTTGGTGGTTGTATAGTCTTTTAAGCCTTGCCAGTCTTGGAAACTCTTTATCTCTCCATCCATCTTGAATGTCAGTCTTGCTGGATAAAGTGTTCTTGGCTGCATGTTCTTCTCATTGAATGCCCTGAATATATCTTGCCAGCCCTTTCTGGCTTTCCAGATCTCTGTGGACAGGTCTGATGTTATTCTGATGGGCTTTCCTCTGTAAGTAAGGAGCCTCTTTGCCCTAGCGGCTTTCAAGAGATTATACCTACAATTATGATTCCTCAATTTGACTTTCAGGTGCCTTGATTTTTTTTGGAATGTATAATCTTGGGTGGAGACTGTTTGGCCTCTAGTACATGAACTCTGGTTCCATTCACGAGATTGGGAAAATTTTCATGAAGAACTTGTTCCACTATATCTTCTAGACTTCTTTCTTTCTCCTCCCCTTCAGGGATTCCAATAATGCTGACTTTGGAACGTCTCATGGCATCATTTATTTCCCTGATTCTGTTTTCGTGGTTTCTAAGCTGTTTGTTCCAGGCTTCCTCCTGATCTTTTCTCTCTATCTGTTTGTCCTCCAGATCACTAATTCTATCTTCTGTCTCAGTTACCCTAGCTTTGAGAGAATTTAGATTAGATTGGAACTTATTGAGAGCATTGTGAACTCAGCCCTGGTAGCTTTTAGCTCCGCCCTAACATTGTGAACTTCATCTCTGGTCGCTTTCAGCTCAGCCCTAATCAATTCTGTTTGGTCTTCCATGGCTTTCTCCAACCTAGCTATTACCTGGATAATTATTAGCCTGAATTCTCTTTCCAACATATTGTCTATGTTGATAGCCATTAGCTCTGTTGCTGAAGGTCCATCCTCTGTATTTTTTTTCTTTTGGGCATTCCTCCTCCTAGTCATTTTGGTGAGAGATGACTGAACAGATGTAGTGACCATGGTGCAGTCAAGATGCACCCTGGAACACTTCTGAGCAATCAGGATTCCCCACCCATACGAGAGACAAAAGAAAAGAAAAATAAAGAAAAAGAGAGAGAGAGAGAGAGAGAGAGAGAGAGGAAAGAAAGGGAAGATGAAAGAGAAGGTTCAGCCCAAATGGGCCCCAAGATAAGATTTATGAAGTAGACAAACAAAAACAGACAAACAAAAAGACTGATAAAAGTATATGACAAGAGAAAAAAAATATATGCAAATAAAGGAAGAACCTCGTCGAAAAGAACCCCAAGTGTAAGATTTATATACTATCAGGACAAACACAAAAACACAGAAACAGTGGTGGAAGAAAAAGATGGGAGAGTGGTTATAAATTCTCAGTGTGGGCGAGGAATGTTGTTTTGATTCTTCCTGGATGTATCTTGATATCTTTGTTAAAGGACTCAACTTTCCTAGGATAAAGGGGGATTAAAAATTGGTTTACCTATAGGGGTAGTATTGACTGGGGAAAGGCGATTACTTTGAAGCTTAACTCTATATGAATATTAGAAAATAAAAATAAAAAGGAATAAACTAGACAAAACTAAACTAAAATTAAAAAAATAAATTCAAAAAATAGAAATGCAAAAGAAAAACACAGGTGTATGTATCAAAAAGTTCAGGTTAGAAGGTAATTATGGGATTTTTTTTTTTTTTTGCTGCTTTCTTTTTTTTTTTATTAATTTTTTTTTATAAACATGTATTTTTATCCCCAGGGGTACAGGTCTGTGAATCGCCAGGTTTACACACTTCACAGCACTCACCAAAGCACATACCCTCCCCAATGTCCATAACCCCACCCCCCTTCTCCCAACCCACCTCCCCCCAGCAACCCTCAGTTTGTTTTGTGAGATTAAGAGTCACTTATGGTTTGTCTCCCTCCCAATCCCATCTTGTTTCATTGATTCTTCTCCTACCCACTTAAGCCCCCATGTTGCATCACCACTTCCTCATATCAGGGAGATCATATGATAGTTGTCTTTCTCCGCTTGACTTATTTCACTAAGCATGATACGCTCTAGTTCCATCCATGTTGTCGCAAATGGCAAGATTTCATTTCTTTTGATGGCTGCATAGTATTCCATTGTGTATATATACCACATCTTCTTGATCCATTCATCTGTTGATGGACATCTAGGTTCTTTCCATAGTTTGGCTATAGTGGACATTGCTGCTATAAACATTCGGGTGCACGTGCCCCTTTGGACCACTACGTTTGTATCTTTAGGGTAAATACCCAGTAGTGCAATTGCTGGGTCATAGGGCAGTTCTATTTTCAACAGGTTATTATGGAATTTGATGTACTGGACAGCTCACTGTGATGGTAAATAGCTTAAAAAATTATCTATATATAAAAAAAAGAACCAGAATAGTGGGAACGAGTTAAAAATAAAAGTTGTCCTATGAAGTAGTGGTGGTTGTTCTCTTGTAGTCTTTTTTTTTTTTTTTTTCCTTTCCTGGTTGGTTTTCTGGGGGAGGGGCCTGCCACGTGGGTTTTCAGTCAATATGTTCCCTGAGTTAAGTCCTCCTGCCCCCCTCAAGGGGGTGGGCTCTGAGGAAACCGGTTTTTTTCAGGCTTTTGTTCTCTGGCGGTTTTTATGTTTGTTCACTTTTTTTTTCTCTCACCTTGACCGCTTTTGATGATTTTTGTAGTTTTAGAGGAAAACAAACTGCACCCTGACCTCCCTCTCAGCCTCAGTCTGGCTGCAAAGCCCAAATAAGTTCCCCCTTGGCGGCTGGCAGAGCAGCCGCGGTCCCTGGGGACACAGGATCTTTTGCTTGTACCCAAAACCACAGCAGCGGTGGCTGTCTGCGCAGATCTAGACCGCCAGAGAGGTTCCAAGCAGCGATCGCACACTGAGATTTTCCGCCCGGGCTGGGAGTGCCTGGTCCCTCTAAGAGCACCCAGCTTGCGCACACATCTTTCAGGGGAGGCTGTGGGTTGCGCACAAGTCTCAGGCTCTGAGAATGGGGCACAGATCCAAAAGCACCAGGCCGGGCCTTTGAGCACCTCTCTCAGGGGAGTGTTTGGGACATGCATCTTAGGCTCTGAAACAATGGCGTGGGTCAAAGAGTGCCGGCTGGGCCTTTGTGTAACTCTCTCAGGGGAGGATGTGGGGCGCGCACATTTTAGGCTGTATAGCAGGGCTTGCGCGTTCTGTCATCTGGCGAGGCTCCCAGCCCCTCACAGGAGCCGGACCCCACGCCCGTCTTCAGGCACGCTGTTGGCTTAGGGACCAAGACCTGGTTTCTTTGCCACACTCTCTCTGGCTCAGTGCCAGGGGAGGTTGTCCTGGGACCGGGGACTTAAGCCCCTGTCCCTAGCCGCCCCGATTCCCACAGTCCCCCCCCCCGTGATCCTTTGCTCTTTTGGAGTGCTTTCAACCAGTCTCCAAGTTAATGCTGGTCCCCAGATGCAGGGCACTCTCGCTCGTATTAGGGGTATTACTTTTCAACCAGTCGCCTCTGGTGGCTCCCTCCCCCTTTCATTTATCTTCCGATATCAGTCTGCTGTTCCCACTCCACTTTACCTGCCCACTGGTGTCTTCTCCCCCTGTAGAGATCCAGACGTGTATAATTCTGATCTCGGGCTGATTTCATGGGTGATTGGAGTTCTTTTGTAGGTAATCAGCTCACTTTAGGGTACAGGTTTAAAAGGTGCCTCCTCCTACTTCCCCACCATCTTGTCCCCCCCACACAGATTTTTATATTCAAGTTACTCTTTAAAAACTTAGAGACATTTTTTCCCAGCTTTATTGAGATACAATTGACATGGGCACTGGGTCTGTTTAAAAGCACGGGGTGTTGATGATACATTAATATTTTGCAGAACTACTGTCATCACAGGATTAGCTCACCCTTCCATTACGTCCATACATTCCTTCTGTGAGCGCACGCGCGTGTGTATGTGTGTGTGTGTGTGTGAACACAGAAGAGCTACTCTCTTAGCAACTTTCAAGTACATTCTATGGTATTAACCCTAACGGTTTTCTCCATAGATTTGCGGGGAGGGAGTTTGCACAGATACATCAAATTATTGCATATAATTTCAAATTTGCGTCTTCAAATCCTTTCTCTCATTCCACCGATTTGGCTTCTGTTTTAGCCCTGCACTGAGGTAAGATTGGCGACAGAGGGCATGTTTGTCCTGTATCCTAAAAGGTCTTCGGTCAGCATCTTTCCGTTAGGAGGTTTTGACTGCCCTTCCAGAATGCTCTTTCCGAATGGGCTGAGAAAATTCCTTTCTTTCCTAATTTACAAAGACACATCTAAGAGCATGAATAGACATGGAGTCTTCCAGATTTACCCTTTTTGCATCTATGAAGACGATCCTATTTTTTTTCTTCTGTAATCTGTGAACTATGAAGAGTTACCTTTAAGTATCCTCCCCAGAGCTCTCTCCCTATTGATGAGAGCAAGGTGCCAGCAGCTGGGAGCAGGTCACGAGTCAGTGTGAGAGAAGTCAGGTGATTCCAGTGGTGCCCAAACCTGGGGATCCCCGGGAGCAGAATCTAGGCAGTGCCTCCAAATAGCCTGTCAACTGCCAGAAGTACCCATGGTCGCATCATTCCACAGTCACTTATGATGGAAAGGCATCTTGCTAGACCCGGTGTAGATCGCACGGAGTGTTTACCTTACATGGTTCATGGTACATGTAGGTATCTGAAATCAAGATTATCAGTGGAAAACTGCTTTTCCTCTGGCACTGCCCCCCATGAATTATCTTGGGGGTCCTTGACCAGATACCCCAAGACCTGCAACATCCTAAGCTGGGTCTGGACCACTCTGTAATTGGCAGACCAAGAAGAAAGGTTTACATGGAGAAAAACAGTTGAGGTACAAAGGCCCAGGTGAAGCTGTTTCCACTGATTGTGACAGGGTCCTCTAGAGCCTACCTTAGTCAGTAACAAGGCAGGAATAAACAGCCCCAGGTGGGCATAGACTTTCCCTCCCCACTTCTGGGTTTGCTTGCTCTAGCAGCTGGTCCAGGAGACTTGGAGACTTGGTATCCGGGTTGGTGAGTTATGATCCTTGGCAACTTGCTTTTTTTTTTAAATTTTAAAATCCTGTTGTTTATGTTGTTACTGAAATTCTCCAGTTTTCTTAATTTTTTTTCATGCTGTCTTTCTTAATCAGAAACTCGTCCCTGTGGCCTTGCCACAGACGCTATCCTATGTGGTGTGTGCAATGTTAGAGAAGATGTTTTAAGGGTGAGTTATGGCTTTCTACTTCTAGGGAGGCCCAACAGTGTTAGAAGGCACGGGCTCTCGATTTTGGCTGCATGTTGATGCCGTTTGGGGGAATTGTAAGAAAACATGGATTCCTCGGTCCAACTTGCAATGTTTCTTGTTTAACAAGTAATGGATATTTCTGCACACTGAGACTGTGAAAACAAAACCACCCAGAAGTAGCAAAACTAAAACCGCTGGATCAGTAAAATAGTATTCAGTAAGAGCTTAGTGTGCGTTTAAGAATGGTTTGTGAGCTAATCCAGAGCTCCAGGGCGGGACACTACAGGACGGCTCAGACACTTGAAAACAAGATTTGTTTATCCTACTACAGAGAGGGTGTGCGACAGCAGGGGTGGATTCAAACTGATCACACATTTTTAGGAAGATGGCTGACGTTTCTTAACTTGGATTTTTTATTGACCTGTAGTTAGCCTATGATGTTGTATTAGTTTCTGGTGTGCAACGCTGTTTCAACAACGCTGTGTGTTACTCCGTAGTCACCATTGGTGTTTCTTTTCTGCCTGTCAGAGGTATTTGTAAGAAATAACTTAAGTTTCACTTAGGTACATGAATTAAGGTACATTTCATTTCGCTAATGTGGTTTAAATGGCGTCTTCTGTTCAGGGAATTTCTTTCTTTCTTTCTTTTTTTAAGATTTTATTTATTTGACAGACAGAGATCACAAGTAGGCAGAGAGGCAGACAGAGAGAGGGGGGGAAGCAGGCTCCCCGCTGAGCAGAGAGCCCGATGCGGGACTTGATTCAGGAACCCTGAGACCATGACCTGAGCGGAAGGCAGAGGCTTTAACCCACTGAGCCCCCAGGTGCCCTCCTTTGTTCTGTTCCTTACATCCCACGGGGAAGCGAGGTCACGTGGTATCCATCTTCCTCTGGCTGATTGCACGTCGCGCCCTGCTCTCTTGCTCCTCCGCACCTAGGAGACGCGGGATTCCGTGCTTTTGAGGCCGGAGCCCCCGCTGAATCTCTCTGCACGTGGCCGTCTTTGCTGTCCCCTCATCTGTCCGCCAACCTTTGGGCTCTGGCCGCCGCGGGGCCGTGGCGGGTAACGTGGCTGTAAACGTCGGGACCCGCGGACCTCTTGGAACCTGTAGTTTTCTGTCCTTGGGGTGAGCGTGCGGCGGTGCAGCTGCTGGGTCTGGTCGTAGGGACCGGAGGCCCCTCGGCCGCTCTCCAGAGAGGCCACCCGTTCGCGCTCCCGCTGCGGTGCGCAGGTGCCCCCTCCCCTCCGCATGCGCCCCGCACCTGCTGCTCACACCACCGGATTTGCTTGGGGGTTTTCAGGTGTAGTCTCTGGTCTGTGCGGAGCTTGGACAGGGGTTTTAAGAACTCAAGTGCTAAACTGTGGAAAGAACCAAGATGCCCTTCAGTGGACGAATGGATAAGGAAGATGTGGTCCATATACACTATGGAGTATTATGCCTCCATCAGAAAGGATGAATACCCAGCTTTTGTAGCAACATGGATGGGACTTGAGGAGATTATGCTGAGTGAAATAAGTCAAGCAGAGATAGTCAATTATCATGGTTTCACTTATTTGTGGAGCATAACAAATAACATGGAGGACAAGGGGAGATGGAGAGGAGAAGGGAGTTGAGGGAAATTGGAAGGGGAGGTGAATCATGAGAGACTATGGACTCTGAAAAACAATCTGAGGTTTTTGAAGGGACGGGGGTGGGGGTGGGGTGGGAGGTTGGGGGAACCAGGTGGTGGGTATTGGAGAGGGCACTGATTGCATGGAGCACTGAGTATGGTGCAAAAACAATGAATACTGTTACACTGAAAAGAAAAAACAAAGAACTCAAGTGACTCCTCTGGGCAGCAGTGCGTGAGAGGGTCTCGTTCAAGCGGCTACGAGTGTCCGGCGTCTGCCCTGGTTGTGTAGCCTCGTGACTCAGGACGCTTTTTTGCATCGATTTTCCTCATTGAAACCGTGTGTGGGTCTGGGACCCCATCTCAACTCTTGAAATTAATCTGGGTCCCAAGGAGTCCACTCCAACAGGATGCTGCAAAACAGACGTCTGAGGAAGGAAGTAGCTTGGGATGTAGGGGAAGGGATAGACCTCACCGGGCTTAGTTTTTACCCCTGCATGATACACTTCTATTCACTGGAAAACACCTGGAAACCAAGGTTTCTAGGGAGAAGTGGGGGAAGCACTTATCTTGGTTTTACAAACAGCCAGTGTTGAAGACATTTACTTCTTTTTAGTGATATAAAAAAATGCTAAGAAAGTGGAGAGACTGTATAAACCCTAGTCTCTTATCTACTTCAGTTTTCCTGAAACATGTGGTAGGAGCGATTGTTATGTGTTTTTTGGGAACCTAAACTTAAGTAGGTTTCTAGGATACAGCCTTGATACACTAAATATATTTAATCACGCTCTGCTATCAGCCTTTGGATTCTGATTTTATACCACTTCATAGGACAGCTTAATCCTGCATCACACAAGATATACACCTGGTGGTTCTTTTATTTTATTTTGTACTATGTTCATTAGCTGCTGTTTAGTCATCACTAATTTTTTTTTAAAGATTTATTTATTTGACAGACAGAGATCACAAGTAGGCAGAGAGGCAGAGAGAAAGAGGAGGAAGCAGGCTCCCCGCTTGAGCAGAGAGCCCAATGCGGGGCTCGATCCCAGGACCCTGAGATCATGACCTGAGCTGAAGGGCAGAGGCTTTAACCCACTGAGCCACCCAGGCGCTCCAGTCATCACTAATTTTTGACACCGTGTTCAGTGATTCATTAGTTCCGTATAACATTCAGTGCTTACTCCAATGCGTGCCCTGCCCAATACTCATCATAAGCTCTTAAAAGAGGAAATGGAATTAAAGTATTTAAATGTATTAAAAACTTGGACAACTACCTACTTTCCCAAAGGGCTGTCACCGTTTTATACCAACAATCTACATGCCCATCTGACCACACTCTAGTGCATCCTTATAGATTACTTGAAAAATTGTCCTTTTCTGAACCATGAGGTACACTGCTCTGAATATTTTAACCAGTATTTTGAGTATTTTAACCATTCCAACTTTCTTATCTCTATCTCGAATCTCTACATTCAATTGGACGGGTTTCCCCAGTGATTTGAGCATCTCCTGCGTGAATGCTGATTTGTCTTTGCTTCTCTGGTATTCTGTCACAGCTTGTTGCTTCTGTCTGCACATGTGCCCCCCAAATACATATAACATGCAACAGGGCAGGTAGGAAGAATTACAGCGGAGACAGGATCTCCACCTGTGACTCTCCCACTCCCTTTACCTTCCTCAGGTGGACTGGTCTCTCGGGCAATAGCAGACTCGAGGGTGTTCGAGGCTGCTGTTCACAGCCACAATCACATTTCTGAGCCTGAATCAGGTGCCCATTTCCCTAAAGAGGTTTGCGCTTCTGCATATGGTCTTGGGCAACCCGGTACACAGCATCTGGGCTGAGTTAGGTCCAGCTGATGGTTGGCTGTATTGGACGGGAATGCCTGGGTCTCGGTGGGCAGACGTGTTCTCCATAACAGTAGCAACTTCTCCAAGATGGTATGCGCTCCCTGGAAATATAAGCGTACATCCTTTCTCTTCAGCATCTTCCCTGTCATTTTGAATGACTTCAATTCCCATTTGGATGATCTCTTCTAGAACTTGGCTTCTTCTTCTTTTTTTTTTTTTTTCAAAGATTTTATTCATTTATTTGACTCAGAGAGATCACAAGTAGGTGGAGAGGAAGGCAGCGGGGGAGGGGGAAGCAGGCTCCCCGCCGAGCAGAGAGCCCGATGCGGGGCTCCATCCTATGACCCTAAGACCATGACCTGAGCCGAAGGCAGAGGCTTAACTCACTGAGTCACCCAGGTGCCCCTGTGACCGATATTTCTCTAATCATTTTGTCCCTGTGCCCCTGCTTGGGCATAAACCATCTGATCAAAACTTAGAGCCTGCCCAGTAGAGCTACAAGGTAATTTTAAATCTTTGAGAAGCCACATTAAGAAGGTTAAAAAACAGGAAAATTGATTTCATAATCTATGGGAACCTATCAAATTACATCAGTACATAATAGGTATCAAACAAAAAGCAGAAACAGACCCATAATTGCAGAGAATAAACTGGTGTTGTTGCCAGACAGGGGAAGTGGGTGGGGGGTGAGCGAAAAGGGGTGACGGTGAGCGGAGACATGGGCTCCCTGGCACGGAATGAATCCGCCATGGGGATGGAGGAGGAGCTGCCCACGGTGTCGTGTGGTAACAGACCGTAGCTCTCCTTGTAGGAAGCACAGCGCAGAAACAGACTTGCTGTGTTCTGTGCCGGAAACAGCACTGTGTGTCAGTGATGCTCAGTAAGAAATAAGGGCAAAAGTTTCGTGATGATATTTTACTTCCTTTTGGGGGTACGAAGCCTTCAAAATCCAGGATATACTTTACATTTATAGAACATCTCTCCTCTGGGGGCACCTGGGTGGCTCCGTGGGTTAAGCCTCTGCCTTAGGCTCAGGTCATGATCCCGGGGTCCTGGGGTCAAGCCCCCTGTCGGGCTCTCTGCTCTGTGGGGAGCCTGCTTCTCCCCCTGCTTGTGCGCTCTCTCTCTCCCTCTCCCTCCTTCTCTCCAGTAAATCTTTCAAAACACGGATGCCCATGCGTCATTAGGAGTTTCCAAGTCCTCCTGAGCTTACTTTGTGTCCACTCGTTGTGTGCATTCTCGCCCGTGTCCGTGGCATTGAGTAGCCAAGGTGCTGAAGGCTCCCGGACATGGGTTTACAAGCGTTTATTTCTCCCAGTTGGAGACTCCCACCAAACAGACGTTTCAGTGTCTCTGTGATAGGGGCCTTTGAAGTGTGCGTGGATTTAGACAAATTATGTAGGGCTGTGGCCGTGCTGTATCCTTCTTCCTGCTCCCTTGCTACTGTGCGCGGGAGGCCAAGTCCTTGTCACTGCTCATCCCAACTCTTCCAACTGCCTCGTAAATGCTCTCCTTGCCTTTGCCTGCGACGCGGGAGCGAGTACAAGTGCAACTTCAGTTTTCAGCTGAATCCCTTCTTGCCACTCCTCTGCTCTCTGATCACCAACCTTCAGCGGCTGCCAATCTTGCTCAAGATAAGACTCATCATTGCTCCAGAGTGGCCCTGGTGAACCTGTCCCCTGTTTTCCACTCCTCTCCTCTTTACTTACTGTGCTTGTCGCAGGTCTTGGAACCACCAAGCCGGCTCCTGCCTCCGAACCCTCAGTTAGTTCCTCCACCGCGAATTCCCTTCCCTGGAGGCTGAGTGCACGGTCTCTCCTACTGCTGTGGCCACCTTCTTGATGCTTGCCCCACTGGCCACTCCATGCAGAGCTAGATCTCCTTCCCTTTCTCTACAGTTCACCCTGGTTTACTTTTCAAAAAATATTGATTTTTTAACATCTTACTTTTGTTTTTTCAGTGTTCCAAGTTTCATTGTTTATGCACCACATCCAGTGCTCCATGCTATCCGTGCCCTCCTGAATACCCACCACCAGGCTCACCCATCCCCCACCTCCCACCCCTCCAAAACTCTCAGTTTCTCAGAGTCCACAGTCTCTCATGGTTCGCCTCCCCCTCTGAATTCCCCCAACTCCCTTCTCCTCTCCATCTCTCCCCATGTCCTCCATGTTATTCCTTATGCTCCACAAGTAAGTGAAACCATATGATAATTGACTCTCTCTCTCTGCTTGACTTATTTCACTCAACATAATCTCTTCCAGTCCCGTCCATGTTGATACAAAAGTTGGGTATTCATCCATTCTGATGCCTGCATAACATAAATATTTGTTTCTATGGTCAATTGATTTTTTTTTTTTTTTAGTGTTTGTATAGAACTGACCATCTACTAGAAACACCAAACATTTGGTCATTTCTTTCTCTTTTTTAAATTAAATTAAATTTTTTTATCTTTTATTTAAAAAGAATTTTAATATGTCCCATTAGCCAGCATATAGTACATCATTAAATTTTGATGTAGTGTTCAGCAATTGATTAGTTGTGTATAACACCCAGTGCTCATCATAATATGTGCCCTCCTTAATGCCCATCCCCCAGTTACCCCATCCCCGACCCCACTCTCCTCCAGCAACCCTCAGTTTGTTTCCTAGAGTTAAGAGTCTCTCATCATTTGTCTCCCTCTCTGATTTCTTCCCATTCAGTTTTCCTTCCCTTCCCCTATGATCCTCTGCAATGTTTCTTGTATGCCACATGTGAGTGAAACCATATAATTCTTTCTTTTGTTGACTTATTTCACTCCAGTCCCATCTCCTCCAGTCCCATCCATGTTGATACAAAAGTTGGGTATTCATCCTTGCTGATGGAGGAATAATACTCCATAGTGTATGCGGACCACATCTTCCTTATCCATTTGTCGGCTCTTCCACAGTTTGGCTGTTGTGGACAACGCTGCTATGAACACTGGGGTGTGGATGCCCCTTTGCTTCACTACATCTGTATCTTTAGGGTAAATACCCAGTAGTGTGATTGCTGGGTTGTAGGGTAGCTCTATTTTTAACTTTTTGAGGGACCTCCATGCTGTTTTCCAGAGTGATTGCACCAGCTTGCATTCCCACCAACAGTGTAGGAGGCTCCCCTTTCTCTGCATCCTCCACCAGCACTTGTTGTTTCCTGACTTGTTAAATTTAGCCATGCTGACTGGTGTGAGGTGGTATCTTGCTGTGGTTGTGATTTGTATTTCCTTGATGCCGAGTGATGTGGAGCACTTTCTCATATGTCTGTTGGCCATTTGTAGCCTGCCTTTGGAGAAATGTCTGTTCATGTCTCCTGCCTATTTTTTTTTTAAGATTTATTTATTTATTTATTTGTCAGAGAGAGAGCGAGAGCGAGCACAGGCAGACAGAGTGCAAGGCAGAGTCAGAGGGAGAAGCAGGCTCCCTGCGGAGCAAGGAGCCCGATGTGGGACTCGATCCCAGGATGCTGGGATCATGACCTGAGCCGAAGGCAGCTGCTTAACCAACTGAGCCACCCAGGCGTCCCTCCTGCCTATTTTTTGACTAGATTATTTTTGGGGAGAGGTTGTTGAGTTTGAGAAGTTCTTTACAGATCTTGGGTACTAGGGATTTAACTGTTGTGTCATTTGCAAGTATCTCCTCCTGTTCTGTCAGTTGCTTTGAGTTTTATTGACTCTTTTCTTTGCTGTGCAAAAGGTTTTATCTTGACAAAGTCCAAATAGTTCAGTTTTGCTTCTGTTTTCCTTGCCTGTAGAGACATGTCTTGCAAGAAGTTGCTGTGTCTGAGGTTAGAAGCGGTTGTTGCCTGTGTCCTCTAGGATTCTGATGGATTCCTGCCTCACACTGAGGTCTTTCATACAATTAGTTTGTTGTTGTGTGTGGTATATGAAAATGGAACAGTTTCATTCTTCTGCATGTGGCTGTCCAGTTTTCCCAACACCATTTGTTGAAGAGACTGTCTTCTTTCCATTAGACATTCTTTCCTGCTTTGTTGAAAATTAATTGACCATAGAGTTGAGGTCCCATTTCTGGCCTCTCTTCTCTGTTCCATTGATCCATGTGTCTGTTTTTGTGCCTGAACCATACTGTCTAGATTATTACAGTTTTGTAAGAGAGATGTCTGGAATTGTGATGCTCTAAGCTTTCATTTTCTTTTCTGACATTCCTCTGGCTACTTGAGGTATTTTCTGGATCCATACAAGTTTTACATTGTTTATTCCAGCTCTGTGAAAAATGTGGTATTTTGATAAGGATTGCATTGAATGTGTAGATTGCTCTAGGTACTATAGACATTTTAATTATGTTTATTCTTCCAATCCATGAACATGGGATGTTTTTCCATTTCTTGGTGTGTCTTCCTCCATTTCCTTCATGAGTGTTCTGTAGTTTTTAGAGTACAGGCCCTTTACCTCTTTGGTTAACTTTATTCCCAGGTGTCTTATTGTTTTGGGTGTAATCGTAAATGAAATGGCCTCTTTAATTTCTCTTTCTTCTGTCTCATCATTAGTGTATAGAAATGCAGCTGATTTCTGAGCATTGATTTTTGTATCTTGTCATGTTACTGAATTGCCATTTTGGGGTGAGTTTGGGTTTTCCCCATAAAGTATCATGTTATCTGCAAAGAGTGAGAGTTTGACTTCCTTGCCGATATGGATACCTTTTATGTGTTTTTCTTTGTCTGATTGCTGAGGCTAGGCCATCTAATCCTGTGTTGAACAACACTGGTGACAGTGGACATCCCTGCCGTGTTCTTTGGTCATTTATTCCTACCCATTAGAATTCCATACTGTTTCTGGTTTTCTGCTGCGCCCTCGGAACCTAGCACGATGCCTGTTGACAGTTCTTGCGAGGTGACGTGCAGTGGCGAGCAAAGTCCTCCTTAAAGAAGGAGAGCTGGAGAGAAGCCTGAATGAAGCGGAGCAAACCGTGCCGACGTAGGGAAAGCCAGGTAAGCGGAGCGGGGGCGAGGGCAGAGGGGCTGAAACAGGAAAGCGCTTGTGGGACTTTAGCGGGAATGACTGGGTTAGGGAGGATGCTGCAGGGTGAGCCAGGAGCAGCCGGTGTGACAAGGTCAGGTCAAGAGCCAGACCACAGGGCCATGGTAGGCTGTAGGAAGAGAAGTCCGGAGTCTCTGTTCATGTGACGGCGGCAGCTCTGTGGCCTGATCCGGCGGGCGGCCGGATGCCGGACTCAGATCTTGGGCGCGCAGAGGGGAGAGCTGTGCGCAGGCGGGTCCGCTCGCTCGCGGCCCTTCCCGAACCTTCTAGCGTGCCCAGACATGAACTTCCAGAGCGGACGGCAGGCGAGATGAGAAGCAAGGGATCCATTTGTTGCCGGTTTTAAGCAGCCGCCGCAGACTCGGCTGGGTCTAGTTCTACGGAAGAGAGGGACGGCGTGAGAAAGCGGGCGTCCTCGGTTTGCATGAACTCCTCCTGCAGGCGGACGCGCCGGGAGCCGCGAGCGCGGGCGCGTGGAGCCGGGGCCACGCCTCCGCGCCCGGAGACACGGAGACGCGTGCGGGGCAGCGGCCTTATGGGGGCGCGCGCGCCGCTCTGCTACGTCCCGAGTGTTCTCGGGAGGCGCTGGGCGGTCCGTGGATGTTCTGACTTGAGTCTGGGGTCAGAGCCCACCTGAAGGGGCAGGTGCGCGTGACAGCGGCGGGCGGGGTCGGCGTCGCACACATCTGGGCGCTGTTCCGGGCGGACGACCGCGCGCCGCGACGGGCCGCGGTCTGCAGAGGAGGTCGCGGCGCGCCCACCTGACAGCTGAGTTAGATACGGAGGTTCCGGGCCCACCTGGGCCAAAGCACCCGACGGGGAGAGCAGAATCTCGGGTGCTTCAGCGCCAGCGTCTCTGTCCGGGGTCACGGCCAGTGGCAGGCTCTGAGCACACAAGGAAGGAGGCTCGGAACAGGTTTGCTGCTCGCGTTTTCCAGTTTCTGCTGCTCTCACGGTGGCAGACGAAGAGTTCTTCTTGGGTCTCTCTCATTTGTTCCGATGGTCTTAGATCCTTTTCTCCATTCTGAGAAGTTGCTAGAAAAACAGTATTTCAGATGGTTGCGATATGGCAAAAGATGGAGACACATATCAGAAATAAGGCGTAAAGCTACAGAAAGGTGGCGCCGGGCCGGAACAGTCAGAAAACAATAAATAGACCAATATAGAATTGAAAACTGTGGTTTTTATTTTTTGATCTCGCTAGATTTCAGCACATGACAAGTAGAACTAAAACCGCACTTTATAGTCTTGAGTCATTATTTTTCTGTGAAAATATTCGTGTAATGCCCATGTTAGTGTGAGAAAATAGTCTCCTATAGAATTGTCTGACATCCCAAGTTGTTCCGGGATATACCTGGCCCCAGAGGGATCCAGTGAGTGATTGCCAGCATGAGCTAAGTTGATATTCTAGAAGAAGGCATCATGGAAAAAGGGGTAGGGAGGAACTTCCACATTGTTTTCCACAGTGGCCGGACAAACTTCATGTCCACCAACAGCGTAGGAAGCTCCCCTTCTCCGCATCCTTGCCAGCCCCTGTTGGTCCCTGTGGAGTTGATTCTGGCCACCCTGACAGGTGGGAGGTGACAGCTCATTGTAGTTTTGATTTATATGGTTTCCCTGATAAGCAGTCATGTTGAACATCTTGTCTTGTGTCTGGAACCATCTGTATGTCTTCTTTGGAAAATGTCAACTCATGTCTCCTGCCTGTTTGTTAACTGGATTAGTTGCTTTGGGGATGTTGGGTGTTAGAAGTTCTTTATATATTTTGGATATTAACCTGCTGTCAGATAGTCATTTGCAAGCATTGTCTCCCATTCTTTATGTTGACTCTTAGTTCTGTTGGTTCTTTCCTTCACTGTGCAGAAGCTTTTAATTTATGTATATGTGATGGGATATTATTTACCCACAACAAGAATGAAATCTTGTCATTTGCAATGACATGGAGAGAGCTAGAAAGTATTTTGCTAAGCAAGATAAGTGGGAGAAAGAGAAATACCATATGATTTCACTCCTATGTGGAGTTAAGAAAACATGACAATGGAGGGGGAAAGAAGAGGCAAACCACGAAACAGTCTCTTAACTACAGAGAGCAAACAGAGTTGCTGGAGGGGAGGTGGTTGCGGACAGGGTTAGAAGGTGTGGGGGAGGGAGCAGTGCACTTTTGAGGGCCACTGGGTGTTGTGTGTAAGTGATGAATCATAAGGTCCACTCCCAAAGCTAACTGCATCTTAGCTACCTGGAACTGAAATGAAAATCTGGAGAAAGAAGAGAAAAATCCTTATAATTCTTGGCTTGGGGCTGGGATCGGGTCTAAGAAAAGGAAAGAAAGAAAGAGGAGCACGTGCGTGGCTCAGGAGGTGAAGCATCTGCCTTGGGCTCTGGTAGTGATCCCAGGGTCCTGGGACTGAGTCCCACATCAGGTTCCTCGGTCAGTGGGGAGCCTGCTTCTCCCTCTGCCGCTCCCCCTGCTTGTGCGCACACACACTCTCTCTCTCAGATAAATGAAGTCTTTAAAATAATGGTGCTCTAAGTAGGTATAATTTTATCTCAAGGCTACATTTTTTTGTTTCCTGTTGGATATTTTGGATAGATTTGAGAAACAGTATATCATAAAATATATCCTTTTCAAGAGTGCATTCAGTGGTTTTTAGCATACTCAGAGTTTCACAACTGCCACCACCATCTAATTTGAGAATGTTTTCATCACCCTAGAAGGTTGTTGGCATGCCGTTGATAGTTCTCATTTATATTTAATAATCGGGGGTTTTTCCTATTTTTTTAAAGATTTGTTTAAAAGTGTTTTTCTTTTTAATGATTTATTTATTTATTTGACAGATAAAAATAACAAGTAGGCAGAGAGGCAGGCAGAGGGGGGCGGGGAGTAGGCTCCCTGCTGAGCAGAGAGCCCAATTTGGGGCTCGATTCAAGGACCCTGAGGCTATGACCTGAGCCGAAGCCACCCAGGTGCTCCGTAGGGGTTTTTTTAATGTGAAAAAGGAATTCTTAAATCTAGGAGCACTGCAATAAGTAACATTGGCATAAAGAAAATGTCTGTAAAAGATCAAGTTTATGGTCTTGACCAAGTCTGATATCTGGGAAATAATAATATTATTGGATTATTGGTGGTAATTTCTTAACAGTCTTTACAAAGACAACAGAAAATTTTTTCATCTTTTGCTTTTATAGATAATTAGTAAATGCAAATTGCAATGCACGTGAGAACACAGTCCATGTCAAAGCCAAATTAATATACCAACATGATACCATTTTGAGAAATCTAATCAGGAAATGTAAGGAAATTGATGATCTATATTTAGAATGCAGTGAACATAGGTGAAAGCCAACATTTGGTATCTCCCACAAATTCAATTTACCACAAACTTACAAGATCCAACCTGTATTAACGACCATTTAGGTGTGATGAAATTATTACATTAAAAATATACCTTTTCATTTAGAAAAATTCAGAAATATTGAAAAATGAAAAAACAGTATGTCCTATATCTATTTCAAAACAGAGCTGGGGAGGGCTTGAGGTACAGAAAAACAAATCCCCGAGTTTGTAATTAAGGCTTGATGATGGGTCCGTGGTACTCGTCACAGTGTCGCTTGATTTTGCATTGAAGCATTCCGTCCTGTTCACAATGATCTAAAACTCTTGCCCAGAGAGTCCGTCACTGGGGAATTTCCTGATGGAATAAACAAGCGGGAGAACTCCGAGACGGAGGGGTTGCAGCCGCGGGAAGGTCAACAACAGGGAGACGCTGCCAACCCCCGGCCATCGGGTTCGTGCTCAGAGCAGCCGAGTGTCCGTGGTGTCCCAGGACATCACAAACCGCACGGCTGTGTTTGTAGCAGCTGAGAGACACGCAGATCCTGATCTTCCCGTCAGATGGAATCCATGAGAAGAAAAGTGAAAAAATGCATAAAAACAGCGACAGTAGCGAGCTCAGCAGCAGCTTGGATTCCCCTAAAGTCACAGGAAGGGACAGGTGGGCCTTCGGGGGACAGGCGGGGGGGACGGACGCATGCGTGACGCGCGGACGAGGACTGGGGCAGACAGTGGTTCATGCCCACAGGACAGCCTGGGGTTTGGCGAAGTGTCCCCATGTCGGGCGGCGCGTGCTTTGGGCGTTGTGGCCGGTCTGTGTGGTCCCGCAGAACCCGCCACTCTGCCGCGGCGGGAACAGGGAGGGTCTTGGCGTCCAGCAGGGCCGTGCCCAAGGCGACAACACAGCCTGGGGGGCGCGGGCAGGTATGTCTGTGAAGCGGCGGGACAGCTCGAATGTCGTCGGACTCCCGGTGTCACGGAACTTTACTTTTCTTCAGAGTTTGTTCCGACCGTTGTAGAGCATCATGCCACTGTTCATCACAGCTGGAGCGAATAGGGCAATGGCTGGATTTGGAAAAATAACATTTTTTCCTTGACCTTTATTTTGTGCTCCGTGGTTTGAGATCAATGAACTCAGTGCTGTAGACCAGGGTCCAGTGAATTGATTCCGTACTGGCTTAGAGAGAAAACATTTGCAGCTTGGTTGGATGCTTGGTCTCTGCTGTAACTACTCACCCCAGCACTTGTCCTTCAAGGGCAGCAGTGAGTGAAACATAAATAAAGGCGTGTGACTCTGTTCCAGTAAAACTTTATTTATGAGACAAGGAAGTTGGCTGGATTTGGCTGACATGTTATAGTTGGATGTTCTCTGCTGAAGATTTTTTAAATTTAATTTTATTTTTTCAGTGTTCCAAATTCATTGTTTATGCACCACACCCAGTGCTCCATGCAATATGTGCCCTTCTTAATACCCACCACCAGGCTCACCCAGCCCCCCACCCCCACCCCTCCCAAACCCTCAGATTGTTTCTCAGAGTCCACAGTCTCTCATGGTTTGTCTCCCCGCTCTGATTTCCCCCAACTCCTTTCTCCTCTCCATCTCCTAATGTCCTCCATGTTATTCTTATGCTCGACAAGTAAGTGAAACCATATGATAACTGAATCTCTCTGCTTGACTTATTTCAGTCAGCATCATCTCCTCCAGTCCCATCTATGTTGATACCAAAGTTGGGTATTCATCCCTTCTGATGGAGCCATAATACTCCATAGTGTATATGGACCACATCTTCCTTATCTATTCGTCCATTGAAGGGCATCTTGGCTCTTTTCACAGTTTGGTGACTGTGGCCCTTGCTGCTATGAACATTGGGGTACAGATGGCCCTTCTTTTCACTACATCTGTATCTTTGGGGCAAATACCCAAGAGTGCAATCGCAGTCATAGGGAAGCTCTATTTCAAATTTCTCAAGGCATCGCCACGCTGTTTTCCAACATGGCTGTACCAACTTTTCTCCACATCCTCTCCAACACACATTTCCTGTCTTGTTAATTTTGGCCATTCTAACTGGTGTAAGGTGGTATCTCAATGTGGTTTTGATTTGAATCTCCCTGATGGCTAGTGATGATGAACATTTTTTTTTTTTACATTTAAGAAACTATTTATTTAATTGTACTGTGCATAATATAAATCCAAAATGTAATCTTTAAGCGTGTGTTTGGTGTAAACAGAACATAGCTCTATATCCTTATATGTATCGTGACATTTTAATCTCCAATTCAAGAAATCAAAGTCCCTATAGGAGATTCTGAATATCCATGTAAACAATGAAAATTGAAAGTTCCCACAGAATGAGATGAAAAACAAAGTAACAAAGTTTATGCACAGTATACTGGTAATATCATTTTTAACATTTTAAATCAGCAATATTAAAGAGAATGAGAAAAGGCATAGACTGAGAGAAATATTTACAAAACACATACCTGATAAAATACTTGTGTCTAAAATATACAAAAACTCAACTCTAAGAGAACAAACTATCCTACTAAAAAATGGGCAAAACACCTGAACAGACTCATCAGCAAAGAAGGTATCAGACGGAAAATAAGAGTATGACAAGGTGCTTGACAACATGGGTCATTTGGGCATTACAGATTGAAGTCACAGTGAAATACCTCCACACACCTATTAGAATGATTAAAGTCCAATACACGGGCATCCCCAAATGCTGGTAAGAATGTGGAAAAGCAGGGACTCTCATTCATTGCTGGTGGGAATGGAATATGGCTCTGAAGTTTCTTACTAAATTAAACACACTCATACCATATGATGCTGCAGTCATGTTCCTTGGTAGGTCCCCAGATAAGCTGAAAACTTCCTTCCACACACAATCCCGCACATGAGTGTTTACAACAGGTGTGCTCATATTGCCAAAACTTGGAAGTAACCAGAATGTCCTACAATATGTCAGTGGATTTACAAACGTTGGTACACCTGTACAATGGGATATTATTTAGTACGCAAAGGAAATGACCCATCAAGCCACAAAAAGGCCTGGAGAAACATTAAGTAGACGTTGCTAAGTGAAGGAAGCCAGTCTGAAAAGGCTATATACTATATGATTCCAAGGAGAGGAATATTTTAATAACTCTGTAAGCAGATATTACAATTTAAATATCTACCAAGAATGAGTTAGTTGGGGGGGTGGGGGGCAGAAAAGGGTACTAGGTGGGGCACAAGTTATCATTAGGGCAGTGAAGTGGTTTTGTATAATAGTATAATAATGGATGCATTATTAAAACTGTAGAATGTACGACACCATAAGTAAACCCTAGTGATGATGAACATTTTTTCATGTGTCTGTTAGCCATCTGTATGTCTTCTTTGAAGAAATGTCTATTCATGTCTTCTGCCCATTTTTGACATGGTTATCTGTTTTGTGTGTACTGAGTTTGAAGAGTTCTTTACAGATCTTGGATATCAGCCCTTTGTCTGTACTGTCATTTGCAAATATCTTCTCCAATTCCATGGGTTGCCTCTTTGTTTTGTTGATTGTTTCCTTTGCTGTGCAGAAGCTTTCGATCTTGATGAAGTCCCAAGAGTTCATTTTTGCTTTTGTTTCCTTTGCCTTTGGAAATGTGTTTTGAAAGAAGTTGCTGTGGCCAATGTCGAAGAGGTTACTGTCTATGTTCTTCTCTAGGATTCTGATGGGTTCCTCCCTCACGTTGAGGTCTTTTATCCATTTCAAGTTTATCTTTGTGTGATGTCAGAGAATGGTCGAGTTTCATTCTTCTGCATGTGGCTGTCCAATTTTCCCAGCACCATTATTGAAGAGACTTTTTTCCACTGTATATTTTAAGTTGTTTTTTCTTTGGTTTTTTGTTTGTTTTTAGTTTTTGTTTTTGCTACTGAATTCTGGAGTTCTGTATATCTATTTGGGTTATTAGCCCTTTATCAAATGCATGGTTTGCAAATATCATCTTCCATTCTGTAGGTTGCCTTTTCACTCTGTTTATCATTTCCTTTGCTATGCAAAAGCTTTTTAGCTTGATGTACTCCCAGTGTCTATTTTCCCTTTTGTAGCCTGTGCTTTTGGTGTCATAAACAAGAAATCATTTCCAAGACCAGTGTCAGAGAGCTTTTATTCCCTGTGTGTTTTTTTTTCCTAGTAGTTCTACAGTGTCAGGTCTTACATTTAAGTCTTTTAACCATTTTGAGTTGATTTTTATAGATGGTATAAGCTAAGAGTCCAATTTCATTTTTCCATTTTCCCATCACCTTTTAGTGAGGAGATAACCCTTTCTCTGCTGTGTGTTTTTGGCACTCTCCTGGAAAATCAGTTGACCCTAAAGTGTGTGGCTTCATTTTCTGGGCTTTGTATTCTGTCCATTCGTCTTAGGTCTATTTTACTGTCTGTATCATACTGTTGTAACTGTGGTAGCTTTGTAATATGTTTTGAAATGAAGGGCGATGCCTCCAGCTTTGCTCTTTATTGATAGCTTGGGCTATTCTGGGTCTTTTGTGGTTCAACACATATTTTAGGATTGTTTTTCTGTTTCTGTAAAGAATGCCACTGAGTGTGTTTTGTTGCTTTGTTTTTACAGTTCACAGGGAATCTTTGATCACATTGGGTAGTATGGAAAATTACGATGTTCTTCCAATCAATGAACATAAAATATCTTTCCATTTACCTTCATCAGTGTTTTGTGATTCTCAGTGTACCAAACATTCATTTCCCGGCTAGGTTTATTCCTAAGTAGTGTATTCTTTTTTCTCACTAGGGTGTATGCAGTTGTTGAGCTAATTTCCTTTTGGGAGAGTTCATTGTGTATAGAATTGAAACTGGCTTTTGTATGTTGGTTTTGTATCATGCAATTTTGAATTTGCTTATCAGTCTTAACAGGTTTTGAGTCTTTAGTTTTCCATACGTTGATCTTGTCATCTGCAATCAGAGATAATTTTACCTCTTCCTTTCCACTTTGGATGCCTTTTCTTTTTCTTGTCCAATTGCTCTGTCAAGGACTTCCAGGACTTCCAGGACTGTGTTGAATAGAAGAAGTAAAGGTGTGCATCTTTGCCTGTACTAGAACTAGAGGAAAATATTTTGGTAACCACTGGTCATGATGTTAGCTGTGGGCTTTTAATATATGCCTTTGATTGAGTTTTTTAGTGTTTTTATCAGTAATGGATGCTGCATTGTTGTGAAATGCTTTTTCTGCATCTATTGAGATGATCATGTGCTTTTTAAATGTTTCATTTTGTTACTGTGGTGCACTGCGGTGACTGTTCTTGTTGAACCATCCGTGCACCCCAGGGTTAAATCCCACTTGGTTATGGTGTGTAATCATTTTAATATGCTATTAGATTTGGTTTTTGAGTACTGAGGATTTTTGCATTTGTAGTTGCTGCCTCCTGATGGGGCACAGGAGACAAATGAGACACAAACAAGTCAGCTGCAAGAGAAAGGGAGCAGGGGACGACAGCAGAAAACTGTCTCCCCAAACAACTCTCTAGTCTCATATTTATTGGAAAGTTGGTAACAACCTACAAAGAAGCTGGAGTAGGTTACACACTGACCATGAGTCTTGCAGATAAATAAGAAGAGAGGCAAAATATGTCTGGTCCTGTAGCCCGTGACCTAGAGTGAGCAAGCCCAAACAGAAGGATCGTCTGAAGGGCTGCGGGTGCTCTCCAGGGAAGGGGAGGTAATGGGAGAATGAAGCAGGTGGCGTTCCGGCCTGAGTGGGCCGGGCATCCTGAGCTGCTCGGCTTCAAGGACGTCTATTGTCCTCTCCCCCAGAGGCCTGTTGCCAGTGCATGTGTTTCTTAAGGCTGTATCTAAGCACGCTTAGTGACTAGTATAATTTCTTATGGGGATATATATATATATACACACACACATATATATAGCATAAATTAGCAGTTTATCCCTTTTTATTGCCAAATATACTCTATTGTATGGATATATCACATTTTTTTGTTTTTTTAAAAATTATTTTTATTAACATATAATGAATTATTTGCCCCAGGAGTACAGGTCTGTGAATCATCAGGCTTACACATTTTACAGCACTCATCATAGTACATACCCGCCCTAATGTCCATCGCCCAACCACCCTCTCCCTACCCCCCAACCTGCAGCAACCCTCAATTTGTTTCCTGAGATTAAGAGTATCTAGGGTTTTTCTTCCTCCCCAGTCCCATCTTGTTTCATTTTTTCCTTCCTTACCCCCCACGATGCCCCCGCCCTGCCTCTCCACGTCCTCATATCAGAGAGATCATATGATAATTGTCTTTGTCTGATTGACTTATTTCGCTCAGCATAATACCCTCTAGTTCATCCACATAGTTGCAAATGGCAAGATTCCATTTCTTTTGAGGGCCGCATAGTATAGTATTCCATTGTATGTACACACCACATCTGCATACATTAAGCAGTACGTTGTTCCGAGGGACGGTTACATTTCCCCCTTTTCATTTGTGTAGAAGTAGGAAAGTCGATTGTGCAACTTCTCAATCCATTAGTTGTCGGAAGGACTTTTGCATGCATCTGAGGACTAAGAATACAAAGATTGTAGCAATACAAAGAATTATCATTCCACCAATAATGCCAGGACCAGTTGGTCTAATCCAAGTAAAGAGGTTTAGATCACTCAGAACATCGTGAATCCTCCGTGCAGAACTCACTCCTAGAACTGACGGTAATGATGAGCAAGTAATGCCTTGAATAGTATCTTGAAGCTGTTTAATATCCAAAGTCAAGCTATCACCATAATGACTGGTAATACGATGGTGAGTCTTGCTCCACGATATTTCTGATTCGTTACAGAATCAGTCTGGAAGAGACATTCCAGTCACATGAGAGGTAGAGCCTAGGTTTTATGTGTTGGATCATCTCCTGCATGTGTCCCGGCAGATTCTAGATCAGAGATTCTTCCATCTGATCTGTGATCTGTGACTGTCAGTTCCAGGCCTTGCTGGCATTCTCGTGCCACTTTTGTACACATTGTGTGATTTGTGCAGTCTGGTGCCAGGCCATTCCAGCAGTGGCAGCCGTAGCAGTAATGGGTTAATCCCTAGGATGGCCGCTACAGGCAGCCCAAGAAACCTTCTTGTTCCATGGACCCAGTCCTTCAGAACTGCTAGAAGTGTGTGCGTGTCTGGAGAGCTCCCCAAGCACGGGGGTGTCTCACTGGGAGCTAGATGCCTGTCTTCTTCCAGCTCTGAGAATGACACACGTGTCTGTGTAAACATTCTCATCCATGGAGGTGAACATTTTACATTTGGGACAGTTTATTTCTCTAATGTTATGATCAAAAGTCATTTTTCCAGTAACAAAGACATAGGGATCTCTAACATGGGCTCTTACCCATTCTTGTCTCACCAGGGGAAAGGTGAGTGTGTGATTGCACTGAGGAGTGTAAGAGCCTCCAAATTCTTCAGTGATTTAAAGCAGCCATGACCTTCTGTAAACTCTTTTGTCTTTTTAAAAAATTAATTAATTTATTTTCAGCATAACAGTATTCATTATTTTTTCACCACACCCAGTGCTCCATGCAATCCGTGCCCTCTATAATACCCACCACCTTTTGTCTTTTATGATAGTCAGCAAAAGGGGATGGCACCCAAAGTCCCCACCCCTGCCAGACCAGAGACTCATTTCCCCAAGTAGAGGTTTGTGGCAAGGTATGGTGATAAAAAAATTGCCATTTTAACTTCCGGTGAAAGGAGCAAGGTGTCCCATGCAGTTGGTGACTGCCATCCCCTTAGGGGACCAGTCCTGTATGTTTCCAGAGGAATCATTAATAATGACACTGGGGTAGAAGCTCAACCCCTCCCATGAGGGGTGAATTCCCCCATCAGACCACATCTGTGTCTGCATTTGGGAATAGGGTGCTGCTGTGCTATAGCAAGGACCCCAATATTCACTGGCTTGGAACCCTCTGGTGGAGATGATTTAGTCAGATGATTATCAGTGGGAAAGTCCACCGAGCGTCTTCAATCGTCAGGGACAGGACGACTGGAATGATTGCCGATACGTATGGGTCTATTTTGATCTCCCAAGGTAAGGTTCTGTTCGTGCCCTCCTCTTGGGGCACTAACAGCAGTCTGGGATCCAGTATTCCAGCTCCCACACCGAGGCAATCTGGTAAATCGGTGTTGTATCTTCTCCCCACTCCCTGGGGGGAGCACGGGAGGGCTGGGTGCACACGCCCCATAAGTGCTGTTACCGACGTGTACATGACACCCGGGAAGAGGTCCGGCGACCCCGATGAGGGCTGGCACAGTACATCATATGTGGGAACAGCAGCAGTCTCGATGTGCTGTAAAACACACACTGTATATAAAGAGTCAGATAACAGATAAATGCAGAAGAAACATTCTGAAACAATGTAATAACTGCCATTAATTCTGATCTCTGTGCTGAGAGATGGATAGTAGATATGACTTTCGAGGTAGGACCATAATAACAGGCTTCACCTTTTTTTAAAATTTATTTTTTATTTATTTTCAGCATAACAGTATTCATTATTTTTTCACCACACCTAGTGCTCCATGTAATCCGTGCCCTCTATAATACACACCACCTGGTACTCCAACCTTCCACCCACCCACCAATTCAAACCCCTCAGATTGTTTTTTAGAGTCCATAGTCTCTCATGGTTCACTTCCCCTTCCAATTTCCCCCAACTCCCTTCTCCTCTCTAACTCCCCATGTCCTCCATGCTATTTGTTATGCTCCACAAATAAGTGAAACCATATGATAATTGACTCTCTCTGCTTGACTTATTTCACTCAGCATAATCTCTTCCAGTCCCATCCATGTTGCTACAAAAGTTGGGTATTAGTCTTTTCTGATGGAGGCATAATACCCCATAGTGTCTATGGACCACATCTTCCTTATCCATTCGTCCATTGAAGGGCATCTTGGTTCTTTCCACAGTTTGGCGACCGTAGTCATTGCTGCTATAAACATTGGGGTACAGGCTTCACCTTTGATGGAGCCTTCAGAAAAGTAAGTAGGGGCATCTGTTACTGGATTTTTAGAAGTAATTTTAGGAATGACAAAAGCAGTATATTTTTAAAAGGAAACAACAGGTAAAGAGGGATAATGAGAAGAAGTGTTTCCAGTAAAGCCACTAAGGGCAATTTGCCAATTTAAATTATTCTGGAATGCTGTTTCAATTTGTGTTTTCTTTAAAGGCAGAATTACAACCTTTGGATCATATCCCTGTATCTGGGGAGTTCTTTTTCTTCCTAACTGAAGAATGGTGCCAATATGGACTATGTGAGTAGTGAGTGTTTTAACAGTATTATTTGGAAGAAAAATCCATTCTACGATTAGTTCTTTTTGTGTAATTAATCCAGTGGGTATATGTGGGATCTGAAAAATAAGATCTAATGGTATCTTAGGTTGGATCCTATCCGTTTGCATTGATTGAATCTGAGTTTCAAAAAAATGTAATTCTTTCAAGGCGTCCTTCGATAGGCTCTAGGGCTATTGAAATTCGGATCTGCCTTCAGAGAGGGAAATAGATGCTGCAAAGCATAAGGGGGAATTCCAATTTTAGGTCTCACCCAATTAATATCTCCCAGTAATTCCTGCAGATCATTTAAAGTTGCAATCTGTCTTTACAGATCTGAACTTTCTGTGGCTTAATTGGGGTCCTGCCCATAATGAACCCTAAATATGAGAAGGGAGAGGTGGTTTGTATTTTTTCCAGGGCTATAATTAGTTTGTATTTTTCAAATTGTAACTGAAGCATTTTAAATGCATCCCACAATTGTATGTTATCGGGGCGGCACGTGACACATCATCCATATAATGGATAAGATAAATTCATGGAATTGCTCTCTGACTGGCCACATACAACTGATGGATAGTGGGGCTATGTAACATTCCCTGTTAAAACTCTCCTTTGATATCATTTGGCTGGTGCTTTTAACTTCACGCTGAGAACTGTGAAAGCAAAGCGGGGATGGTCTTCCTCAGCAAGTGGTGTGGGAGAAAAGCAGTCCTGCAAGTCTACGGTGATCACCAGCAGATCGCGTGGGCCTAGATTAGGCAAAGGCATTCTGGGTTAGAGAGACCCCAGGAGTGGGATAACACAATTAACCACGTGCAGCTCTAAGTCTCCCCTTTCCTAATTTTTTAAAAGATTTTTATTTATTTATTTGACAGATCACAAGTAGGCAGAGAAAGAAAGGGAAGCAGGCTCCCTGCTGAGCAGAGGGATTGATGTGGGGCTTAATCCCAGGACCCTGAGACCATGACCCAAGCCAAAGGCAGAGGCTTAACCCACTGAGTCCCCCAGGTGCCCCCTCCTGATCTTTTCCTTAATAGCAAAGACAGGTGAGTTCCAAGGTCTGTGAGATCCTCAGTATCCCCCCCAGCCCCCCTAACCACCCCCCCACCCCCACTTTCTTATCTGCTTTTCAACCAAGTTTTGTACAGAAAGTAGTTTCTCTTGTGTTAAGGGCCACCACTCCACCCAAAGAGGCCTGTCAGTGTTCCATTTAATGTAACGGGCTTAGGAGCAGTGGCCCAGCGGAAAATCTGGGACTGCTCCTTCGGGGGAAGGCCTGACCAGAGACGTCTCACCCCGAAGGGTAATGGGTGAGCCTACGATCCCTGCTGCAGAAAGCCCTCCTGACCCTGGCCCCTTCTCGGGGAAGACTGCCGGGGCTCTGACGCACGTTGCTGGCTTGTCCCAGTCCTGTAATAGTAATAAAACCCGAATTATAAGGCCATTTTTTGGGCCAATTTGATGAACTTATAATGGAGACATCAGTTCTGTTATCAATCAGACCTGAAAATTTCTTTCCTTGTATTTAATGTGACAAACTGCTTTATCTTGATAGATTTTCTCAGTCAAATATGCCCCAGTTTTTCCAACGCTCCCAAACCCATTTGCTTGTTTTTAAATTGACCCTGGAGGGGCACCTGGGTGGCTCAGTGTGTTAAAGCCTCTACCTTTGGCTCAGGTTGTGATCTCAGGGTCTTGGGATCGAGCCCCGCATTGGGCTCTCTGCTCAGCAGGGAGCCTGCTTTCCCCTCCCTCTGCCTGCTTCTCTGCCTACTTGTGATCTCTGTCTGTCAAATAAATTTTTTTAAAAAAATTGACCCTGGAGATCAGGTAAAAGTGGCAATGGGGCGATGAAGTCTCCTTTTTGAAAACAGCATGGAGCCGCAGTACTTACCAGCGCTGAAGTCTCACCGCCGTAATCCAAATCAGTGGCGCCAATGTGGACCAGTACTCCCTTTGAAGGAAGACCAGATCGCCCCAAAAGTAACCCAGTGGTTCCCTTTGGTAAAAGCCAAACACATTAGTTGGAATTTTAGTGGGAAGCTTAGCAGGCATTAAGAGATGATCTTGGGGAATGGGGAAACCTCGTCCAGCACTACCAGGCGTAGTGTGTAATAAATTGAAAACAGTACATTTGTCTGAAAGCTGGGTGTTAAGAGAGAATTGGCTCCCTTGTTTTTCGGGGCTGAGGGCTTGTCCTGAAGTAAGTTCCCCTGAAGGGGGATCCATCCTTGTAAAATCTGGAATGGCATTGATTTGCCCACTGGTTTCCTTTTTTACATTTGGGACAGAGACCTGGTAACTTATTTCTTACCTTTCATGGAGGGAGTTTTCCTTTTTGACTACATTGAGCCTCCATGCCCTGTCTGCCCATAGCCAAAACACTGTTCTTTAACTTTTCCTGTGGTCAGAGCAGCCATTGCTTGAGCCAACAAATCAGCGTTATAGGTCTCTGTCCCCACTCCTTGGCATAGCTTAATAGAATCTGTGTGCATTCTCCTGCCTTTAAAGGGTGCTATTGGTTTCTTACGAACAGTGTTGGCATTTTCATATGCCAACAGCTGAAGACTAGTATCAGCAGCTTTGAGATGATTTACCTGTATTTTATTTTAAGATTTTATTTATTTGACAGACAGAGATCACAAGTAGGCAGAGAGGCAGGCAGAGAGAGGGGGAAGCAGGCTCCCGGCCAAGCAGAGAGCCCAATGCGGGGCTCAATCCCAGGACCCTGAGATCATGACCTGAGCTGAAGGCAGAGGCTTAACCCACTGAGCCACCTAGGCACCCCTTTCCCTGCCTTTTAATAGCTTCTTGTAATCTTGCGATAAATTCGGTATAGGGTCCTTTTGGACCCTGTACCACCTTTTGGAGAGAAGAGCAGTTCTCTCCTTGGGATTCTGTTCTCTCCCAGGCTCTCAGGTGACACCGCCAGAGCTACCCATGGCCTGATCATTCATTTGGACCTGGTCTGCATCAGCCTGTGACCCTGTGAGCTGCTCCAGGGAAACAGGAACGTTATTAGCTCCGTCTGGGGCAGCTGCTGTTTCTGCACGGTCTTGCCAGCATGTTTTGAACTGCAAGAACTCACTCGAAGATAGAACTGTCTTTGCCAGTAATGACCAACAGTGGGAGTAAGTCGGCTGCAGTCTGCGATGCCTGGAATGATTCCCGTTGTGAATGGAGACTTAGCGCCATAATTATGCGCTGCCTGTTTTAGTTCCTTCAGTCGTTTGAAGGTTAATGGCTCATGTATGGCCTTGTAGATACCATTAGGGTTGTCGGGATCACGTCCTGGAGCGACCTGTTCTCGAATAGTGGCCGGGAATTAAAGTGAAAGGCATCTGGTTTCCCGCTCACAGCACTTCAACGAGGCCTCCCCACAGGGCCGCCGGTGCTGGCTGCTTGCCCTCCTCACTGAGCGGTGCCTTCTCACAGGATGGCTGAGCCGGTGGCCGGACGCAGCAACAACTGTCCCCTCCATTTGCTCTGCTGTTGGAGGAGAGGGAGGAAATTCCTCCTTTGTACATTCCTTATGATGACTTCAGTAATTTCCTTTTTCTCTGGGCTGGCATGTTCAGGCTCCTCGATAGTGTCTCCGGAACACCCAGCGTCATGCTCCGGACCTGGGTGTGTGAAGGCTCCAGGGCGGAGTGAGGGAGGGTCCGGGGGGACCGTGCGGTAACCGGAATCGGCTTCCCTGCAGCGGCCAGAGTCTGAACCCAGGACCTCATGTCCCTGATGTGGGGAACCAGGAGCAGTGTTCTTGAATTCCTTTCAAAAGCTCCCAAAGTTGGCCCTCACTGGCTTTTGCTCAAAAGTCATCTCAATAGGGACACCTGGGTGGCTCAGTGGGTTAAGCATCTGCCTTCGGCTCAGGTCATGATCTCAGGGTCCTGGGATTGAGCCCTGCATTAGCAGGGAGCCTGCTTCTCTCTCTCCCTCTGCCTGCTTGTGCATACTCTCTCTCTCTCTCTCTCTGACAAATAAAAAAAAACTCTAAAAAAAAAAAGTTATCTCCACAAACATATGTAAGGGCGATATTCATCTGTGCTCTTTGTATGTATTTTAAAATTACTTTTATTAGCCTCCAAAATGTCATTTGCCCCAGGGGCACAGGTCTGTGAGCGGTTGGGCTGACACACTTGCTCCCTAGATGGGCCGCACCCTGCGAGGAGGCTGCAGCTCTCCAGTGGGAAGAAGGCGCGGCCGTGCGAAACCTGCACTGGGGCTTCCTGTCCCGTTTCATCTCTCATCCCTGCTCTGGCATCACGTGCCGCCTCCAGATGGCTCGGGAGAAGGATGAGGTACAAACCAGTCAGCTCCAAGAGAGAGGGAGCAGGGGACGATAGCAGAAAAGACTGTCACCCTGAACAACTCCTCAGTCTCATCATTTTTTTTTAAAGATTTTATAATTTTTTATTTTTTTTTTTTTTTTTTATTTTTTATTTTTTTTTTATTTTTTTTTTTTTTTAAAGATTTTATTTATTTATTTGACAGAGAGAGATCACAAGTAGGCAGAGAGGCAGGCAGAGAGAGAGAGAGGTGGAAGCAGGCTCCCTGCTGAGCAGAGAGCCCGACGCGGGACTCGATCCCAGGACCCTGAGATCATGACCTGAGCCGAAGGCAGCGGCTTAACCCACCGAGCCACCCAGGCGCCCAAGATTTTATAATTTTTTAAAATTTGATTTTTTTGTATTCCAAAATTCATTGTTTATGCACCACAACCAGCACTCCATGCAATCTGTACCCTCCTGAATACCCACCACCAAGTTCAGCCAACCTCCCATCCCCCTACCCCCCCAAAACCCTCAGATTGTTTCTCAGAGTCCACAGTCTCTCATGGTTTGTCTCCCTGTTCCGATTTCCCCCAACTCACTTCTCCTCTCCTTCTCCCAATGTCCTCCATGTTATTCCTTATGCTCCACAAGTAAGTGAAGCCATATGATAATTGTCTCTCTCTGCTTGACTTATTTCAGTCAGCATCATCTCCTCCAGTCCTGTCCATGTTGATACAAAACTTGGATATTCATCCTTGCTGATGGAGGCATAATACTCCATTGTATATGTGGACCACATCTTCCTTATCCATTCGTCTGCTGAAGGGCATCTTGGCTCTTTCCACAGGTTGGTGACTGTGGCCATTGCTGCTATGAACATTGGGGCACAGATGGCCCATCTTTTCACTATATCTGTATCTTTGGGCTAAATACCCAGGAGTGCAAAGGCAGGGTCATAGGGAAGCTCTACTTTTAATTTCTCGAGGAATCTCCACACTGTTTTCCAAAGTGGCTGCACCAACTTGCATTCCCACCAACAGTGGAAGAGGGTTTCCCTTTTTCCACATCCTCTCCAACACACGTTTCCTGGCTTGTTAATTTTGGCCTCAGGCTCATATTTATTGGAAAGTTGGTAACAACCAACAAAGAAGCCGGAGTAGGTTACACACTGACCATGAGTCTTGCAGATAAGTAAGCAGAAAGGCAAAATACATCTGGTCCCGTAGCCCATGACCTAGAGTGAGCAAGCCCAAATAGGATCGTCTGATGAGCCACAGGTGCTCTCCAGGGAAGGGGAGGTAATGGGAGAATGAAGCAGGCGGCGTTCTGGCCTGAGCGGGCTGGGCATTCCCAGCTGCTCCGTGTCAAGGACATCTGTCGTCCTCTCCCCCAAGCCCTGTTGCCAGTGCGTGTGTTTCTTTCTTTCTTTTTTTTTTTTTAAAGATTTTATTTATTTATTTGACAGAGAGAAATCACAAGTAGATGGAGAGGCAGGCAGAGAGAGAGAGAGAGAGAGAGAGAGGGAAGAAGGCTCTCTGCCGAGCAGAGAGCCCGATGCGGGACTCGATCCCAGGACCCTGAGATCATGACCTGAGCTGAAGGCAGCAGCTTAACCCACTGAGCCACCCAGTCGCCCCAGTGCGTGTGTTTCTTAAGGCTGCATCTAAGCACACTTGGTAACTAATATAATTTCTCATGGGGTATATTTTAAGCAATACGTTGTTCTGAGGGATGGTTACAGTAGTCATGAGCGGTACTGGCTTGAAGCTTTCTTTGCCTTTAATGTTTCTGTTTGGCTCTGGTATTGTGGTGATGCTGGCATCATGAAATGAGTACCGAAATATTTCCTCTTTTATGTTTTGGGTGTGCAGGAAAGACTGCATGGATCCTTCTTTGAATGTTCGGTAGAATTCATCCACGAAGCCACTTGGTCCTGGGGTTCTCTTTGTTGGGAAGTTTCAGTTATTGATTCAATCTCTTCACTGGTGGTTTGGCTCTGCAAACGTTCTCTTTCTTTCTTGAGTCAGTCTTGGTAGGTTATGTTTTAGGAATTTATCCATTTCTGCTAGGTTACCCAGTTTGTTGGCATTTAATCACCAGAGTTGCCTAGGATCCTTTCTATATCTGAGGCATCTGTTGCAATGTCTCCTTTTCATTTCTTTATTTTATTTTATTTGGGAGAGAACAAGCAGGGAGAGCTGCAGAGGAAGAGGTAAAAGCAGACTCTTTGCTGAGCAGGGAGCCCAACATGGGGCTCGATCCCTGGACTCTGGGATCATGACCTGATCATGATCAACAGAGCCACCCAGGCGCCCCTTTTCTTTTTCATTTCTGATTTTGAGTCTTCTCTCATTTTCGTAGTCAAAGGATATGCTATTTTATCTTTTCAAAAAGAACACTAAGAAGGGTTCTGTGGGTTTTTTTTCTATTTTTTTCCTTTTCTCTATTTGATTTCTGCTGATTTTAATTTCCTTCTACTAACTTTGAGCTTAGTTTGTTCTATTCTTTCTAGTTTTTTAAAGTTAATTTTATAATCATCTTTTAATGTAGGCATTTATCACTAAAAACTTCTTAATGCTTTTCTAATTATGTTCCACTTGCCACTACACAGTACCTCATTAATTTTTGATGTAGCGTTCAATGATCCATTAGTTGAGTATAACACCCAGTGCTCCATGTAACACGTGCTCTCCTTAATACCCTCCTGCATGCTCCCTCCCCTCTGAAACCCTCCGGATTATTTCCCGGAGTCCAGAGTCTCTCATGGTTCTTCTCCCTCTCTGATTTCTCCCTCTTTGGATTTCCCTCCCTTCCCCTCCAACCCTCCATGATATTACTTAGTTTCACTTATGACACCATATAATCATTGTCTTTCTCTGCCTGACTTATTTCACTCAGCATAATCCCTCCAGTCCCATCCATGTTGATATAAACGGTGGGTGTCTATCCCTCCTGATGGCTGAGGAATACTCCATTGTACATATGGACCACATCTCCTTTATCCATTCATCTGTTGAAGGGCATCTTGGCTCCTTCCACAGTTTGACTATTGTGGCCATTGCTGCTGTGAACATTGGGGTACACGTGCCCCTTCTTTTCACTACATCTGTATCTTTTTTAAAAGATTTTATTTTTTAAATAGTTTTTTTAAGAGATTTTATTTATCTGACAGAGATTTATCTGACAGAGGCAGGTGGAAAGAGAGGGGGAAGCAGGCTCCCCACTGAGCAGAGAACCCAATGCGGGGCTCGATACCAGGACCCTGGATCATGACCTCAGCCAAAGGCAGAGGCTTTAACCCACTGAGCCACCCAGGCACCCCAAAGATTTCGTTTTTAAGTAATCTCTCTACCCAACACGGGGCTCAAACTCACAACCCCAAGATCAAAGTTGCACACTCCACTGAGACAACCAGGTGCCCTTCTTAGTGCTCCTTTTGCTGCATCCCGTAAAATTTTATTTGTCCCGAGATGTTTTTAAATTTCCTTTTGATTTCCTCTTTAGTTCAATGGTTGTTCAAGAAGGTCTTTTTTAGTTTCCATGCATTTGTGAATTCTCCAGGTTTTTTCCTGTTACTGACTTTTAGTTTTTCATCTGTTTTAAAGTTTTAATTAAATTCCAGTCAGTCAGTGCACAGTGTAATATTAGCTTCAGATGTACGATAGAGTGAGTCAACACTTCCACACCGTAGTGCTTGAATAAAGTGTCTGGCATCCTAATGCTTCTTAAGAGATTTACTTGAGAGACAGAGAACTCCCCTGAATGCGGTGAGGGCAGAGGAAGAAGAGAACCTTGGGCAGACGCCCTGCGCACGGAGCCTGATGTGGGGCTCAGTCCCATGACCCACGAGATCATGACCTGAGCCAAAACCACGAACTAATTGCTTAACCGACTGAGCCACCCAGGCACCCTGATCTTGATCTTAAGTTTAAGACCTGCTTTCTGGCCTAAAATGTGCTCTAGCCTGGAGACTGTACCATGTGCACTTGGAAAGACTGTGTCTTCTGCTGTTGGACAGAAAGCTCTGTTCTGTTCTGTTCTGCTCCACTGATCGATGTGTGTGTTTCTGTGTTTTCTGTTTCTGTGGTTTTTTTTTTTTTAAGATTTTATTTATTTATTTGAGAGAGAGAGACAGTGAGAGAGAGCATGAGCGAGGAGAAGGTCAGAGAGAGAAGCAGACTCCCCATGGAGCTGGGAGCCTGATGTGGGACTCGATCCCGGGACTCCGGGATCATGACCCGAGCCGAAGGCAGTCGTCCAACCAACTAAGCCACCCAGGCGTCCCTGTTTCTGTGGTTTGATGACGACAGCTTTGTAATAGAGCTTGGAGTCCAGTATGTGATGTCACCAACTTTGGTTTTCTTTTTCAACATTCCTCTGGCTATTCAGGGTCTTTCTGGTTCTGTACAGATTTTGGGATGGGTTGTTCCAGCTCTGTGAAAAATGTCAATGGTGTTTTGATCGGGAATGCACTGAAAGGAGAAGTGAGTTGGGGGAAATCGGAGGGGGAGACGAACCACGAGAGACTGTGGCCTCCGAGAAACAAACTGAGGGTTTTGGGGTGGGGATGGTGGGTATCAGGAGGAAGTGGATCGCATGGAACACTGAGTGTGGTGCATAAACAATGAATCTTGGAACACTGAAAAAAATAAAAATAAATACTTCCATGTTAAAAAAAAAAGTGTAGATTGCTGTGGGCAGCCTAGACATTTTAATGATGTTTATTCTTCTGATCCATGAGCATGGGAAGTTTTTCTATGTCCTGTGTCTTCCTCCATTTCTTTCATGAAAGTGTTCTGTAGTTTCTGGAGTACAGATCCTTAACCTCCTTGGTTAGGTTTATTCCTAAGTATCTAATGGTTTTTGGTGCAATTGTAAATAAGGTCGATTTCTTAATTTCTCCTTCTCCTATCTTAGTGTGTAGAAATGCAGCAGATCTCTGTGCGTTGATTTTTTTTTTTTTTTTTAACTATCCTGTCACATTGCTGTGGAAAGAACTGAGACGTCCATGGACAGACGAATGGATAAAGAAAAGGTGATCCATTTACACGATGGCATATCACTGAGCTGTCAGAAAGGATGGACACCCACCATTCATGTCAGTGTGGACGGGACTGGAGGGGGTTATGCTGAGCAAAATCAGTCAAGCAGAGAAAGACAATGATCATAGGGTTTCACTCACATGTGGAACATAAGAAAAGGTGCAGAGGACTGTTGGGGAAGGGACGGAAAAACTGAAAGTAAAGTCATCGGAGAGGGAGGTGACCATGAGAGATTCTTAACTATGGGGAACAAATTGAGGGTTGCTGGAGGGGAGGGGGGTGGCGTCATTGGAGGATGGGCATGAAGGAGACGCGTGAGGTGATAAGCACCCGGCATTAGAGACAACTGCTGAACTACTGAACTCTACATTTGAGTCTGATGTACCGTATGTTGGCTCATTGAATTTTAAAATTTTTTGCCACTTTTTTTTATTAGGTTAGTCACTGTACAGTACATCATTAGTATCTGATGCCGTGTTCTGTGACTCATTGTTTGCATACAATACCCAGTGCTCCGTGCCATCCGTGCCCTCCTGCATACACGTCACTGCCCCCCCCCCCTCTCCTCTGAACCCTCAGATTGTTTCCCAGAGTCCAGAGTCTCTCATGGTTCGTCTCCCTCCCATTCCTCCCGTTCAGTCTGCCCTTGCTCCCCCTACTGTCCTCCGTGCTATTCCTTGTGCTCACTCAGGGTAATTGTCTTTCTCTGCTTGACTTATTTCACTCAGCATAATCCCTTCTGGGTGAATTAAAATTTTAAAAAAAGCTCGTATGTGTCTGCTCGGTCCGTTTGGTCTGTGGTGGTGTTCAAGTCTGCTGTTCCAGTATGGATTCTTTCATTACACTCACTTAGCCACCATACAGAACGTCATTAGTTTTTGGTGCGGTGCTCAGGGGTTCCTGGGTTGCCTGTCGAACCCAGAGCTCATCACAGCATGTGTCCTCCTCAGTGCCCATCCCCCAGAGTCCCCCTCCCCCTCCGCCCTCTCTTCTGTCACCCTGTTTGTTTCCTGGAGTCCAGAGTTTCTCCGGGTTTGTCCCCTTCTCTTGATTTCTTCCCAGTTTTCCCTCTCTTCATTACTGGTTTTTAAGATGTGTGTTTTTTTTTTTTTAAAGCTGTGCTTACACAACGCATAAGTGGAATCAAAGTCACAATATTTCAAGGAAGAAATATCACTAGCGTCTCACTGATGATGAAGCGGCGGCTAAACCAAGGTAAGTCTCTTGTCGCACAGCGGGCGCGTTCAAGGGGGGTGGCAGTCAGGCTCATGTGCCAGGGGGGAAGCTGCTCCTCCTGATCACAGCCTCACAGTGAAACCAGCCGCAGGGGCTGCGCCAGGTTTCCGTGTAGCTGCGGCATGTGGAGACCAACCGATGAGTGCGATCCTTGATAGTTTCCCACGTGAAGTGTGACAGAACTGACGCACAGAGAGACGGTCACCTGTCCAGGGCTCGTTGTTCCGGAGTGACACAACTGACCTCTGCGCACTGGGACAAGTCTCAGGCCTGCCCTGAGAACTGAAATGTGCTTTTCCGTTTGTCAGATGCCACTTGCCAAAGCCGGTGGAGAAGCAGGTTCAGAGTCCCATCTGTTCTCAGTCCCTGCATACATTTCCCCTGCGAAGGTCTGGGGGGGCGTGTCCTCCGCCATCAATGGGGCGGACACGGGACCTCACGACAGAGGGAATCCGGGTGCCCATGTTTCTCAGTAGAAAACAGTGTGACCTTTCGTGCCAGGTCCTCCTGAAGTAGTTGGAAACAGTCTAGGACTTGGGAATAAAGTCTCTGAGTGCCCTGAGACAAGCAGTGGAAGTGACCGTCTTAAAGCTGCGGGTGACGGGAACATGTGAGGAACCCAGGCCTGACCCGGCTGGCACACCCATGTCAGGTGCTGGTGTCGGGTGCTGCCGTCTCTGCCCACGAGGGCGGTCTCTCTGCAGAGCCGTGTTCCGTAACTGCTAGATCTTCTGCTCTCAGGGCTCAGCATCTCACAGGCAAAAAGAACCCATGGGACCGTAGATTCCTGAGCTAGGTGCAGGCTGGGGAGTAATTGGGCCATGATCGTGGGGGTTTGTGATGAAGAGGCTTTCCGCTTTCAACCTCAGTACTAGGGACACTTGAGACAGGACTGTATTTTTGTTGTGGGACGCTGTCCTGAGCTTTGTGGGATGTGGAGAGCGTCCCTGCCTTTTACCCACAGGTACCAGGAGCAGCTGCCCTTCCTCCAGTTGGGACAACTGAGAACGTCTTCGGACAGGCGCACTGTCCTGGGTTGCCTGTCGAACCCAGAGGGCTGGAAGTGGCACGGCACCCCCCAGTGTCGAGCTAGGCGAGCTGGGGACCAGGGTTCTCTGTGACTGTGGTTTGGGAAGGATTTGCACAGAGGAGGAGTCTGTGTGAGTATCAGTTGGATAAGTGAGCAAGAAGGTCGGACAAAGCTCCAAGATTTTCTCTCAGCTTGTCGGAGAGATACGGTGAACTAATCCGGCTTGGGGGGCATTACGTTAAAATGCTCCATGTCACAGAAATAATGAAATTTTCTTGTCAAACGAGCTCTCGTGGGGTCTTCAATCTTGGCCATTCTGCGTTTTTTGTCACCCACAGATCGGTTTAGTCCAATGCAGTGGGTTCCAGGAAGGCTCCCGGATGGCGTCGCGGGAACAGCTTTGAGACCAGCCAGCGGACTGTGGATTTCCAGGACTCGGGAGACGCTGATGGAGTCCATGTAGCTGCCAAGCCGAGATCAAGCAGCTAAGAATTAATTACACGGGACAGATGAGGACGATTCTAGCTTCTGTGACTTTCTGTCTGAAACACTGCTGGATGTTTAATGTTTTGATCTCCAGATTCTAAAAGAGCTTTTCTTTCCCCTCTTTTAGGCTGTATACAACTTTGAGCAGTTTGATACATTCTTCATTGCAAACAGCTGCGAAGCATTTATATTTTCTCCCTCCCTGATCTCTCCAGGATTTGGAAACTCCGAGTTGAGTATTCTCATTTTCATGGCGACACAGTTATTTCCATACATTCAATAAAAATCTGTTCTCCTTGGAACCGGACATCATTGGAAACCAGCTGCCTGAGGTACCAAGGCTTTGACCAGAATGTCCTATTTTTAAAAATTTTTATTTATTTATTTGATAGAGATCACAAGTAGGCAGAGAGGCAGGCAAAGAGAGAGGAGGAAGCAGACTCGCTGCCGTGCAGAGAGCCCGATGCTGGGCTCGATCCCAGTACACTGGGGTCATGACCTGAGCTGAAGGAAGAGGCTTAATCCACTGAACCACCCAGGTGCCCCTAGAATGTCCTATTTGAGAATGACATGCAGAGAATCCGGCCAGACCAGACAGGCCAAAGGAAGCTAAGCTGACTTTGAAGAGGTAAGACTACAAAGGCCACTTGGAAAACCAGCCTCGTCATGGCTTATGGGGTTCCTGCCCTACATGTCAGGAGGGAACCTTAGGACATGTGGAGCCCTTGAGAGGAGTGTAATTCTCCCAGATCTATAGGTATTGCAGGTAAAGCCTCACAGCAAATTCTTGGCTTGGCTTCCCAGCCTCGAGAGCCTTTAAAAAATCCGATCCGAGGGGCGCCTGAGTGGCTTAGCTGGTTAAGCATCTGCCTCCTGCTCAGTCTTGATCCCAGGGTCCTGGGAGTGAACCCCATGTCGGGCTCCCCACTCAGTGCGGAGCCTGCTTCTCCCTCTGCCCCTCCCCCACCTGTGCTTTCTCTCGCTCTCTCAGAGAAGTGAAATCTTAAACAAATATCCAATCTGAGATTCCTACGAAAACTTCTAGCAGAGCAAACCCACAAAAAGGAAAAGGAAAAAGCCCCGTATGGTCGATCTCTCTTCTTGCTGCACTTACTTAAATAATCAGGTAAAGTTTTCTGAAACCAGACTAACTGTGCAAACAAACTGTCCTAAGCTCAATCATCTTTGATAAAAACGGGCATTTGCAGAGAAGGGTTTCCTTCTGTTTTGTTTAGTGGAAAGCAGCAATGCCTTCCTGTAGGCTCTGTCTGTCCTGACCGGATGCTGAATTCTAGTTTACCCAATGTCCAGCCACAGCTCTGTCCTGAGAGCCACGGGACTTCCTAGGCAAAACCAGCACTGAGATCCTGTCTTTCAGGCCTGACTTTTTGACGCTTCTGACTTTGTCCTTCTGTGCTAGAATCACAAGAACTGGAACTGTTCTCTCTTGAGGTTCCGCACGCTGAAGCTGAGCACCTCGATCTACACTTGAAAGCGAAACGACTGCCACGGGTTACACACTGGCAGGCTTCGTGCCGCCCACGGCGTGCCCGGCTCAGAGCTCATCAGAATCCCTGCCGGCATCACGACACTGTGCAGATGCGAACCAGAACATTCTCCAGACGGCCGCTGCCTTTCCCAATGCACCCTCTGAAGGTGTGTCAGGCTCGTGTAAGGATCCCCCCTGGCTGCACACTACACTGAGAAACAGGGTTTTTGGGCATCTTCGATGGTCCTAGAAGCTGCCCTCAGTAAAAATGCCCGACGGTTAGGATCCCCCAGTACATGTCCTCTCCTGCCAAGTCCTGGCAGATGGTCCCGCTGGTCCTTAATGACCAGAAGACTGCGGGTGCAAAATTATACTGGATGCTTTCAGAGCAGAGAATGTTTTTCCTTGAAAAAGATGGGGGATTGATGAAGATCCTTTGCTTGACCTTTCCAGGCTCCTGAACCTTCTCCTTTCCCTTCTGCACATGTCCTTGTAAAATCTAGTTTTAGCAGGAACCCCCGCTCTGGATATCTGACAACCTTCATACCCGACTGGGCACTTAACCCCCCCCCCCCACCCTCCAGGTCATGTCTGACCAACCTGCCTCCCGACAACCAGAGCCTTACTTGGAAGGTTTAGGCAGAAGCCCTCTTACAGAAGATCTTTCCGCTTAAAATTTCCACCTGCTGCTCGCACACCCAGTGCCTCGGCTGGAAGTACCCAGCTGCCCATGTCGTGTGCAGGTTTAGCTCTATCTTCTTCCCCCATGGCCTGACCCCATTCCAGCGCACCTCCTCCCACCATCATGGCCCTGGTTAAACCTGCTTTGTGTCTTGAACACATGTCCTCCACTGTCCTTCTCCAACAGATATGCTGGCTGTGAATTCCCTCGGTTTTGGCTGGAGCAGATGATGTGCGCCAATACCCTAAGGTCAGTAGTGGGGCTCCCTCCCCAAGATTGGAGGGTTTTCTCCCTTAGTTGAGCTAGAGAAGGAGGATATGATTTTTCCTTGTGATAAAGCACTGCGGCTCAGAGGAGAGTGAAAGAAAGCAAACATCTCGGTGGCCCAGTCCTGTTTCTCAGCTGAGCACAGCTGTGGCTCCTACTCTGTCCACTGGCCACAGGTGGCACAGCCGGGAGAACTGAGCCAGCGGCTGCTGTCCCCTCATCAGCCATGCTCACCGGGGTCAAGGTCATCTGGAGGGGATCGGGACTGGTGTGGGACACTCCGAGAAAGAGGCAGCTCTGAGTCCAGCAGCCGTGTCCACAGCGGGGCTGTCCCAGACTTAGTCTCCCTCTGAGCCCCCCTCCCCCATGACTGCTGTTTCCAGCCCCAGTGTGCACCACAAAGCACAATTGTAAGGGCTCTCAGTCCTGTTCCATGGGTGTGTGGTGGGTCGTGGAGAATAAGCCCGAAGCCGGTGTAGATTCATTTTTCCACTCCTAGACCTGTCCCCCAGGGTTCTCCCGCCATCCCTGCAGTCCATGCCCCCCGCCTTCACGGGCACAGTCCTGTTCCAGCCGAGCTCATCTGATGTGGACCCATGGGGACCCGGGTGAGTGCATTCGACGCCCCTTCTCCCCCTTCCCACGAGGTCCCCCTACACTGTGGATTCACTGTTGCCTCTGCAGGCCCCAGTCTCTGGAGGGTTCCAGAGCAGAATGCAGTGTGCAGGTCCTGCAGCCCCTTCTCGTCAATGGGAGGGTGTGGGAGCAGCGTCCTTCCCACTGCTCTGTGCAGAGCTGAAGCCTGAAGTCCTGGAACTGCTCATGCTGCGGGGTCGCGAGCGGCCGCTTTGAAGGGAGTCTCCTCTCCCTGCTCCAGAAACACCCCACCTGGGGGGCCGGGGCAGCGGCAAGGCTCGGCCAGAGCTCCCCACCTGCAGAGAGGCCCAGGGGAGTCTCTCTTGGAGAGATCATGGGTTTCCGCTATTGGAAAACATGCGGTCTCTCCCCCTTCAAATGCCATCGCCTGTCCTTAGTCCAGTCACGCTCACCTGGCTTATTTCTCTGGATGTCACTCCGGTTTTCATTGCTTGTCCAGGTCCGAGTGCTTGGCCATCTGTCAGGCTGCCTCCTCCTTAGCTCCCAGTCTGGAGTTAAGACCCGCTCGAATAGGCCAAGACTGCACCTTACCCTGTATTAGCTGCTAAGCTGAGCTGTTCTGGCAACGTCTATGGCTAATTGAAAGGGGTCGTTCCACCCAAATCCAAGACTAGGAGCCAGCAGTTGGGGAGGCGTCCCCGGAAACAGGACTGTGTCGAGCCGTCTGGTCTGCCCTTGTCTGTGGGGCCCAGCACTCCTGTTACGCCAATACAGGGTCTCTGTGCTCTGCCTGGGTTGAGTGTCTGGTGAGCTGTGGTGATGCCGTCGTGTCACGCCTCAGATCAGGCGGGGAGAGAGTGTGAGAGGGGACGCACTTGTGCTTCCAAGGGAAGCTGCTCTCCGGGGGTCTCTTATGCATTTCAGGCAGGACACTGTCGTCCTGCAGAACAACAAGATAGTGACGATCATGATATTATCTGATAGCAAATAGCAAGTGGTGCCTGCCTAGATCCTGAAATGTAGAAAGAATGGTTCCGAGGGCTTTATATGCTTCGTGCAATTCAGTCCTCACATGAAGTGGATGAAATCACTAACAATAAACTGAGAAAAAATTAAGACAAGAAGGTTAATATTTTTCCAAATTTTGAAAAATAGGGATTTTCTATGATTATGCCAAAATAATAAAAATATTATTTACCTTTGATTTATAAAAATTGCCTTAAACCCAGAAGAAAAAAAGGTGAAAACTCCAAATATTTTCAAAGGAGAGAATGATCTTCATGAATTTACACAATGGCAACTGATACTACAGTAATAGATGAATCAAAATTAGGACACTATAGTATTCTCACAATTTTAAAAATTATTTTTAGAGAACATGAGCAGCGGGGAGTGGGAGGGAGAAGCAGACTCCCCACTGAGCAGGCACCCTGATGTGGGCTCCATCCCAGGACCCCGGCATCACAACCTGAGCAGGAGGCAGATGCTTGACTGAGCCCCCCCAGCGCCTGTCACACTCATTGCTGCTGTGTCTTTCAGGCGCCGTTGCTTAAGTGTCTGGTGAAGACCGAGGACACGTGTCCATATCTGGATACGGGTGTCACGTACATTAATGAAGGGCAGCACGTCACCCATGGAATGCTCTGGAAGGCGAGTAAGTGTCTCTCCTGTTACGAGCATCCTGCCATCAGAGACAGGGCCCGTGTCATTTATTCTTCTGAATTCAGCTCCGAAGTGAAGGGGTGGGTCAAACGGGAAGGGGGCAGTTTGAGCTATGTAGAGGACACGCAGTCTGAGCTCAGAGAGCAATGGGTGGGGGTGGGGGCCAGTCGTGTGACTGCTGGGTCGTAGGGCAGCTCTGTTTAGAACTTCTTGAGAAACCTCCACACTGTTCTCCAGGGTGGCTGCACCAGCCTGCATTCCCACCAACAGTGTAGGAAGGGATCCCTCTATTCTGATCCTTTGAAGAGTTCTAATCAGGAAAGGAGGCTGTATTTTATCAAATGCTTTTTCTGCATCAGTTTAGAGGATCATACGGTTCTTGTCTTGTCTTTTATTAATGTGCTCAATCACGTTGATTTCATGAGCGCTGAACCACCCTTGCAGCCCAGGGATAAAACCCACCTGGTTGTGGTGAATAATCCTCATGTACTGCTGGATCCTGCTGGCTAGCATCTGGGGTATTCTGGCATCCATGTTCATTAGGAAAATTGGTCTGTGAGTCTCCGTCTCTATGGGGTCTTTGTCGAGGTTTGGGATCAAGGTGATGCTGGCCTCATGGAAGGAGTTTGGATGTTTTCCTTCCATTTCTATTTTTCCAAACAGTTTCAGTAGAAAAAGTATTATTTCTCCTTAAAATGTTTGGTAGAATCCCCCTGAAACGCCACCTAGCCCTGGGCTCTGGTTTGTTGGGGGATTTTTGAGTAGTTTAATTTCCTCGCTGGCTATGGATTTGTTAGGATTGTCCACTTCTTCCTGCTTCAGTCTTGGATGCATTTCTGGAAACTTATCAACCACTCTCTTCCAGATGCCTAGTTTGTGGGCATATAGCTGCTGGTGTTGGTTGTGGTTTCTCCCCTTTTGTTAATGATTTTATTAATTTGGGTCCTTTTTCTTTGCTTTTGGGTAAGTCCAGCCCAGGTTTATCAATCATACTGAATCTTTCAAAGCAGGAGTTTCTAGTTTCTATTTTATTTATTTCTGCTCTCATTTTTATTGCTCTTCTCTGCTTGGTTTAGGCTTTATTTGCTGTTCTTTCTCCAGGTCCTTTAGGTGTAAGAACAGCTTGTGCATTTGGGATTTTTCTGATGTTTTGAGAGAGACTTCATGGTTATGTACTTCCATCTAAGGACCACCTTTGCAGGATCCCACAGGTTTTGAACCAGTTAGAATGGTTAGAATCAACAAGACAGGGAACAACATGTGTTGGAGAGGATGCGGAGAAAGGGGAACCTCCTACACTGTTGGTGGGAACACAAGCCAGTGCAGCCACTCTGGAAAACAGTGTGGAGGTTCCTCAAGAAGTTCAAAACAGGGCTACACTATGACCCTGCAATTGCATGACCAGGTATTTACCCCAAAGATACAGATGTAGTGAAAAGAAGGGGCACCTGCACCCCAATGTTCATAGCAGTGATGTCCACAATAGCCAAACTGTGGAAGGAACCAAGATGCCCTTCAACGGACAAAGAAGATGTGGTCCATATGCACCACATATGGAATATCACTCAGCCATCAGGAAGGATGGACACCCTCCATCTGCATTGACATGGACGGGACTGGAGGAGATTATGCTGAATGAAATAAGTCGAGCAGAGAGGAATAATGATCATATGGTGTCACTCATGTGTGGAGCATAAGGACTAGTAGGGAGAACCACGGGGAAGGGAGGGAAATCCAACGGGGGAGAAGTCAGAGAGGGAGATGAACCCTAGAGACTGTGGACCCCAGGAAACCATCTGAGGCTTTCAGGGGTGGAGGAGGCTGAGGGGAAGGGGCTGGGGGAGAGGGTGACCGGGTGGTGGGTGTTTAGGGGGGCATGTGTTTTGACCAGCACTGAGTGTTACGTGCAACTAATGAGTCACTGAACACAACATCAGAAACTAATGATGTGCTCCATGGTGGCTAACCGAATAGAAGAGCCACAGATGGCCACAGACACGACAGGATGCCCGGCATCCCTCACTGTCCCATCGGAGACCTGCACATCCAACCCCAGCAAGACCCCACCTTACCCCAGTCAGGCTGGCTCACATCTGAAAAGTGCTGGCAAGGATGCGGGAAAGGGGAGATGCTCCCGTGTTGCTGGGGGGGACGTGAGTTAGCACCGTCCCTGTGGAGCACGGGAGTGGTTCCTCATGACAGTGTAAGTGCCACATCCTGCGGTCATCCAGGCACCGGGCGTCTGCCCACAGAGAACACTGGTCTGAAATTGCACACGCTGCCCTGTTGTTTTATGTTATTACAAAAACCCAGATCTGCATGTGACCAAGCCCACGCTACAGACGAACAGAGGCGCAGGCGGGGCCGGCTGATGCTCGGCAGGACCCAGGAGCTGGATACGGCCGTCGCTTGCCAGGCTCTGCGGGCGGGACACAGTAGCACTGCATACGATGCTGTGCAGGGTCAGGGAGGTGAGTCCCCCAGAGAGGACAGATGCTGCATGATGTGACTCACATGCTGACTCGGAACACAGAAGCGGACACAGACCAGAGACATGGAGAACGCACTGGGGGTCACCGAAGGAGGAGCGGGAGGCGGGACGGCAGCGGCTGAGGGGCCGGGCTCCGGGTTACGGAGTCACGGGACTGAAGGCGCAGCGGAGGGGGTTCGTCGGCGTAGTCGCAACACTGTGAGGTGACAGAGGTAGTGGCAGGCGTGGGGAGCGCAGTGTAAGGCGGGGACTTGTCACATCACTGTGCGGTAACCTGAACTGGGGGTCCCTTGTGTCCGCTGCATGCGATTAAAGAGAAGCTCTAGGGACGGCGGACATGAGCTCCCCGGGCTCGGAGCAGCCATGCGCGCCTCGGCCGGGGATGGTCACCAGTGGCAGGAGAACGTCTGCTCTGAGCTGGGCTCTGCGTGTAGCAGGGCAGGGCGGTGACCACGCCACGTAATTCCTATGGCAGGAAGTTCTCCGAGCAGAGCCCACAGTCTGGGGACAGCCTTGCGCCTTCGCGGACAGCAACAGCAACCCCACCACAAGGTGTGATTTAAAGCAGAAATAATTCGTTCAGGACATTGTAGACTGTCTCCCCTGGGCCAGTGCCTTAGAGACGCCGTCCTCTGGGAAGGATTCCGCCCGGATCCTGTGCCGAGAAGCCTCCAGAATGACAGCTGCGGGTGTTAAGGACGGCAGGAATGGAGCCAAGAGTGTCTGTGTCCCCACCTCGCCCCTGCCTGTAAGTCTCCGTGTTCCTGTCCAAGTCCACAGGAAGTGGTGGCAGGAACACACGACGGGAAAGAGTCTTCAGCACGTGGTGTCGGGACGGCGGCAACAGAACTCTCAGCAGTGGGCACTCTTGCTGGTCACACCGGCCTGCTGAACCGCGACCATGAGGAGAAGCTCTCTTAGCAGTGGGCCTCTGGGGGAGGAGGACACACGTCCCTGAAGCTGAGCAGCGGGGGACCCCTGGCCCGCTCAGGGCGACCACCTGCTTCTGGTCTCCATTGTCTCCCTGCCTCAGAGAAGCCTGCTGTGCCCATGATCCCTGTGAGTGCGCTCATTCAACTTCAAGCTCATGCTGCTGGACCAGATGCACCTTACTCCTCCTCTTCTTTACCTACAAGACGTATGATCAATGTATGACTCCCATTCCTTCATGTTCACCCATGAGACCTATGGCTAATGCATAACCTTCTCCTCCTTTCTGGTTATCTGTGTCTAATAAATACAGGACTGAGGAGTTGTTGGGGCGACAGTCCTTCCAGCGGTCGTCCCCTGCTCCCTCTCTTGCAATGGACTTGTTTGTGCCTCATCCTTCTCCCAAGCCATCAGGAGGAGGCACATGGTGCCGGAGCAGGGACAAGAGACAAAACGGGACAGGAAGCCCCAGCGCAGGTTTCACGCAGCTGCACCATCTTCCCTCTGGAGAGCTGCAGCCTCCTTGCAGGGTGCAACTCATCTAGGGAGCAAGTGTGTCAGCCCGAGCACTCACAGACCTGTGCCACTGGGGCAAATGACACGTTGGAGGCTAATAAAAGTAATTTTAAAATACATATAAAGAGCACGGATGAATATCACCCTTATGTATGGTTCTGGAGATGACTTTTTTTTTTTAGAGTTTTTTTTTATTTGTCAGAGAGAGAGAGTGTGCACAAGCAGGCAGAGGGAGAGAGAGAAGCAGGCTCCCTGCTAATTCAGGGCTCAATCCCAGGACCCTGAGATCATGACCTGAGCCGAAGGCAGATGCTTAACCCACTGAGCCACCCAGGCATCCCTGCTGAGACGAGACGACTTTTGAGCAAAAGCTAGCGAGGGCCAACTTTGGGAGCTTTTGAAAGGAATTCAAGAACACTGCTCCTGGTTCCCCACATCAGGGACATGAGGTCCTGAGTTCAGACTCTGGCTGCTGTAGGGAAGCCGATTCCGGTTACCACATGGTCCCCCCGGACCCTCCCTCGCTCCGCCCTGGAGCCTTCATACACCCCGGTCCGGAGTGTGACTATGGGTGTTCCGGAGACACTAAAGAGAACCTAGACACACCAGCCCAGAGAAAACGGAAATTACTGAAGTCATCGTAAGGAACATACAAAGGAGGAATTTCCGAGGGAAACATTGCTGCTCTGCCATGGCCAGTGGCACTGTCGCCATCGGCTCTGCCAGCCTATGCGAAGGCACCATTTAGTGAAAAGGATAAAAAATCCAGGGACAATTCTATGCCCCTATTCGGCAGGAAGAACTTACAGAAACTGAGACCTTTCACCATCAACAACCTTATAAAGATTTAAGGGCCAAAAATTGTCAGGGGGAATGATGAGGGAACAAAAGACAAAGCCTGTTATGGTTTTGGTCCTTCCTCAAAACTCATCTACTACCCGTCTCTCAGCACAGAGATCAGAATTAATGGTGGTTATTACATTGTTTTAAGGTGTTTCTTCTGCATTTAATCTGTTATCTGACTCTTTATATACAGTGTGTGTTTTACAGCACAAGACGGCTGCTGTTCCCACATCTGATGTACTGTGCCAGCCCTCATCGGGGTCGCCGGACGTCTTCCAGGGTGTCGTGCACACGTCAGTAATGGCACTTCCTGGGCATGTGCTCCCAACCCTCTCCTGCTCCGCCTAGGGAGTGAGGGGAAGATACAACACCGATTTACTGGAATGCCTCAGTGTGGGAGCTGGAATACCGGATCCCAGACTGCCGTTAGTGCCCCAAGAGGAGGGCACGAACAGAACATTACCTTGGGAGATCAAAATAGACCCATACATATCAGCAATCATTCCAGTCATCCTGTCCCTGATGATCGAAGATGCTCGGTGGACTTTCCCACTGACGACAGTCTGACTATAGTTCAGTGAGGTTTACCCTCCACCAGAGGATCCCAAGCCAGTGAATATTGGGGTCCTTGCTGTAGCACAGCAGCACCCCCATGCCCAAATGCAAAACGACACAGATGTGATCCGATGGGGGAATTCGCCCCTTGTGGGAGGATGGTCGAGCTTCTACCCCAGTGTCGTTATTAATAATTCCTCTGGAAACGTACGGGACTGGTTCCCTAAGGGGATGGCAGTCACCAACTGCACTGGGACACCTTCCTCCTTTCATCGAAATTTAAAATGGCAAGTTTCTGATCACCTCATCATGCTACAAACCTCTATGGGGAAATGTGTCTCTGGTCTGGCAGGGGCAGGGACTTTGGGTGCCATCCCCTTTTGCTGACTATCATAAAAGATGAAAGAGTTTATGGAAGGTCACGGCTGCTTTACACCTAAGAGTTTGGAGGCTCTTACACTCCTCAGTGCAATCACACACTCACTTTCTCCCTGGTGAGACAAGAATGGGTAAGAGCCTGTGTTAGAGATCCCTATGTCTTTGTTACTGGAAAAATGACTTTTGATCATAATGAAAGAGAAATACATTGTCCCAAATGTAAAATGTTCACTTGCGTGAACGAGAATGTTTACACAGACACGTGTGTCATTCTCAGAGCTGGAAGAAGACAGGCGTCTGGTCACTGGTGAGACACCCCCATGTTTGGGGAGCTCTCCAGACACACAGGCACTTCTAGCAGTTCTGAAGGACTGGGTCCGTGGAACAAGAAGGTTTCTTGGGCTGCCTGTAGTGGCCATCCTAGGGATTATAGCCATTACTGCTATGGCTGCCACCGCTGGAATGGCCTCGCATCAGACCACACAATCCACGCAATTTGTACAAAAGTGGCACGAGAATGCCAGCAAGGCCTGGAGCCAACAGTCAAAGATCACAGATCAGATGGAAGAATCTCTGATCTAGAATCCGCTGGGACACGTGCAGGAGATGATTTAAAACATGAAACCTAGGCTCCACCTCTCATTGATTGGAATGTCTCTTTCTTCTGTGTGACTCCCTACACCTGTAGCGAATCAGAAATACCGTGGAGCAAGACTCACCGTCGTATGGCGATGACTTGACTTTGGATATTAAACAGCTTCAAGATAGTATTCAAGGCATTACTCAGTCATCACTACAGTCTGTTCCAGGAGTGAGTTCTGCACTGAGGATTCACGATATTCTGACTGATTTAAACCTCTTTACTTGGATCAAACAAACTGGTCCTGGCATTATTGGTGGAATGATCATTCTTTGTATTGCTATAATCTTTGTATGCTTAGTCCTCAGATGCATGTGAAAATCCTTCCGACAACTAATGGATCGAGAAGTTGCAAAATCAACCTTCCTACTTCTACACAAATGAAAAGGGGGAAATGTAACCATCCCTCAGAATAATACGCTACTCAGAATACCACTTTAATGAGCAGCTGTGCTGGTCAAGCAAGTGTGCTAAAAGATGACCTTGAGGAACAGCTCTCCCAGCGGCGGACCTCTGGGGGAGGATGATACACGTCCTTGAAGCTGAGCAGTGGGGGATACCCAGCCCATTCAGGATGAACACTGAACACCACCTGCTTCCCTTCTCCATTGTCTCCCTGCCTCAGAGAAAGCCTGCTGTGACAGTGATCCCTGTAAGTGCACTTCAAGTTCACGCTGCTGGACCAGATGCACCTTACTCCTCCTCTTCTTTACCTATAAGACTTCTGATCAATCTATGAATCCCATTCCTTCTTTTTACCCATGAGACCTATGGCTAATGCATAACCTTCTCCTCCTTTGTTGCTGTCTTGTGTCTAATAAATATGGGGCTGAGGAGTTGTTGGGGTGACAGTCCTTCCAGTGGTCGTCCCCTGCCCCCTCTCTTGCAGTGGACTTGTTTGTGCCTCACCCTTCTCCTGTGCACTGTCAGGAGGCAGTGTTGGACAGCCATGTGAAGAATGAAACTGGACGATTCTCTCACACCACACGCAAAGATAGACTCAAAATGGATGAAAGACCTCAGAAGGAGGAGTCCATCAGAATCCTAGAGAACACGGGCAGCTACCTCTCCCACCTTGGCCACAGCAACTTCTGGCTAGACTCATCTCCAAGGACAAGGGATACAAAAGCAAAAATGCACTTGTGGGACTTTGTCACAATGAAAAGCTTCTTCACAGCAAAGGACACTGTCAACAAAACTACAAGGCACCCTGTGGAAGGGGAGAAACTTTTTGCAAATGATCTTACAGATAAAGGGCTGGCGTCCAGCGCTGAGGAGGGCACGTGCTGTGATGAGCACTGAGTGTTACACTTAACTAACAAATCACTGACACTGCATCAGGACTGAGTATGTACGACGCAGTGGCTAACTGACATAATAAAGATGATTAAAGTCCATAACAACACCAGAGGAATTCCGAAGATCATTAAATAAACCATGAAAAAAAAAACCTCCTCAAACTCAACACACAAAGAACAAATAATCCCATCAAGAGATGGGCAGAAGCGATGAACAGACACTTCTCCAGAAAAGATCTACAAATGGCCAACAGATGCATGAAAAAGTGCTCCACATCACTCAGCATCGGGGAAATACAAATCAAAACTGCAACGAGATACCACCTCACACCAGTCAGAATAGCTAAAATTAACAACTCAGGAAATGACAGATGCTGGTGAGGATGCAGAGAAAGGGGAACCCTCCTACACTGTTGGAGGGAATGCAAGCTGGTGCAGCCATTCTGGAAAACAGCATGGAAGTTCCTCAAAGACTTAAAAGAGCTGCCCTACCGCCCTGCAATTGCACTACTGGGTATTTACACCAAAGATACAGATGTAGTGGAAAGAAGGGCCATCTGTACCCCAATGTTTATAGCAGCAATGTCCACAGGCACCAAACTGTGGAAGGAGCTGAGATGTCCTTCAACAGTTGAATGGATAAAGAAGATGTGGTCCATGTATTCAATGGAATATCACCCAGCCATCAGAAAGGATGGACACCCACCATTTGTACCAACATGGATGGAAATGGAGGAGATTATGCTGAGTGAAGTCAGTCAAGCAGAAAAAGTCAATGATCATATGGTTTCAGTCATATGTGAACATAAGGAATAGCATGGAGGACATTAGGAGAAGGAAAGGGAAAATGAACAGGGGGGAAATCAGAGGGAGAGACAAACCATGAGAGACTGTGGACTCTGAGAAACAAACTGAGGGTTTCCGAGGGGATGTGGGTGGGGAGGATGGGCTAGCTGGGTGATGGGTATTGAGGAGGGCACCTGTTGTGATGATTACTGGATGTTATATTCAACTCCTGAATCATTGAACACGACATTGAAAACTAATGATGTACCACACAGCAGCTTACTGAACATGATAAAAAAATAAAATAGTCAAACCTGGAAAAACAGAACATAGACTGGCAGTTATTAGGGGTGACCTACTGGGTGAGCCTGGTGTTGGGTATTAAGGAGAGCATGGATTGCATTGAGCACTGGGTGTGGGGATGGGCAAACTGGGAGTTACTGCTGAACAGGTAGGACATTCTAGTTATGCAAGACAGTTAGGTTGTAGAGATCTGTTCAACACTGTGCCTACAGCTAATGTATTATAGCATACATTTTTAAATCTGCTGAGGTTTTAGGGAGATAGTGGAGGGAAAGAATCCTGTGCTCACCTCATCCCATGGACACACTGAGACAACAGTATCTGTACAGCTAACTCTGAAGATGACGAAGACGCAGAACAGATCTTCCACAGCTAACCGTGGAGAGAAACTGCCTTAAGCAGGGTGGGGGGTAGAGATGCCACTGGGCACCCAAACCCTCGCACAACTAGCCCCACATAGAAGACACATCACAAGCCTGGGGAAGTGGATCTATCCCACCCTAGGTACCCAAGGCTCTAGGGATCCCCACGGAGAAGAGAAGTTCCCATAGCACTTGACTTTGAGACCCAGCAGCCTTAACCCTGGGAGCTTTAAGAAATTAGCAGGATAGCTTTTATTTCAGACAGTACTTGAAGTCCTAGCCATAGCAATCAGATGACGACAATGAAGAGCAGGGACCCTTATGGGTAAAGAAGTTAAACTGTCACTATTTGCAGATGACATATATACAAAATCCTAAAGACTCCTCCCCAGTAAACTGCTAAAAGCAATAAATGAATTAAGTAAACTTCAGGATACAAAATTAATAACCAGAAATCAGCATTTCTACACACTAATAACAAAGCAGCATAACCAGAAATTAAGAAAATAACTCCATTTACAGTGGCATCAAAAAGAATAAAATACCTAGGAATAAATTTAACCAAAGATGTGAAAGACTTGTTCTCTGTAGACTAAAACACTGATGAAAGCAGTTGAAGATGCCACAAAAGGAAAGATATTCCATGCTCATGGCTTGGAAAAAGTGGTACTATTAAAATGTCCATATTACTCCAAACAACCCACAGATTCAATGCAATCCCTATCAAAACACCAACAGCATTTTTCACAAAGCTAGAACAAAATACTAAAATTTGTATGGAACCACTTAACACATCAGATAGCCAAGGCAATCTTGAGAAAGAAGAACAAAGCTAAAGGTGTCAAAATCCCAGATTTCAAGATACATTACAAAGCTGTAATAATCAAAACAGCATGATGCTGGCACAAAAATAAACACATCAATCAACATAATAAAGTGGAGAGCCCCAAAATAAGCCCACTCTCGTATGGTCAATTACAAAAGAGGTAAGAATATATAATGGGAGAAAAGACTGTCTCTTCAATAAATGGTTCTGGAAAAAACTGGATAGCTGCCTGCAAAAGATTGAAATTGGACTTTTTATACTATACACAAAAATAAACTCAAAATGAAAGACCTAAAAGTGAGAGGTGAAACCATGAGACCGGAAGAGAGCACAGATAGTAATCTCTCGGACATGACCCTCAGCAACATGGTCATGGATACGTCTCTTCAGGCAAGGAAACAAAAGCAAAAATAACCTGGGTGAGCCTGGAGTTGGGTATTAAGGAGAGCATGGATTGGATGGAGCACTGGGTGTGTTGCACAAACCCACAATTTGTTGGATCACTGAACAAATAAAATTAGTGGGAAAAAAACTACTGGGATTACACGAAAACAAAAAGCTTTTGCACAGTCAGGAAACCAGCAACAAAACAAAAAGACAATCTACTGAATAGGGGAAGATATTTACAAACAACTTATCTCCCAAGAGGTCAATGTCCAAAATATACACTAAATTATACAACTCAACAACACAAACAATCCACTTAAAAAGCAGAACAGACATTTCTCCAAAGAAGACATACGGATGGTCAACAGACCTACTGGAAAGAGGCTCAGCATTACTCGTCGTCAGGGACATGCAGCTCAAAACCACAATGAGATACCACCTCCCACCTGTCAGAATGTGTAGAATCAAAAAAAACAAGAAAAAGCAAGTGTGGGGTGAGGATGTGGAGAAGAAGGAACCCTCACACACTTGGTGGAAATAAAAGCTGGTGAAGCCACTGTGGAAAATAGTGTGGATGTTCCTCAAAAAATAAAGTAAAAATATCATGATCCAGCAATTCCATTATTGAGTAAAGAATATGAAAGGCCAAAAGTCTCCACCCCCAAACTACTAGAACTCATACAGCAATTCATTAATGTGGCAGGATACGAAGTCAATACACAGAAATCAGTTGTTTTCTTATACACTAACAATGAAACTATAGGAAGGGAAATTAGAGGATCGATTCCATTTACTGTAGCACCAAGAACCATAAGATACCTGGGAATAAACCTAACCAAAGAGGTAAAGGATCTGTACTCAAGGAACTACAGAACACTCATGAAAGAAATTGAAGAAGACACAAAAAGATAGAAAAACATTTCAGGCTCATGGATTAGAAGAAGAAACATTGTTAAAATGTGTATGTACACCCTACATGAAGATAAAATGCATAAAAGATCTCAAGAGACAGGAATATGTGAGACAGGAATCCATCAGAATCCTAGAGGAGAACATAGGCAGTAACCTCTTCGATATCAGCCACAGCAACTTCTTTCAAAATATGTCTTCAAAGGCAAAGGAAACAAAAGCGAAGATGAACTTTTAGGACTTCATCAAGATCAAAAGCTTCTGCACAGCAAAAGAAACAGTAAAAAAAACCAAAGAGGCAACCTACAGAATGGGAGAAGATACTTGCAAATGACAGTACAGACAAAAAGTTGATATCCAGGATCTATAAAGAACTCCTCAACCTCAACACACACAAAATAGACAACCATATAAAAAAAATGGGCAGAAGATATGAACAGACACTTCTCCAATGAAGACATACAAATGGCTATCAGACACATGAAAAAATGTTCATCATCACTAGTCATCAGGGAGATTCAAATTAAAACCACATTGAAATACCACCTTACACCAGTTAGAATGGCCAAAATTAGCAAGACAGGAAACAACATATGTTGGAGAGGATGTGGAAAAAGGGGAACCCTCTTAAACTGTTGGTGGGAATGCAAGTTGGTGCAGCCACTTTGGAAAACAGTGTGGAGATTCCTTAAGAAATTAAAAATAGAGCTTCCCTATGACCCTGCAATTGCACTACTGGGTATTTACCCCAAAGATACAGATGCAGTGAAAAGAAGGGCCATCTGTACCCCAGTGTTCATAGCAGTGATGGCCACAGTCACCAAACTATGGAAAGAGCCAGGATGTCCACTGACAAATAAAGATGTGGTCCATATACACAATGGAATATTACTCAGCCATCAGAAAGGATGAATACCCGACTTTTGTATCAACATGGACGGGACTGGAGGATTTATGTGGAGTGAAATAAGTCAAGCAGAGAGAGTCAATCATCATATGGTTTCACTTACTTGTGGAGCATAAGGAATAACATGGAGGACATTAGGGGAAGGAAAGGAAAAGTGAAAGGGGGGAATCAGAAGGGGAGATGAACCAATGGAGACTGTGGACTCTGAGGAACAAACCGAGGGTTTTGGAGGGGAGAGGGGTCAGGGGGATGGGTAAGCCTGGTGGTGGGTATTAATGAGGGCATAGACTGCACAGAGTACTGGGTTTGGTGCATAAAGAGTGAATCTTGGAACACTGAAAAAATAAAATTGAATTTAAAAAACTAATGCACTGTATGGTGACTAACCTAATAAAAAATAATAAAAAAGATGAAAACACTAATTTGAAAAGATACATGTATGTCTGTGTTTATTGTAGCATTATCTAAAATAACCAGGATAGGGAAGCAGCCCAAGTGCCCACTGATAGATAAATGGATACGGAAGACGTGGTATAATGTGTACAATGGAGTATCAGCCATGAAAACGGACGAGATTTGCCATTTACAACAACATGCATGGACTTAGAAGGTGTCACACTAAGTGAAATAAGATGAAAAAGACAAACACCATACAATTTCCATTGTGTGTGGAATCCAAAAACACATGAAATGAACAAATAAAACAAAAAGCAGACCCATAAATGCAGAGAATAAACTGGTGGCTATCAGATGGGGTGATGAGCAAAATTAAGAGCATTAGGAGGTACAAACTCCAGTTATAAATTATGGTGATGAAAACACACTCAAGGAATACAGGCAGCGGAGCGCCTGGGTGGCTCAGTGGGTTAAAGCCTCTGCCTTCGGGTCAGGTCATGATCCCAGGATGGGATCAAGCCCCGCATCAGGCTCTCTGCTCAGCAGGGAGCCTGCTTCCCCGTCCCCTCTCTCTGCCTGCCTCTCTGCCTACTTGTGATCTCTGTCAAATAAATAAATAAAATCTTTAAAAAAAAAAGAAGTACAGACAGCAGTATTCCAACAATGTTGTGACAGATGGTGACTGCACAATGTGGTAGCACTGAGCAATGTATACAACTATCAAATCATTATACTGTACACCTGAAACTATCACATTGTATGTTAATTATACTTCAATTAGAGAAAAAGCTGATCAGTGCCTGGCTAACGGAGTCAGCAGCACATGTGATTCTTGATCTAGGGGTTCTGAGTTCAAGCCCCACATTGGGTGTGTTATTACTTAAAAATAAAATCTTTCAAAAAAATCTTTAAAAAAAAAAAAGCACTTCAAAGACAGTTGAGAAAGATCTCTGTCGCTCAGTTTGGTTTGCTGGAATTGTTCTGTGGTTGGTAGGATTTGCAAGAGTAGGTGCTTAAATGATAGTCACTGTGAAGTTTCTGACAGCTGTGTTAGCTTCAAATTTGTTTTCCTGCCAATAACTGTCTTCTTCTGACTCAGATCTCAGAAACATGCAGAGGATGAAGCTGTTACAGTAAACAGTAAATCACAGTAAACAGCATAATTTTTATGAGAAGCATAAATTTTTATCCAGACTTTCTGATGCTTTTGTCTGAACTAGATGACTTCGATTATGCTCCTTGGAAAATCTAACCACAGAGACAGAGATTTGCAGGCAGGAGGTTTACTGGGGGTGTTCTGAGCAACAGCACCTATGCCGAGTGTGAGAAGCAGGCTGGTGTAGGAGATAAATCAGCCTATCAAATGTACAGCTATAGTTGCGAAAGCTCTCCGAGTTGCCCCCAAACTGTCCGACAAACTGTCCTCCAGAAATGAAGGAGAGAATGTTCTTGAACAAACAAGAGCTGGGGAATGTATCACAACTTGACCTGCTTCACAAGAATGCAAAAGAGAACTGTCGGTGGGAATGCTCGCTGGTGCAGCCACCCTGGAAAACAGTGTGGAGGGTCCTCAAGATGTTAAAAATACAGCTGCCCTAGGACTCAGCAGGTGCACTACCAGGGATTTACCCCAAAGATAACAAATGCAGTGATTTGAAGGGGCACATGCACCCCAATGTTCATCGCAGTGATGTCCACAACAGCCAAACTGTGGAAAGAGCCGAGATGCCCTACAACAGAAGAATGGATAAAGATGTGGTCCATATATACAATGGAATATTCCTCAGCCATCAGAAAGGATGGACACCCACCATTTGCATCAACATGGACGGGACTGAAGGAGATTATGCTGCGTGAAGTAAGTCAAGCAGAGAAAGTTAATGATCATATAGTGTCACTCACGTGTGGAACATAAGAAACAGGGCAGAGGATCATAGGGAAGGGAGAGAAAACTGAAGGGGGAGAAATCAGAGAGGGAGATGAGCCATGAGAGACTCTGGACTCCAGGAAACAATCTGAAAGCTTCAGAGGCGGGTGGGAGGAAGGGGTCGCCAGATGATGGGTATAAAGGAGGGCACATTTTGTGATGAGACCTGGGTGTTATACAAAACTAATGAAACACTGAACATGACATTAAAAACTGGGATGAGGGGTGCCTGGGTGGCTCAGTGGGTTAAAGCCTCTACCTGCGGCTCAGGTCATAATCTCAGGGTCCTGGGATCGAGACCCGCACCGGGCTCCCGGCTCAGCAGGGAGCCTGCTTCCCCTTCTCTGTCTGCCTCTCTGCCTACTTGTGAAGTCTCACTGTCAAAATAAATAAATAAAAAGATTAAAAAAAAAACTAATGCTACACAGTGGCTAACTGAACATAATGAAAAGGATTTTAAAGAAAAGAATGCAAAAGAGAGTTCCTTAGGTTGAAACAAAAGGACACCAAACAGCAACATGAAATGATACAAAGTATAAAACTCACTGGCAAAGGTAAATACGGAGACAGAATAGTTTACCACTCCAATGGTGTTGTGTAAATCGCTTGCAGTTTTAGTGTAAAGCTGAAAGAAAGAAGAGTAACTACCAACTTTTGTTAATGGATACACAATATAAAAGGGTATGCACTGTCCCATCAATATCACAGAGTGTGGGAGGGGACGAAGGGGGCAGAGTGTTGTATGTGATCAAATGTACCAGTGTAATATAGGCTATTGTAACTATGGGACACTTTGTGTAAGCCTGAGGATAACACATAGAAAATCCCTGTGGAACATACACAAAAGAAAAAGTGAAGGGAATCAAAGTATATCACTACGGTAATCTAAAAGTCACAAAGACAGCAAGAGAGGAAAGAGACAAATGCTCTACAGGACAATACAAAGCCCTCACCTATCAATAATTATTTTATTTTTTTAAGATTTTGTTTATTTATTTGACAGAGAGATAGAGAGCACAAGTAAGCAGAGTGGCAGGCAGAGGGAGAAAGAGAAGCAGCCTCTCTACTGAGCACAGAGCCCAATGCGGGGCTCGATCCCAGGACCCTATCATGACCTGAGCTGAAGGCAGAGGCTTTAACCACTGAGCCATCCAGGCACCCCATCAATAATTACTTTAAACCTAAATGGATTATATTCCCCAAATGACAGCACAGCTGAACAGATTTCTAAAAATAAGATCCAACCATGAACATGGCGGAGCTGCAGGTCCTGGCCCCCTCCACGCATTGGCTGGAGTTTCTGTCTTTCCTGCCATCCCCACTAGAGCTGGTGGACTCTGAGCCCTTGTCAGTCTACGGGACAGATTATCTGCAGCAAGTGTCAGAGCTCATCAGCCACATAGAGCCAAGCATCCTGAACTCTCACCTGGTGCAGAAGACGACCCAGAATGTGAACTGCTGCTTTGAATCTACACAGAGAAGCTGCTGGAGACCCTCCCTGGCAGCAAGAAGTCCTGCAGGCCAGGGCAGCAGACCTGTGTCTCCAACACGGATGTCACACTTGGCTTCACCCTGGGCTGCCTCTCTGCAGCAGCCATATTTGACTGGCAAAGCAAGGAAATTGTTGAGAGAGTGATCAGCGAGATCACCTTGAGGGGTCCCCGGGGCAGCTGCTCTGATGGATAAGTCCCATCAGGCTGCCAAGGAGAAAGCAGACACCGTCTATGAGAGCACTGGCTCCCTGGACTTTGTCCTGGAGCCCAAAGAGCTGGATGATGTTTACGATGGGCAGGAAGTCTCCGAGACTCCCTCCAGAATGTGTTCCATTTGCACAACGTCTCTGCTAAGGTAATGGCTGACCGGCCCACAAGCCTCCCATCCAGGACCAGTGGAGCATGACCCCCCAACAGTGAAAGCCGACCACCATCCAACCAAGAATGAAACCGTCTTCCCTGCCAGCATCCTTCAGACCCCCTTCTGCACCCATAACCACCCCAAGGTCCTGAACTTTGGTGGCATCGGCATGGTGATGGGCCATGAGCTGACTCCTTTGGGGACGCGGGGACTGAATAGGACAAGGAAGGGAACCTGTGGCAGAATGACTCACTGGCAACCTTCCAGAATCACAGGACCTGCATGGAGAGGCAGTAAGCACAGCCAGTACCAGGTCATCTGGGGGAGGCTCACCGGCCACCAGCCGCTGGGGTGAGCACCACTGGCCACAGGGAGCCTAAGTAAGCCTCAAACACTTCCAGAGCTCGGCTGGGAAAGTGCAGGGAGCAGTGGCTGCCCACGGTGGGGCTCACCCACCGCCAGCTCACCCACCGCCAGCTCTTCTCTGTGGGATTTTCCCAGGTGCGGAGCTCGGTCTGCAACCCGGAGCGCTCTCATGAGGAGCTGGTGCCTGACCCCTCATGCTAGGCACTCTCCAAATCCCATCACTTCCTGCAGCGTTTCAGCTCGCCTTTGGCTCCCCCATGAGCCCCAGACAGCTGTGTGAGATGCAGGTGACCTGGGACTGGGGAGAAATGGTGGGCTGTCACCAGGACCTGGGGCAGCTTGCCCAGCAAGGTTGGTTGTTCCAGGTTTACAGAAGGCAGATGCCAGCTGGATGGGTCCAACACCTCCACACCACAGGTGATACACGTCCTGGTCCTCCCTCAAACACCACATTGTGCCTCTGCTTTGGGTGTACCCCTACCTGCAGCAGAGCCCCCACCATTCACTGTCACATCCTTCCAGGTCACCCTGCCTGCGGGAGGCTTGGGGGGGGGCAGCTCCCGCAAGAAGGAGTCTGTCTCTTCTAGTCCTAAGATCACTTGACTTGGTGGCTTTGGAGGTTCCTGTGTGTGTCTCACTCTGATCACACAGGGTCTGGGTGGTTGCCTCCCCCACTTCTCCCTGAGGCCCACTCAATGGACTCCACTCCTTTCAGCCGCACCCAAGGAGCTGCGCTCCCCCATGCTCCTCGTGCTGCTGCTCCCAGCACTGCTGCCCACCATCACCGGCCAGCCATGCTCCGCTCTTAGTGGAAGGCTGAGGGCCTTCACAAGCCCTCCTGCTGCTTCCTGGTCTCCCTCGGCTCAGAGGCAAACTGTGTATGGTGTGTATGTACAGGGGATGCTGGTTCTTTGTGTCTTGCGGCACAAGTCTTAGGGGCCAACTGATCCTCCTGGGCCCCAGCAGAAAAGCAGACAGAGCAAGGAGAGGGAAGGAGAGTTTATTTTTACAGGGAAGAGGGTAGAGACAGAGTGGTCTTGGTTCTGTAGGCCCATGCATCATTCAAAAATAAAAAATAAAATAAAATCCAACTGTTCAAGAGACTCACTATAGATTTAAAGACACACATAGGCTGTGAGTGAAGGGATGGAAAAAGATATTCCATGCAAGTGGGAACAGACAGAAAAAAAAGGTGGCTGTATTTTTATCAGATAATCAATTCAGTAACTGTCATAGTAGACAAAGAAATTGATTGCATGGTAATAGGGTCAATCTACCAGAAAGATATTACAATTATAAACGTATATGAACCCAACATTTTTTTTTTTTTTTTTGCTTAAACATATAAAGCAAACATTGACAGATCTGAATTGAGAAACACACAGCAACAGAGTGTTTGTGATTTCAGTGTCCCACTTTCAGTTACAGGGTAGAACACCCAGACAAAGCATCTGTACGGAAACACCAAACCTGAACAACACGACAGACCAAGTGCAGCCAACACAGAACACTTTGCCCAATGGCAACCGATACACTTCCCCATTGTACACAGAATGTTCTCCAGGACGGATCCCACAGTATATCACAGAACATGTATTTAGGAGGATTGAAATCCTACCAAGTACCTTTTCTGACAACAGTGGAATAAAACCAGGAATCAGCAACGAAAGGAAAGCTGAAAACTTACAAATATGAGGAAATTAAACAACAGACTTGAACAAGAAAGTCAAACTGAAGATAAGAGAAATTTTAAAAATAAGAGACAAATGAAAATGAAAACACTGGGGATGGGCTAGATGGGTGACAGGGATTAAGGAGAGCACTTGTGATGAGCCCTGGGTATTGTGTGTAAGTTAATGAATCACTGAGTTCTACTCCTGAAACCAATACTGTACTCTATTTTAACTCACTAGAATTTAAATAAAAATCAAAGAAAATGAAAACACAACATATCAAAATTTACGGGATGCAGCAGGGATCCCTGGTTGGGTCAGTTGGTTAAGCATCTGCCTTCAGCTCAGGTCATGATCCCAGGGTCCTGGGATCAAGTCCCACATTGTGCTACCTGCTCAGTGGGGAGCCTGCTTCTCCCTCTCTCTCTGCCCCTGCTCCACCTGCTTGTGCGTGCTCTCTCTCTCTCTCTCTCAAATAAATAATTTTAAAAAACTTATGGGTAGCAGCAAAAGCAGTACTAAGAGGAAAGTTTACAGTGATGAGGACTCTGAAAAAACAATCTGAGGGTTTTGAAGGGCCGGGGGGTGGGAGGTTGGGGGAACCAGGTGTTGGGTATTGGAGAGGGCACAGATTGCATGGAGCACTGGTTGTGGTACAAAAACAATGAATACTGTTACGCTGAAAATAAATTTTTAAAAAATAGTTCTTTAAAAAAAATCAGTAAATAACTTTATACCTCAATGAGCTATAAAAATTACAACAAACTAAATTCAAATTTAGCAAGGCGAAGAAAATAATAAAGATGAGAGCAAATATAAACAAAACAGTCGAGAGGAAGAGAAAAACCAACAATAATGATAGTAGGTTTTTTGAAATGGTAAATAAAATTAGAAGTTAATGAGGACATTACAACTGATGTCACAGAAAGAAAAGGGATCACAAGAAAATAGAAGGACCAACTGTTGTTCAAAAGAACTGGATAACCTAGGATAAATTAATCATTTCCTAGACACCTACAAACTACCAAGACTGTCTCCAAAAGAAAGTCTAAACATATCTGTAACTAGCAAGAGAATTCAATCAGTAATCAAAGATCTAAAAATGAAAATCCCAGAACAAGATGGCACAACTGCTGAATTCTTCCAATCATTTAAAAAGTGAATACCAGCCCTTTTCAAACTCTTCCAGAAAACTGAAGCAGAGGAAACACATCCAAACCCATTTTATGAGGCGAGATTTACTCTGATACCAAAGCCAAGATATGGATGTAACCCGTGTCCACTGATGGGAAAATGGATAAACAAATAGGCAACCCATGGAATGGGGGAAGGTATTCACAAATGAAACACTGAAAAAATAAAATTAAATTTAAAAAACAGATGTGGTACATATATACAATGGAATATTATTTGGCCACAAAAAAGCAACTTTGCAGGGTGCCTGGGTGGCTCAGTCATTAAGTGTCTGCCTTCGGCTCATGTCATGATCCCAGGGTCCTGAGATTGAGCCCCACATTGGGCTCCCTGCTCAGCGGAAAGCCTGCTTCTCCCTCTCCCACTCCCCCTGCTTGTGTTCCCTCTCTCTGTGTCAAATAAATAAATAAAATATTTTTGGAAAAGCAATTTATCCATAAGCAACAACATGGATGAATCTTGAGAGTACTGTACTGAGTGAAATAAATCAAAGACAAAGAAATTGTATGAACTCATTTATATGTAGAATTTTAAAACAAAAATGAACTTATACAGAGAACAGATTTAACATATTGGCAGTTGGTAGGTGGGGACGGGATCAAAGGGTACAAACTTCTAGTTATAATTACATAATGTGAGAGGTGTTGGCTAATGCTACCTTGGCAATCATATTACAATACGTAAATATATCCAATTAACATGTTGTACACCTTAGACTTGCATAATGTTATAAGTAAATTATATCTTAAATAAATATATAAAGAAGATCATTGTGTATTTCATGTTAAAAAAATGGTATTCAGAGGAGGAGGGGGAAGATGGCAGAGAAGTAGGAGACCCCGTTTCAACCAGTCCCCTAAGTGAGTGAAATATCTACCAGAACACTCTGAACACCCATGAAATCAGCCTGAGGTATAAGATTATACACTTCTGGATCTCTACGGGGGCAGAAGATACAAGTGGAGAGTAAAGCAGAGTGAGAACACTCGGACTGAGATCAGAGGATAAGCAGAAGGGAGAGGGAACCACCAGAAGAGACATGTTGGGAAGTAATACCCCAACACAAAAGTGCCCTGTGCTTGGGGACCAGCATTAACTTGGAGTCTGGTTGACGGCACCCCAAAACAGCAAAAGATCTTAAGGGGCAACTGGTGGAATTGGGCACTCAAGGGCATGGGCCAAAGCCAGTGATCACCCGCACCAGAGAGAGTGCAGCAGAGTCTCCAGGTCCCTGAGCTCACCTTTCGGCTGACTGCACCCCTGCTCAGCTGGGCGCCCTCCCGCCCACACCTGGGAGAGTCTGGTGTGGGCACTGGCTGGCACTCTCTAGGACTGCAGCCTCCTGCCACCAGCCAAGGGGCTGACCGCTCCCAGCCCATGCCTGGGAGAACCCAGCGCAACCTCTGGTGGGGATCTCTCTGCAGCAGCCTTCTGCAACCTGTGCGATAGCAGGGTATGAGTGCACCCTGCATGGGCCTGGTCCCCAGACATCAGTCCCAGCAAAGGCAGCCACCAGAAGCAGCTCCCCAGACCAGTATCACTCGCGGTTTCAGTGGCATGGGGGTGCAGAGACAAGCAAGCCCCTAGGGTGACACCTGAGACAGTGGCTTGGGGAGCACACTGCCCATAGGGGGTTGTGTGTTCAGCAGAGTTTGCAGAGGGGGAGTCTGTGTATTCTGGACCACCCAGAGGGGAGCAGGCTGAGGCTTCTCTCTGAGGCAGAGGTCTGGGTGTGGACTGTTTGCTCTGACCCTCCAAAAAGCTGCAAAAAGCTGCCAAAAAACAAAAACCTCCAGAGAACAAAAGCCTGAAAAAACGGTTTCCACAGAGCCCAGCCCCTTGATAACCTGCAAGGCGACTCAGCCCAAGATTGACAGGACAACAACGTGGCAGGCCCCACCCCAAGAAGACAAGCCAAAAGAACAAGAGGACAACCACCACGGGGTCCCCTTAAAACTGTAAAACTCCAACATCAGGAGAAAACAATATATTAAGCTCCCTGTCTTGCCCTAAAACCTGTATATATCATAGATACAATTTTTTTTAATTCGTTCTCATGCTTCTTGTTCTTTTAAACCTACTTAACCATTACAACTAGAGGTTTAATACAACATACTCCATAATAACCTTAAAAAAAAAAAAGATTTCATTTATCTTTTGACAGAGAGACACACAGACAGAGAGGGAACATAGGCAAGGGGAATGGGAGAGGGAGAAGCAGGCTTCCTGCCGAACAGGGAGTCCAATGTGGGACTCGATCCCAGGACCCTGGGATCATGACCTGAGCCAAAGGCACCTGCTTAACAACTAAGCCACCCAGTCACCCCCATAATAACATTTTAACACCAACTTTTCCCATACATATACCTGTATTTTCCTTTTTTTCCCTTCTTTTTATTAATATACACATATATATAAGCTGCAAGGTAATCCTTTTTCCCTAATCAATTCTATCGCTATATATAAACCAGTTTTAATTTCCCTTTATCTCTGAAAGTTTGAATCCTTTAACAAAGGTATCAAGATACAACCAGGAAGAACCAAAATAACCTTCCTCACCCACATCGAGGATTTATAACCACCATCCCATCTTTTTCTTCTGTCACTGTTTCTGTATAGTTGTTTTTGTCCTGGTATTATATAAGTCTTATAATTGGGGTTCATTTTGGCTGGGTTCTTTCTTGTCATTTACTTTTAACAGTCTTTTTGTCTGTTTTTGTTCGTATATCTTAAAAATCTTACTTTGAGGGCTCATTCTGGCTGAGTTTTTTCTTTTCTCTCTCCCTCTCCCTCTCTCTTTCTGTTTCTTGCTTTTCCTTTTTTCTCTTTTTGGTGGTGACTTCCGATTGCTCCCAAATGTTCCAGGGTGCACCTTGCCTGGATCTTAGTTGATATATTCAGCTATACATTTCCTCAACCACCTCTCACCAACATGACTAGGAGTAGGAACACTCAACAGAGGAAAAATCCAGAGACTGTGCCCTCTCCATCAGAACTATTGGATATGGACACATATGGACACAACACGTATGTTGGAAAGGGAATTCAGGGTAACAACTATTCAGGCAATGGCCAAGTTGTAGAAAACCATTAGTGACAGCATGGAATCAATTAGGGCAGAAGTGAGAGCTAACCTGGCAGAAGTTAAAAATGCTGTCAATAAGATCCAGTCTAATCTAAATATTCTAACAGCTAGGGTAACTGAGGCAGAAGACAGAATTAGTGATCTAGAGGACAAAATGAGAGAGAAAAAGGATCAGGAGGAGGCCTGGAACAAACAGCTTAGAAGCACTGAAAACAGAATTAGGAAAATGAATTACGCCATGAAACATTCCAATGTCAGAATTGTTGGGATCCCTGAGGGGGTGGAGGGAGAGAGAAGATTAGAAGATATAGTGGAACAAATTCTGATGAAAATTTTCCTAATCTGGGGAATGGAACAAGTGTTGGAGTCCTAGAGGCAGAAAGAACACCCACCAAAATCAACAAATCTAGAAAGACCTCAAGACACTTAATTGCAAAACTCAAATCATAATTTTAGACAAGAGTTTCTGAGGGCAGCTAGGGGGAAGTTTCCTTACATACAGAGGAAGGTCCATCAGAATAATGTCAGACCTGTCCACAGAGACCTGGCAAGCCAGAAAGGGCTGGCAAGACATATTCAAGTGCTAAATGAAAAGAATATGGAGCCAAGAATACTTTATCCAGCAAGGATGACATTTAAAATGGATAGAGAGATAAAGAGCTTCCAAGACTGGTGAGGTTTAAAAGAGTATGTGACCATCAAGCTGGCACTACAGGAAATATTAAGGAAGGGGGTCTATTAAAGAAGAAAGAACCCAAGAGTGACATAGGACAGAAATTCACAGAGACAAACTATAGAAACAAGGACTTCACAGACAACATGATGACAATAAAAACTATCTTTCAATAACCACTCCCAACATGAATGGCCTACATGCTCCCATAAAATGGCACAGGGTTGCAGATCGGATAAAATGACAGGGCCTAAACAAACAAACAAACAAAAACAAAAAATGACAGGGCCTGTCCATATGCTATCTACAAGAGACCCATTTGGAATGTAAAGATACATCCAGACTGAAAGTGAAGGGATGCAGAAGCATCTTCCATGCCAACAGGCCTCAAAAGAAGGCTGGGGTAGCAATTCTCATATTAGACAAATTAGATTTTAAACTAAAGACTGTAGTCAGAGATACAGAAGGACACTACATCATCCTTAAAGGGACTATCCACCAAGAAGATCTAACAATTATAAATATTTATGCCCTGAATATGGGAGCAGCCAACTACATAAGCCAACTGTTCAGCAAAATAAAAAGTCATATTGATATGAATACATTAATAGCAGGATATCTTAACACACCACTCTCAGTAATAGATAATCCAAGCAGAAAATCAAAGGAACAAGAGCTTTGAATGACACATTGGACCAGATGGACCTCCTAGATATATATAGAACATTCCACCCTAAAACAACAGAATACTCATTTTTCTCGAGCGCACATAGAACTTTCTCCAGAATAGACCACATACTGGGTCTCAAATGAGGGCTTAACTGACATCAAAAGATTGAGATTATTCCCTGCATATTCTCAGACCACAATGTTATGAAACTGGAGCTCAATCACAAGAAAAAGTTTGGAAGGAATTCAAACACCTGGAAACTAAAGACCACTCTGCTTAAGAATGTTTAATCAGGGAGCCTGGGTGGCTCAGTGGGTTAAGCCGCTGCCTTCAGCTCGGGTCATGATCTCGGGGTCCCGGGATCGAGTCCCACATCGGGCTCTCTGCTCAGCAGGGAACCTGCTTCCTCCTCTCTCTCTCTCTCTCTCTCTGCCTGCCTCTCGGCCTACTTGTGATCTCTGTCTGTCAAATAAATAAATAAATAAAATCTTAAAAAAAAAAAAAGAATGTTTAATCAACTAGGAAATCAAAGAAGAACTTAAACAATTCATGGAAACCAATGAGAATGAAGACACATTGGTCCAAAACCTATGGGATATGGCAAAGGCTGTCCTAAGGGGGAAATACATAGCCATCCATGCCTCACTCAAAAAAATTTGAAAAATCCAGGGGCACCTGGGTGGCTCAGTGGGTTAAAACCTCTGCTATTGGCTCGGGTCATGATCCCAGGGTCCTGGGATCGAGCCCCACATGGGGCTTTCTGCTCAGCGGGGAGCCTGCTTCCTCCTCTCTCTCTGCCTACTTGTGATCTCTGTCTATCAAATAAATAAAATCTTTTAAAAAAATTGAAAAATCCAGAATACACTAGCTCTCTTTACATATTAAAGAACTGGAAAATCAACAACAAATTAAGCTAAGCCCTTGCACAAGAAGGGAAATAATCAAGATTAGAGCAGAGATCAATGAGATAGAAACTAGAGATACAGTATGACACATCAATGAAACTAGAAGGTGGTTCTTTGAAAGAATCAATAAGATCGATAAACCACTGGCCAAACTAACCCAAAAGAAAAGAGAGAGGACCCAAATTAACAAAATTGTGAATGAAAGGCGAGAGATCAAGACTAACACCAAGGAAATGTAAACAATCATCAGAAATTATTATCAACAGTTATACGCCAATAAGTTAAGCAACCTAGAAAAAATGGATACATTCCTGGGAACCTAAAAATTGCCAAAATTGAATCAGGAATAAATTGACAACCTGAATAGACCAATATCTAGTAAGGAGATTGAAGCAGTGATTAAAAACATCCCAAAAAACAAAGAGAGGCACAGTGAGGGGTTTGGGGGGTAAGAAGGAAAAAATGAAACAAGATGGGATGGGGAGGGAGACAAACCATAAGAGGCTCTTAACCTCACAAAACAAACTGAGGGTTGCTGGGGGTAGGGGGGTAGGGAGAGGGTGGCTGGGTTATGGACATTGGGTGGTTAGGTTATGGACATTGGGGAGGGTATGTGCTGTGGTGAGTGCGGTGAAGTGTGTAAACCTGATGATTCACAGACCTATACCCCTGGGGCGAATAATACATTATATGTTAATTTAAAAATTTATAAAAAAAGAAAACAAGACATATATAATTAAATAATTATAATTACACAATTAAATTAAAATAAACTTTAAAAAAAAAAAGAGCCCAGGACCTGATGGATTCCTGGGGAATTCTACCAAACAGTCAAAGAAGAAATAATACCTACTCTCCTGAAGCTGTTTCAAAAAACAGAAACAGAAGGAAAACTTCCAGACTCATTCTATGAAGCCAGCATTACCCTGATCCCCAAACCAGGCAAAGACCCCATCAAAAAGGAGAATTTCAGATCAATATCCCTGCTGAATATGGATGCCAAGATTCTCAACAAGATCCTAGCTAATAGAATCCAACAGCACATTAAGAAGATTATACACCATGACAAGATGGGATTCATCCCTGGGTGCAAGGGTGGTTCAACATTTGCAATTCAATCAGTGTGATAGAACAAATCAATAAGAGAAGAGAGAAGAACCATATGGTCCTCTCAATTGATGCAGAAAAAAGCACTGACAAAATACAGCATCCATTCCTGATTAAAACCCTTCAAAGTAAAGGGATAGAGGGAACATTCCTCAACTTCATAAAATCTACCTATGAAAAACCCACAGGGAATATCATCCTCGGTAGGAAAAAACTGAGTGTCTTCCCTTTGAGATCAGGAAAACGACAAGGATGCCCACTCTCGCCACTGTTGTTCAGCATAGTGTTAGAAGTCCTAGCAAGAGCAATCAAACAACAAAGAGAAATAAAAAGTATTCAAAGTGGCAATGAAGAAGTCAAACTCCCCCTCTTCGTGATGACATAACTTTATATGGAAAACCCAAAAGACTCCACCCCCAAACTACTAGAACTCATACAACAATTCAGTAATGTGGCAGGACACGAAATCAGTTGCTTTCTTATACACTAACAATGAAAATACAGAAAGGGAAATTAGAGAATTGATTCCATTTACTGTAGCACATAAGATACCTGGGAATAAACCTAAGTAAAGAGGTAAAGGATCTGTACTCAAGGAACTATAGAACACTCATGAAAGAAACTGAAGTAGACACAAAAAGATGGAAGACCATTCCTTGCTCATGGATTGGAAGAATAAATATTGTTAAAATGTCTATACTGCCTAGAGCCATCTATACTTTCAGTGCCATTCCGATCAAAATTCCACCAGCATTTTTCAAAGAGCTGGAACAAGCCAGCCTAAAATTTATATGGAACCAGAAGAGACCTCAAATTGCTAAGGAAATGTTGAAAAAGAAAAACAAAACTGGGGACATCACGTTGCCTGATTTCAAGCTTTACTACACAGCTGTGATCACCAAGACAGCATGGTACTGGCACAAAACCAGACATATAGACCAGTGGAACAGAGTAGAGAGTGCAGATATGGACCCACAATGCCATGATCAACTAATCTTCAACAAATCAGGAAAAAATATACAGTGGAAAAAAGTCTCTTCAATAAATGGTGCTGGGAAAATTGGACAGCTATATGTAGCAGAATGAAACTTGACTATTCTCTTACACTATACAGAAAGATAAACTTGAAATGGATAAAAGATCTCATTGTGAGGCAGGAATCTATCAAAATCCTAGAGGAGAACACAGGCAGTAACCTCTTCGACACTGGCCACAGCAACTTCTTTTAAGACATATTTCCAAAGGCAAAGGAAACAAAAGAGAAAATGAACTTTCAGAACCTCATCAAGATCAAAAGCTTCTGCACAGCAAAGGAAACAGTCAACAAAACAAAGAGGCAACCCACGGAATGGGAGAAGATATTCCCAAATGACACTACATACAAAGCACTCATATCTAAGGTCCGTAAAGAACTCCTCAAACACACAAAACAGATAATCACGTCAAAAAATGGGCAGAAATGGGACACCTGGGTGGCTCAGTGGGTTGGGCCTCTGCCTTTGGCTCAGGTTATGGTCTCAGGGTCCTGGGATTAAGCCCCGCATCAGCCTCCCTGCTCAGTGGGAAGCCTGCTTCTCCCTCTCATACTCCCATTGCTTGTGTTCCCTCTCTTGCTATCTCTCTGTCAAATAAATAAATTAAATATTTTTTTTAAATGGGCAGAAGACATGAACAGACACTTCTCCAAAGAGACATACAAATGGCTAACAGACATATGAAAAAATGTTCATCATCATTAGCCATTAGGGAGATTCAAATCAAAACCACATTGTGATACCGCCTTACAGCAGTTAGAATGGCCAAAATTAACAAGATAGGAAGCAGTGTGTTGGAGAGGATGTGGAGAAAGGGGAACCCTCTTCCACTGTTGGTGGGAATGCAAGTTGGTGCAGCCACTCTGGAAAACAGTGTGGAGATTCCTTAAGAAATTAAAAACAGAGCTTCCCTATGACCCTGAAATTGCACTACTGGGTATTTACCCCAAAGATACAGATGTAGTGAAAACAAGGACCATCTGTACCCCATGTTCACAGCAGCCATGGCCACAGTCACCAAACTGGAAAAAGCCAAGATGCCCTTCAACAGACGAATGGATAAGGAAGATGTGGTCCATATACACTATGGAGTATGATGCCTCCATCAGAAAGGATGAATCCCCAACTTTTTTATCAACATGGATGGGACTGGAGGAGATTATGCTGAGTGAAGAGAGTCAAGCAGAGAGAGTCAAGTATCATATGGTTTCACTTACTTGTGGAGCATAAGGAATAACACGGAGGACACTGGGTGAAGGAGAGAAGGGAGTTGGGGGAAATCAGAGGGGGAGATGAACCATGAGAGACTGTTCAGACTGCTCAGAGGAGAAGCCCCTGAGGTCATTGGTCCTTCCTGATCATCTACTGGATCTCCAGGGTCTTCATTAGTATCCATGTTCCTGAGAAAGCTACTGATCTCCAGGACACATACAGCCACATCCAAGGCAAATGGGTTTGCTCATCTGTAGGTCCTAATAGAGGTCTTGTCTTCTTGGTCCATCTCTGAGGTCATGTTTTCTGAGAAACAAACTGAGGGTTTTGGAGGGGACAGGGATGGGGGGGTGGGTGAGCCTGGTGGTGGGTATCAAGGAGGGCATGGAGCACTGGGTGAGGTGCATAAACAATGAATCTTGGAACACTGAAAAAATAAAATTTATATATTGGTATTTGGTCAATGATTACTGAACAGTATAATCTTGGCTATTGTTGAAACTGACTTCTATAAATTTAGGTTCTTCATGGTCATTTTCAACATTCAAAAGCAGAAATTAGGAGCTGGAGAATCCCTGAGGATCAGCAGTAAGGGACAAATAATAGAAAAACACGAAACCAGAACATGAGAATTATGCGTCACTCACAGAGAAGAGCCTATTAGAGTGAGGACAGGGAAAGCAAGAATGGAATTCCGCATGTAGAAGACAACACATGTGGTCACCAGCGTCGGGATGCTGGGGGCGGCTCTGGTCTCCAGGGGACCCTGCGGTAGTAACCACTGGGGGCATGAATACACCGCACTGTCTGGGGGTGCTGGTGCAGGAACAGCACCAGGGAGCTGCTGGGCCAGACCATGAGGCCAATAAACATGACCTCAGAGATGGACCAAGAAGACAAGACCTATATTAGGACAGACAGATGAGTAAACCTATTTGCCTTGGGTGTGGCTGTCCATGTCCTGGAGACCAATAGCTTTCTCAGGAACATGGATACTAATGAAGACCCTGGATATCCAGCAGATGGACAGGAAGGACCAGTGACCTTGGGGGCTCCTCCCCTGAGCATCCTCCCCGCTGTCCTGGGAAGAAGAAGGACCCAGGAAAGGTGCTCAGGACACTGACGGAGCACAAGACTGCAAGCCACTCAGTGGCTGTGAGGGACAAGTGTACACCCAAGAGGGGACAGGGGGTGCCCAAAGACCAGAGCCACCATTGCGAGTGGAATCCCAGCGGAGAGAAGAACCTAGAGACTGGTGACAGCCATGGGGGCAAGAATCGTGTTGAAGATTCCTACTCATGTCCATGCAGGATTGGAGGGACGTTCTGGGAGAGGAGGACACTGGCAAAAGACCCAACCCCAATCGTTAACAAAAGACGGTTTTCAGAGCCTCTTGCCTGTGGTTCTCAGAGCTTTGTTCTGATAAGACACTGCGAGTGGGTCAGAGCGGCCTGGAGGGAAGGGGAGGCTGTCTGTGCCTCAGGAGGACTGTGTTCGTTCTAGGACCTCATAAAGGGATTCCGGGCCTTTTCTTCTGAAAAGGGAGACACAGTCCTATTCCACAGGAGGCATAGGACTCATATTCCAATCTCATCTTATTACTTTGTATTTCTATCTACTTTCATATTCTGACTTCCCATCGGAATACAGAGTCCGTGAACTCAGAAGCATGCCTTTCTTGGTCTAAAGTGTGGCTGACACATAATGGGTATGAGATAAACATGTGCTTCATGAGTGAGTATGTGGGAGGAGACAACGAGAATACAGTGTACCAGCTTTACAGTTCATGGCCGTCCTGTCTGCCCTTATGATGCATTAATAAGGTTAAATGGAAATGCAAAAATACACAAATTTTAAGACTATCTAACTAAAGATTATCTAACTAAAATTCCAAGAGGATTCATATCCAACTTATGAGGACTCTGTATTATATATTTAGAGTGACAGTACACAAAATGCTTTTCAAAAAATCAGTAGCCATTTGGATATACAACTTGTCCCTAAAATGTCTTCAGATATTCTATTCAGTATAGAAAATATCCCTACTGGCTGAAGAATTCTAGTTATTAATAATTCCACAGATTGAAACATGGTGAGAAGTTCCTAGAGAGCTTTAATCAAAGTGGTCTCCCACTCAACTCAGTCCACACGGAAAAGTAATCACTACTCAAAGCAGCCAATCCAGACAGGTATTAAAGAGGGCCCTTCTGGTGATGAGCCCTGGGTGTATAGGTAAGTAATCACTGAATTCTACTCCCGAAACCAATGTCACACTGTATGTTAACCAAAATTAAAAAAAAAAAGAAAGTTGTACACCTTCACTATACACAGTTTCATTCATAAATTACACCTCAATAACACACCTTAAACTCTCCTATCATTAAACCATTGCAGATTGCTTTACATCTCTTTGAGATTTTGAGTTCCTACATTTTGTCTCTTTGATTCTCATTTATTAACTCCAGAACCAACTAAGCTGGGTACCTGAGTTCAAAAATGACCGCAGCCCATTTGGGGGATGCATTAAAGTAAAGGCTGGTTTGAGCCCTTATGAGTGAAAACAAAGGTTCTGTGACATCCAAGAGAAAGACATACTTGTTCTGATAAGAGACACGAAGTCTTCCAAAGGTAATAATCCGAACTGTTACTGAAGGATTGAAAAGCCACCATCAGAAAGGAAAAGTACATGATACCGAGAAAAACATCTCTGAGTACTAAACTTTCTTGCTCTTTGGGAAAACTAGGTCCATGTTAGGGGACTGTTGTGTGGACAAGACAAGAAACATGTAGTGAGTAGCTTGTCACCATCAGCTGGATTCACCCAGTAGGGGTCTTATTCCCCGGTCCTCAGTGATAACTAATGGTGCTGGGACATTAGCACACACCCTGGAGCTCTGAGAACCTGTTCCCTTATCTGTGAATATGGGAAGGACAGTGGAACCTTGGGTCAGAGGCTTCATCCTTGAGCAGACAAGGATTCTGCATCTGAAAGCTCCTACTGTGTTACAGTCACCCACTTAGGAGCTTGGTCCCACCTGGGGAGTGTCAGCACTGTGCACCTGTTTGCTCATTGAAAGGAAGGTTTGCATTAATATGGAACACCACTGGTAAGCCTCCTGTGGATGTGCAAGGTGAATTTCAGGTCAGTTACTGATCACAAGTTCCCATTAAGCGGTGGGAGGGGTTATTTTTACAGTAGGCGCTGTTTCCTTCTGTGGGTTACTTGCCATACCAGGGATACAAGGGTAGAACACCCACACTAAAATGGGAACAACAGCCTCTCTACAGCCCAACACTCACACCCATTTGTGTGACTTGAAATGAACCAGGGTTCATCTTACTAACATTTTCTCTCTCCACTTGCTGCATCAAGTTAAACAAAGATAGAAGGGCCCCTTTCTACTTATTTAAAGTAGGAGCCACAGCCCCACTTTCAACTTCCTGATTAGGAGACAGAGAATCAGTAAGGAAGCATTGCTCCAAAACGCACGGCCGAGCGACTGTCCTAAGGACGCGGGAACGCCTGCCCAGCAGCGGCGGGGTCCACCGGCTTCCCCTGCCCACACAGTACTCACCAGGAAGCATCACAGGCTGGGTCCCCAAACACGTCTTAACAGATTTACAAGGACTGACCTCAGACCGAGTAGCTTTTCTGACCACCATGTCGTGAAACGTGTAAGCAGGAAAATTCACAAAGACCGGCAGACTCAACAACACAGTCGTGAACACCCCTGGGGCAGAAAAGAAATCAAAGGGAAACCAAGAAATAGTTTGAGACCAGCATAAGCGGAAACGCAACACGGTGAATGTATGGGATTCAGCGAAAACGGTTCCAAGAGGAATGTGCACAGCCACAAAACGCCTACCTTGAGAAAAAGGAAAGATGTCGCGGCTGGTGGCTCAGTCGGCGGGGCATATAGCGCTTGGTCTTGGGTTTTAAGTTCGAGCCCCGCGTTGGGTGTAAAACCACCTCACTCTGTACCTCGAGGAAATTAAAAAAAAAAAAAAAAAAAAAAAAAAGAGCGAACTAAGCCCAAAGTACTTTGAGGGAGGGAAATCACAAATGTCAAAGCAGAAATAGTAAACCGGAAACCGAAAAAACGATAAAAAGCGTTGACGCGACCCAGAGCTGGCTTTTGGGAAAGAGGCTCTGGCTGCTCGCCGCGGGCAGGAACCGAGGGGGACATTCCGGTCCGGCAGCCGTGGGCACTTCGCACTGCTCTCCCGGCCTCGCTGGGTCTCCTCCGCCGGCGGCTGAAGTCACTTCCCCGGAAGGAAGCCGAGACCTGTTTTCACTCCCGCACCCGACGCAGCTTCGCCCTCCTCCTCCCCGAAGCCCTCCTCCCATCGCCGCCGCGTCCCAACTTGCTCAGGCTCCCGCCCGCCCGCCCGCACCTGCTCACACACCAGCCCGCCATCCTCGTCCCCACACCCCTGCTTGTTCTCCGCCCCGGGTCCGCTCTTCCCCTCCACGGAGCTGGGCGAGGGGTCGCCTCCTGACCGGCTGGTGGACTCCCCCGCCACAGGGTTGACGCCGGGAGCGAACCCCGCGTCCTGCGGCCCCGCGTCACCTCCAGCAGCCGCAGGAAGGGACCCAGCAGGCAGGCGCTCGTCCGTCCGGATTAGAGGGACCTGCAAATGCCCTGCCCTCCGGGCCGCTGGGTTTTACTGGGCCGCAATACTGGAGCCTTCCTTACCCCCAGCATCTGCCTGAGCCTCCCGCCCCGCACCGCCTCCTGTAGCCCCTGCCGCAGCTCCCTCGCTGCGCCCTCACGCCCGCTTCTGCCCAGCTGGGGCCGAGACGAAGGCCTCTGAGGGAGGCGGGGGCGCGCGTCCCGCCCCGTCCGCGCATGTGCACGAGCGCACGCCCGTTCCTGCCCAGGGGTTCGCCGCAAGCAGGAGGAAGCTCCTGCCCCGTGGTCCCCGCTGCGGAGCTGCGTGCGGGGAAGCGCCGGTCGGACGAGCCGCGGTTGCAGGGACGGGGCTCCCCGCCAGACCTCCCCGTGGAGGCGCCCTGCCCGGCCCGCCGGGGTCACGCTGACCCTCCGCGGGGAGCGCGCGGGCCCCTCAGGGAGGAGCCAGTTTGGTCCCGGGAGCAAATCGCCATCATCGTCCGCACGTGCGGCGGGTCAGCCGCTGGCGGTTCTGGCGAAGACGGGGAGGGGTGCGGCGGGGCAGCCGCGGACGGTTCCCGCTGAGACGCAGAGTGGTGCGACGGGAGAGCCGGCCGCGCTCCCCACCCCCGGGGACCAGCTCGGAATCGCGGCTGGGGTCCGGCGTCGAGGGGACACGGAAGGTGCACAGGGAATCGCGGGGAGCGCGATGGCCACGTGCCCCCGGGCCGCTCCCGCGCCTGCGGCCTCTCGAGTGGACGGAATCTCCCGGGGAGGGGGGCGGCTCGGTGGGTCGCGGGCCCGGGGTCCGGGATGGAGCCCCCACGGGCGCCCTGCCGAGGGAGGAGTCGGCTTCTCTCTCCCTCCACACCCCCACCCCTGCTCTCGCTCAAACAAATTAATAAAACCTTTAAAAAGAGCCGAAGACGTGACCCCGGGGGCGCCGGGGCGGCTCGGTCAGCTCAGGTCCTGATCTCCTTCCCGCCGCGGGGTCGGACCTCCCGCCCCTCCCCCACGGCGGGCTCAGCGCTCAGCAGGGAGCCCGCGTCACCTTCCCTCCCTCCACCTCCGGGCACCCTCGCTCAGCCTCCGGAGCTCTCCGTAGAGCTGTGACCGCCGCGTTTCCCGCGGCCGCACCCGGTGCCCGGAGGCCCCCTCCTCTCTCCCGACCTTGGGACGCGCGTAGGCTCGCCCTTCCCCCTCCCGGGGCCGCCACGAGGGCACGGCATTGGGACAGTGACCGATGCTGCGCGGACCCACAGGGGACCCGTACCCGGGCCCCGGTGGCAGCTCGTCGGACACTAGAAGGTCCGGAGGGCAGAGGCGGGGTCCGCGCACCCGGCGGCGGCCGGAGACCTGCCTCCGACCGAAGCTGCCTTCTCGGTTCAATTTCCCACCGACCCGCCCGGGGTGGCCGCCTCCTCCGAGGTCCCTTCCCGCCTCTGTGCGTGGGGCCAGCCTCCAGCCCCCACAGGAAAGCGCCCCGGAGCACTCCCGGTGCGGGATTTCCAGGGCGGCCTGCTCCTCGGTGTTTTCTCACCTTTTCCAAATAGCGACCATCCCCCGGGGCAGGACGCTGGTCTTCCTAGACTTTAAATTCCATGCTTCTTGCCATTTATGGCCAGAGCTCTTTTTAGTCGGAAAATACCCCATTTCGAAAGCATCTTTACCAACTCAAAATGCGGGTATCCCCAATCCCCACATGACCTCAAACAAGACGATAATTTCCCTTGCAAGTCCCCATTCGCCAGCGTCCTGCACCTCTTGGGGTGTGACCAGACTCCCCTCTTAATTCGGGGTCACTTGCACGGGTGAGGCATTCCCGGGCCTGCACCCAGGGTTGAGGGCAAAGCCATGCAGGAAACCGAAGGTGCTCACAAGGGAACTCAGACTGCCGGCTCCAGCCACACTGGGATCTCTGAAGCCCACAGTGTCCCTCACCCCTGGCATGACCATACACTTCACATGAGTTTCCAACAGTCTTTTCACCAAGAAACTGCTTCTTGCTGTCTTTTGTTTACTGTTGACTATGACCTCACTCCCCCCTACTTTCAGGGCTAATTTTGTAACACTATACTTCACCCACAATATTTTATTTCAGTTTGAACACTTATAACTTCAAAGAACACTGTTTCACATTTGCTCATTAAAATACAAATTTCAGGGGTGCCTGGGTGCCTCAGTTAAATATCTGCCTTTGGCTCAGGTCATGATCGCAGGGTGCTGGGATCAAGTCCCACACCGGGCTCCCTGCTCCTTGGGGCTCCCTGCTTCTCCTTCTGCCTCTCTCTGTCTCTCATGAATGAATAAATAAATAAAATCCTAAATAAATCAATAAAATATGAAATAAAAATAAAATAAAATGCAAATTTTAAGGTCCTCTGGCTGGCTCAGTCAGAGGAATGAGCAACTCTTGGTCTTGGGTTCATGAGTTTGAGCCCCATGTTGGATGTAGAGTTACTTAAATATTTTTAAAAAAATTAAAACATTTAAAAAATAAAATACAATTTTTAATGGACATTTTCAAGCACACAAAACTAGACAATAATAGCATGACCTCTGCCCTACACACACACAATCAAGAATGCTTTGTCTACTTTAAACCACCATTTGCACGGAGCAGGTCTGGCTGCATCTGCACGTCCCCACAGCTCCCTGCCCTGTAGGACCGTGCCTGTGCTCTCACTAGGCACCGCTGGCTGCTCCCGTTAACAGACCTAGCTATGACGAGGCATTCTAGGGGTGAAAACTTTGGTCAGTCGGTTCAAAGGGAAAAGAGCCTCTGGGGAGAGCTCACGATGGGGGTGGGGGTCTCGAAGAATCACTGCTCTGCTGCCTTCTGGAACGTCCAGGTTGGCCGCTTCAAATCTCCTCACCGAACTGCACAGGCAAACTAATTAAGTGCCATCAACTACAAGCCTTAAGAGAGCACGAAGACAATGCATCAGCAGGTGGTGAGAGCAGAATGAAGGAGAAACAAAGATGGCACCATGGCTGCTGTGGTCGCATCTCTGCTCTGATTCATAAAATGCTGAAAGACCCAACGAGTTGTGTGTGTCACTGTTAGGAGCACAAGATCTCAGCCCAGATGTAAATTCTTGTGCTTCGATAAAAGGGACACACAGGGGCGCCTGGGTGGCTGAGTGGGTTAAGCCTCTGCCTTTGGCTCAGGTCATGGTCTCAGGGTCTTGGGATCGAGCCCCACATTGGACTCTGCTCAGCAGGGAGCCTGCTTTCCCCTCTCTCTCTGCCTGCCTCTCTGCCTTCTTGTGATTTCTCTGTCAAATAAATAAATAAAATCTTAAAAAAAAAAAAAAAGGACACATAGATGGGTAATCTCTGCAGTCACCATAAGGAGAGCAGTTGCCCCCATCATAGATCATCGATCATCTCAGGCCAGTGCCTGTCTGGGTCCGCTGTGGTGCTGCAGGTTCCGAATCCAGCCTTTTGCCTGCGGTAACGTGGGACGTGCTCAGACCTCCGCCTCCCGTAGTTCCCTTCACTTGCTTTCCCAGAGCTATGCTCACCCCATGTTCCTTCCTCAGAGCCGGTCACTTCCCGAGCTCAGACTGGGAGTCGGTTGCACTTGCTCGTGCCCCTGACAGGGTCATCTCCGTGTGCACAGCCCCTCGATGGCTCACAGCTGTTTGGACTTGCAGGTTCTCTCAAGGGTCCGAACGAGAAGAATCCGGAGCGAAGGCCTCTGGTTCCAGTAAGATCATGTGTGGAACCAAGAGAGACCTGCCCGTCACAGCCACGTGAGTGTGCTGAGCCCAAGACCTATCCTTGGGTGGTTCAAAGCTGCATATCCTGTGGAGTGGAAAGTGCGGGACTCAGGAGAGGGCGAAAGTCAGGGCAGAAACCATCATGGCCTTGGGGCGGCCAGATGTAAGGACTGAAATCAACTCCGGAGAAAACCAACTTTGGGGCTGAAGTAAAATTGATCCTTCTAGCCACATAAAATATCAAAGAATTTTTTAAAATGATGAAATAATTTTTTTCTACGGTGGTTGCCAATCGATGAGTCTCCTCCGATCCTTCCTTCTACATCTCCCAGTTACTCCCAGAGGCGTCCACCTTCTGTGCTGGCGCCACCTCTCCCGCTGTGCCATCTTGGGAAAATGAAAGGAGAGAAGCCAAGGGTCAGCCTAGGATTTTGCATCCCTAAGAAAGACCTCCAGAAACAAGGGTTTCTCCTTCCCCTGTTCATCCCTCGCTTTCCACGTCCTTCCCCTCTCGGGCCAACCCGGTGCTGTCAGGGGGACCCTCTAGATCTCAGGGCAGTGAGGGCAGAAGCGGGCAGAACCTCTGAGTCGCTGTGTATTTTAGTCACCACACACTCAGAGACGCAGGTGATGCGGAGGTACGGGGCGGGGGAAGGGACAGCTGCAGCGCGGTTGTGTCGCAGAGGGGTGCTGGAGGGATGGGGGACAGCAGGCAGAGACGCCGGCGAGGCGCGGTTGAGTGGGAACCTCGCGCGGGTGCGTGTTCAGCAGACACTGAGCCTTGGCTGGGACGCGGGGTTCTCGCCGGTGGAGGGAATGTTTCCAAGCCGAGAAGAGGGAGAAGCTCGAGTGAGTCCGCGGGGCTGGACCCGAGTGGGAGGAATTCACATGTGAGCGCTTCCCGCTCATCACGGGGCACGGCGGGAGCCTGCCGAGGACGAGGAGCTATCAGCCAAGAGGTGCGGGCAGCGGCCGACTGGGGGCGAGGCTCGAAGCACAGAGCAGGTCTTGGTCTCTACAACCGGCCTCCATCGAGGGGTCGGCATGGTCCCGCGGCGCGGCGGACCCCACAGCTGCATCCAGAGCAGCACCGAGAAGCCGCCGGGGTTCCTTCTGCTAAACCTGCAGCGGCCCCGCGGCCAACCTGGGGCCGCAGGAGCGGGACTAAGAACAGTGACGCCTTCTTCGCCTTCTTCGTCTCTGCAGTTCTGTTAAGTTCTGCTGCCAGGACTCAAAAGTTTACACATTTCTAATCCGGGTTTTTAGCCTCTACTTGTTTCCGTAAGATGGAAAGAACCACCCCGGATCTGTGTTCCCTCGTGGGGAGGGCGGCGGTTGGCAGAAAAGCCGGGGGACACATTCCAGCCGTGCCCCTGTTCCCTCCAGCTGTGACGAACGGTGGTCTGATGCTCTCCGACTGTCGGAACAAACTCTGAGAAGTAACCGTTCTGTGACACTGGGAGTCCGATGACGTTCGAGCTGTCCCACCCGCTTCCTGCCGCACAGTCGCACCTGCCCACGCGTCCCGGACTGTGTTCCCGCCGCGGTTGAGGCCCTGCTGGCCGCCGATACCATGTTGCCCCCGTGGCAGAGCAGCCGGTTCTGCAGGACCACAGGGACCGGCCACAAATCCCAAAGCACGCGCCGCCCGACATGGGGACACTCCGCCAAACCCCAGGCTGTCGTGTGGGCACGGACCACCGTCTGCCCCAGTCCTCGCCTGCCCGCGCCCGCATGAGTCTGTCCCCCCGCCTGTCCCCCGAAGGCCCACCTGTCCCGTCCTGTGACTTTATGGGAATCCAAGCTGCTGCTGAGCTCGCTACTGTCGCTGTTTTAATGCATTTTTTCACTTTTGTTTTCATGGATTCCATCCGACAGGAAGATCGGGATCCGTGTGTCTCTCAGTGGCTACAAACCCAGCCGTGCGGTTTGTGACATCCCGGGACACAGCGGACACTCGGCTACTCTGAGCATGAACCTGATGGCCGGGGGTTGGCAGCGTCTCCCAGTGGTTCACCTTCACGGGGCTGCAACCCCTCAGTCTCGAGTTCTCCCGCTTGTTTATTCCATCAGGAAATTCCCCCAATGACGGACTCTCTGGGCAAGAGTTTTAGATCATTGTGAACAGGACGGAATACTTCAAACATGCAAAATCAGGTACCGAGTACCTGATTTTCAGGTACCAGGTACCGAGTACCACAGACCCATCCTCCTGCCTTAATTACAAACTCGTTGATTTGTTTTTCTGTACCTCAAGTCCTCCCCAGCTCTGTTTTTTTCATTTTTCAATATTTCTGAATTTTTCTAAATGAAAAGGTATATTTTTTCTTTTTAATTTTTAATTTTTTTATAAACATATAATATATTTTTATCCCCCGGGGTACAGGTATGTGAATCACCAGGTTTACACCCTTCATAGCAAATACCCTCCCCAATGTCCATAAATCCACTCCCTTCCCCCAACCCCTCTTCCCCCAGCAACCCTCAGTTTGTTTTGTGAGATTAAGAGTCACTTATGGTTTGTCTCCCTCCCAATCCCATCTTGTTTCATTTATTCTTCTCCTACCCCCTTAACCCCCCCATGTTGCATCTCCACTTCCTCATATCAGGGAGATCATATGATAGTTGTCTTTCTCCGCTTGACTTATTTCGCTAAGCATGATACCCTCTAATTCTATCCACGTCATCGCAAATGGCAAAATTTCATTTCTTTTGATGGCTGCATAGTATTCCATTGTGTATATATACCACATCTTCTTGATCCATTCATCTGTTGATGGACATCTAGGTTCTTTCCATAGTTTGGCTATTGTAGACATTGCTGCTATAAACATTCGGGTGCATGTGCCCCTTCGGATCACTACGTTTGTATATTTAGGGTAAATACCCAGTAGTGCTATTGCTGGGTCATAGGGTAGTTCTATTTTCAACATTTTGAGGAACCTCCATGTTGTTTTCCAGAGAGGTTGCACCAGCTTGCATTCCCACCAACAGTGTAGGAGGGTTCCCCTTTCTCCGCATCCTCACCAGCATCTGTCATTTCCTGATTTGTTAATTTTAGCCATTCTGACTGGTGTGAGGTGATATCTCATTGTGGTTTTGATTTGTATTTCCCTGATGCCGAGTGATATGGAGCACTTTTTCATGTGTCTGTTGGCCATCTGGATGTCTTCTTTGCAGAAATGTCTGTTCATGTCCTCTGCCCATTTCTTGATTGGATTATTTGTTATTTGGGTGTTGAGTTTGCTAAGTTCTTTATAGATTTTGGACACTAGCCCTTTATCTGATATGTCGTTTGCAGATATCTTCTCCCATTCTGTCAGTTGTCTTTTGGTTTTGTTAACTGTTTCCTTTGCTGTGCAAAAGCTTTTAATCTTGATAAAATCCCAATAGTTCATTTTTGCCCTTGCTTCCCTTGCCTTTGGCGATGTTCCTAGGAAGATGTTGCTGCGGCTGAGGAAGAAGAGGTTGCTGCCTGTGTTCTCCTCAAGGATTTTGATGGATTCCTTTCTCACATTGAGGTCCTTCATCCATTTTGAGTCTATATTCATGTGTGGTGTAAGGAAAAGGTATATTTTTAATGTAATAATTTCATCACACCTAAATGGTTGTTAATACAGGTTGGATCTTGTAAGTCTGTGGAAAATGGGAATTTGTGGGAGATATCAAATGTTGGCTTTCACCTATGTTTACTGGATTCTAAATATAGATCATCCATTTCCTTACATTTCCTGATTAGATTTCTCAAAATGGTATCATGTTGGTATATTAATTTGGCTTTCTTTGATATTAGTGACATGATATTAGTGAAATTTTCTGTTGTCTTTGTAAAGACTGTTAAGAAATTACCACCAATAATCCAATAATAATATTACTTCCCAGATATCAGACTTGGTCAAGATCATAAACTTGATCTTTTACAGACATTTTCTTTATGCCAATGTTACTTATTGCAGTGCTCCTAGATTTAAGAATTCCTTTTTCACATTAAAAAAAAAACCCCTGTGGGGAGCCTGGGTGGCTCAGTGGGTTATGCCTCTGCCTTCAGCTCAGGTCATGGCCTCAGGGTCCTGGGATCAAGCCCCACATTGTGCTCTCTGCTCAGCAGAGAGCCTGCTTCCACCTCTCTCTCTGGCTGCCTCTCTGACTACTTGTGATCTCCTTCTCTCTGTCAAATAAATAAATAAATCTTTAAAAAGAAAAACACTTTTTAAAAGATCTTTTAAAAAAAAAACAGAAAAAAACCCAAATTATTAAATATAAATGAGAACTATCAACGGCATGCCAACAACCTTCTAGAGTGTTGAAAACATTCTCGAATTAGATGGTGGTGGCAGATGTGAAACTCTGAGTGTGCTAAAAACCACCGAATACATCCTTGAAATGGATGGATTTTATGATATATTATTTCTCAAATCTATCCAAAATATCCAAGAGGAAACAAAAAGATGTAAACTTGAGATAAAATTATACCTACTTGGAGCACCATTATTTCAAAGACTTCATTTATTTATCTGAGAGAGAGTGTGTGTGCACACAAGCAGGGGGAGTGGCAAAGGGAGAAGCAGGCTCCCCACTGAGCGAGGAACCCAATGTGGGACTCAGTCCCAGGACCCTGGGATCACCACCAGAGCCCAAGGCAGATGCTTCACCTCCTGAACCACCCACGTGCTCCTCCTTCTTTCTTTTCTTTTCTTACTCCCAACCCCACCCTCAGGCCAAGAATTATAAGGATTTTTCTTTTCTTTCTCCAGATTTTCATTTCAATTCCAGGTAACTAAGATGCAGTTAGCTTTGGGAGTGGACCTTAGTGATTCATCACTTACACACAACACACAGTGGCCCTCAAAAGTGCACTGCTCCCTCCCCCACACCTTCTAATCCTGTCCCCAAACAACTCCCCTCCAGCAACTCTCCCTTTGCTCTCTGTAATTAAGAGTGTTTCATGGTTTGCCTCTTCTTTCCCCCTCCATTGTCATGTTTTCTTAATTCCACATAGGAGTGAAATCATATGGTATTTCTCTTTCTCCCACTTATCTCGCTTAGCAAAATACTTTCTAGCTCTCTCCATGTCATTGCAAATGACAAGATTTCATTCTTGTTGTGGATAAATAATATTCCATCACATATACGTAAATTAAAAGCTTCTGCACAGTGAAAGAAACAATCAACAAGGGCGCCTGGGTGGCTCAGTGGGTTAAGTTGCTGCCTTCGGCTCCGGTCATGATCTCAGGGTCCTGGGATCGAGTCCCGCATTGGGCTCTCTGCTCAGCAGGGAGCCTGCTTCCTCCTCTCTCTCTCTCTGCCTGTCTCTCTGCCTACTTGTGATCTCTCTGTGTCAAATAAATAAATAAAATCTTTAAAAAAAAAACAATCAACAAAGAGGTAACATACAGAATGGGAGACGATGTTTGCAAATGACCTATCTGACAGCGGGTTAATATCCAAAATATATAAAGAACTTCAACATCCCCAAAGCAACTAATCCAGTTAACAAACGGGCAGGAGACATGAATAGACATTTTCCGAAGAAGAGGTACAGACTCAAGACAAGATGCTCAACATCACTGCTTATCAGGGAAACCATATAAATCAAAACTACAATGAGCTGTCACCTCCCACCTGTCAGGGTGGCCAGAATCAACTCCACAGGGACCAACAGGGGCTGGCAAGGATGCGGAGAAGGGGAGCCTCCTACGCTGTTGGTGGACATGAAGTTCGTCCGGCCACTGTGGAAAACACATTTTCCATAATACCTTCTTCTAGAATATCAACTTAGCTCATGCTGGCAATCACTCACTGGATCCCTCTGGGGCCAGGTATATCCCGGAACAACTTGGGATTTCAGACAATTCTATAGGAGACTATTTTCTCACACTAACATGGGCATTACACGAATATTTTTACAGAAAAATAGATGACTCAAGACTATAAAGTGCGGGGACGCCTGGGTGGCTCAGTTGGTTAGGCAGCTGCCTTCGGCTCAGGTCATGATCCCGGCGTCCTGGGATCGAGTCCCACATCGGGCTCCTTGCTCCGCAGGGAGCCTGCTTCTCCCTCTGCCTCTGCCTTTCACTCTGTCTGCCTGTGCTCGCTCTCGCTCTCTCTCTCTCTGACAAATAAATAAATAAAATCTTTAAAAAAAAAAAAAAGACTATAAAGTGCGGTTTTAGTTCTACTTGTCATGTGCTGAAATCTAGCGAGATCAAAAAATAAAAACCACAGTTTTCAATTCTATATTGGTCTATTTATTGTTTTCTGACTGTTCTGGCCCAGCGCCACCTTTCTGTAGCTTTACGCCTTATTTCTGATATGTGTCTCCATCTTTTGCCATATCGCAACCATCTGAAATACTGTTTTTCTAGCAACTTCTCAGAATGGAGAAAAGGATCTAAGACCATCGGAACAAATGAGAGAGACCCAAGAAGAACTCTTCGTCTGCCACCGTGAGAGCAGCAGAAACTGGAAAACGCGAGCAGCAAACCTGTTCCGAGCCTCCTTCCTTGTGTGCTCAGAGCCTGCCACTGGCCGTGACCCCGGACAGAGACGCTGGCGCTGAAGCACCCGAGATTCTGCTCTCCCCGTCGGGTGCTTTGGCCCAGGTGGGCCCGGAACCTCCGTATCTAACTCAGCTGTCAGGTGGGCGCGCCACGACCTCCTCTGCAGACCGCGAGACGCTGCTGGCGCGCGAAGAGAGTCAGGCCCGTCGCGGCGCGCGGTCGTCCGCCCGGAACAGCGCCCAGATGTGTGCGACGCGGACCCCGCCCGCCGCTGTCACGTGCACCTGCCCCTTCAGGTGGGCTCTGACCCCAGACTCAAGTCAGAACGTCCACAGGACGCGCTCATCCGCACGGACCGCCCAGCGCCTCCTGAGAACACTCGGGACGTAGCAGAGCGGCGCGCGCGCCCCCATAAGGCCGCTGCCCCGCGCGCGTCTCCGTGTCTCGTGGCGCGGAGGCGTGGCCCCGGCTCCACGCGCCCGCGCTCGCGGCTCCCGGCGCGTCCGCCTGCACGAGTTCATGCAAACCGAGGACGCCCGCTTTCTCACGCCGTCCCTCTCTTCCGTAGAACTAGACCCAGCCGAGTCTGCGGTGGCTGCTTAAAACCGGCAACAAATGGATCCCTTGCTTCTCATCTCGCCTGCTGTCCGCTCTGGAAGTTCATGTCTGGGCACGCTAGAAGGTTCGGGAAGGGCCGCGAGCGAGCGGACCCGCCTGCGCACAGCTCTCCGCTCTGCGCGCCCAAGATCTGAGTCCGGCATCCGGCCGCCCGCCGGATCAGGCCACGGAGCTGCCATCGCAGGAACAGGGACTCCAGACTCTCTTCCTCCAGCCTACCAGGGCCGCGTAGTCTGGCTCTTGACCTGACCTTGTCACACAGGCTGCTCCTGGCTCACCCTGCAGCATCCTCCCTAACCCAGTCATTCCTGCTAAAGTCCCGCAAGTGCTTTCCTGCTTCAGCACCTCTGCCCTCGCCCCACCTCTGCTTACCCTGCTTTCCCGGAAGTTGGCAGGGTTCACTTCTGCTTCATTCAGGCTTCTCTCCAGCTCGCTTCTTTAAGGAGGACTTTGCTTGCCAAGTGGCACGTCAACTCACAAGTACTGTCTGCAGGCATCGTGCTAGGTTCCGGGGGTGCAGCAGAAAACCAGAAATAGGATGGAATTCTAGTGGGTAGGAATAAATGACCAAGGAACACAGCAGGGATGTCCACTGTCACCAGTGTTGTTCAACACAGGATTAGAGGGCCTAGCCTCAGCAATCAGACAAAGAAAAACACATAAAAGACATCCATATCGGCAAGGAAGTCAAACTCTCACTCTTTGCAGATAACATGATACTTTATGGAGAAAACCCAAACATTCACCCCCAAATGACTAGGACTCATACAGGAATTTAGCAAGATGACAAGATATGAAATCAATGCACAGAAATCAGTTGCATTTCTATACACCACCAGCAGGACAGAAGAAAGAGAAATTAAGGAGTTGATCCCATTTACAATTGCACCCAAAGCATAAGATACCTAAGAATAAACCTAACCAAAGAGACAAAGTATCTGTACCCAGAAAACTATAGAGCACTTATGAAAGAAATGGAGGAAGACACACCAAGAAATGGAAAAACATCCCATGCTCATGGCTTGGAAGCATAAACATTATTAAAATGTCTATGGTACCTAGAACAATCTACACTTTCAATGCAATCCCTATCAAAATCCCATTGATATTTTTCACAGAGCTGGAACAAACAATCCTAAAATTTGTATGGAACCAGAATAGACCCCAAATAGCCAGAGGAATGTCAGAAAAGAAAACCAAAGCTGAAGGCATCAGAGTTTTGGACTTCAAGGTCTATTACAAAGCTGTAATAATCTAGATAGTATGGTACTCACAAAAACAGACATATACATTGATGAAACAGAAAAGAGAATCCAGAAACAGACCCTCAACTCTATGGTCAACTAATTTTCAACAAAGCAGGAAAGAAAATTCAGTGGAAAAAAGACAGTCTTTTCAACAAATGGGTGCTGGGAAAATTGGACAGCCACATGCAGAAGAATGAAACTGGACCATTCTCTTATCCCACACACAAAGTTAAACTCACAATGGATGGAAGACCTCAGTGTGAGACAGGAATCCATCAAAATCCTAGAGGAAAACACAGGCAGTAACCTTTTCTACCTAGGACATGGCAACTCTTTGTAAGACATGTCTCCAAAGGCAAGGGAAACAAGAGGGAAAATTTTTTATTTTTTAAAATTTTTAAACATTTTTAAAAAGATTTTTATTTATTTTGACAGAGAGAGATCACAATTAGGCAGAGAGGCAGGCAGAGAGAGAAAGGAGGAAGCAGGCTTTCCGCAGAGCAGAGAGCCCTCAAATCCATTCTAACCAGGCGATCACGACATTGACTGCAGTCCTTCACTGGGGTAGGTAATCAAGTTCCCTCCCATAAAAAACGAGGCCCTCAAACTGAGAACCTTCAAATGGTCCTTCCAGTCCTAACTTTCCTTTCCTAGAGTAGACGAATAATTTCCTTTTCCTCTCTGCCAACGTGTTTCCAGACAAGTAAAATGAAAATGTCACCCCAAATCCCAGGAGAGGGAGAATACAACATGACTCCCAGCGTCAGCTTACCTGGGAAGCTGAGTCTGTATTCTACGACTTCTTGCTGGAGGCCTTGGGAAACAAATGGACTCTTTGATCTTTAGTTTTCACATCTGAAAGATGGGATCATTGGTGATTACTTCTCAGCCTGTGGAGATCCCTGTAAAAGGCAGAAGCCAGAGTGGGATTGGCCTAAAGGTCATCTGTGCTGTGAATTTGAGATGGTGCCAGGGAAGGTTCTGGGACAGAATGGGACTCATGGAACTCTCAAACAGACCAGGGACATGTTTCCTAAATAGGGCAGCCTCAGACGGGGCACCAGTAGGTGGTAAAATCAGGCAGAACTGGTTTGGAAAAAAAAAAAAAATCCCAGTGTCCTCACTTTGTGCTCGTAGCCCCAGAGAACCTCAGCGATCTTCTTCGGAGAAGAAGGCACCACGCATTAACATTCTGGACTAGACGGTGACATTCCACTGTTTTGGAGCAAAGACCATTTCCTGCTGTGAACCAGGAAGAAAATCTTCCTTTTGTTGTGATAGGTAAGACAGCAACAATACAAAGACAAAAGTAATAAGATGAAAAAAGAAATGGCTATCTTCCTTTGGTTTATTTGAGGGCGGGATCTTAAAAGGTCTCCCTGCCCGGTCCATTCCCCTGTGGCTTGTGTTTCTTCCGAGGCCTCCCTGGACTCATCGACCCTGGGGCTGGTGATCTGGTCAACGTCTGGTTCCTGGCTCCTGCTGAGGAGCGTGACGCCTGAAAGTCCCCTCCGGTGCTCCAGGTTTTGAATGAGCACGTGGAGAGCCATGACAAACCTGGCAGTGTACTGCTTTGCTAGGGTCTGCGGTTAGAACTCTGAGTAACATAGACCCCACCTCTTTCCTCAAGGGGCTTACAGTCCAGTTGGAGAGACGTTGCACAACTGAACAAGCATGCAAGTAATTTCATTCACTCACTCATTCAAATCCCAGTATCATCAACACCCAGTGTTAGATTTGTCTCAGGCATACAATATAGTGATTCAACACTTCTCTACATTACTCAGTGCTCGTCACAAGTGCACTCCCGAATTCCCTTCATCTATTTCTCCTGTCCCTCCACCCGCCTCCGACAACCTCCAGCTAGTGCAAATAATTTAAAATAAATGAAATGAACAACAATCACTCTGGAAGGAAGGAAGGGGTTGCAGGGGTAAGGAATAATGACATCGGGTCTAATAGGAGATTTTCTAAGGATAAGATATTGAAAAACTCATGCCAAGGATGTCAAGGATTCCCCGAAATGGGAAAAACAAGAATGGAGAGAAGGCTGTTTCAGAAAGAAGGGACTTTGTGTGGGAATTATTTCAGGCTGGAAGGATGTTGGAGTATTTGAGGAAGTAAAAGGGCACCTATGGGGCTCCAGTGGGTATGAGAAAAGGAGCCATGGCATGAGTTAAAACTGAAGTAATTGGCAAGGAACAGAAAATTGGGGGCTTGAGAGCCATGGTAGGACATGTGATGTTTATTCTAAGGATAATGGGAATGTGTCAAGGGCTTTAAGCAGTGGAGTAACCCTTTATGATCGATGATTTTGAAAGACCCCCTCCCTCCCACCCAGCAGCTGTGTGGAGATGAAGCAAGAGTGGAGGGAGAGAAACAAGATATGAGTTTATTTCATTTACTTGGTGGTATAAAGGCTTGGATCTATAGGAAGGCAAGCTGTGAAGAGAAAGATGTGCAAAATATATCATAGATGTGTTTGTTCTCAGATGGAGAGGTCCCTGGAGACGGGCAACATGAACAGAGTCAGGGAGTTTGTCTTGCTGGGCTTGTCCACCAGGGTGGACATAAGGGATGTCCTGTTTGCTGTCTTCTGAGCCTCTACACGCTGACCCTCCTGGAGAACACGCTCGTCATCTACCTTGTGTGCAGTCACAGCGAGCTCCGCAAGCCCATGTACTTCTTCCTGGGCAACCTCAGCTGCCTGGAGATGTGCTACGTGTCAGTGACCGTGCCCAGCCTGCTCGTGAGGCTGCGGACCGGTCCCTGCCATGTGCCCTTTACAGCCTGCATGACCCAGCTCTTCTTCTTTATAGTTCTCATCTGCACAGAGTGCACCCTCCTGGCGTCCATGGCCTATGACCGCTACGTGGCCATCTGCCGCCCACTCCATTATCCCCTGCTCATGAGGCCCCGAGTCTGCCTGGGCTTGGCCCTGTCCTCATGGCTTGGGGGGCTGCTGGTCTCGGTGGCCAAGACGACATGCATCGCTAGCCTGTCCTACTGCGGTCCCAATGTCCTCAACCACTTCTTCTGTGACGTCTCCCCTCTGCTCAACCTGTCTTGCACTCATGTGGCCCTGACCGAGCTGGTGGACTTCATCTCTGCCATCGTCATCTTCTGTGGGACACTGTTGGTAGCACTGGCCTCCTACTCCGCCATCGGGGTGGCTGTGCTCCGCATGCCGTCAGCCGCTGCCCAGCACAAGGCCTTTTCCACCTGCGCCTCCCACCTGGTGGTGGTGGGCATCTTCTACTCAGCAGCCCTCTTCATCTACTGCCGTCCCAGCCGCATTAAATCCACGGACCTCAACAAGGTGCTGTCCGTCGTCTACACGGTGCTCACACCCATGTGCAACCCTGTCATCTACTGCCTGCGGAACAGGGAGGTGCACGCGGCACTTCGGAAAACTCTCCACTGACCTTGATTCGGGTCTCAGGTCATGGAACCTCTCGTCTCCGGACTGAAGATCGGCCATGGCCATGAAATTCCAAACAGAATACCGGAAAGCGGAAGAAAAGCTGAAGGACTATGTTTCCCATCTAATAAACAAGGAGTTCACGTCAATGAAGAACAAAGTCTGAATTACCCACGGGAAAAGTGAATAATGTCTATGAGAAAGCGGGTCATCACAGAAGAATGACAAGTGACTGGTAAACTCACACGACAAGATGGTCCACCTTATTAGTAAACCAAGAAGTGCAAATTTAATCCCATCATTTCATTCCTAGAATGAGAAATGCTTAGGGATATTTCTATATGTTCCCACAAGTAGAGCTAGGTCACAGATATGGAGATATTTATGGCACCTTTGTGATGAAAAGAGAATTAGAAACAGCCTAATATCCATCCACAATGAATGGAATAAATACATTACATACATTCGGAGATAAACACTGGGGCTGTAAATAAAAGGAAATAGATTTATATGTTTGACATGGTGATATGCTGATACATATATGTTAAATAAAAAATTAAGGCAAGGCTTTTATGTCAATCCCTTTGGACTATTACCTATCTATATTCTTTTTTTTTTTTTTTAAGATTTTTTCATTTATTTGACACAGAGAGAGAGATCACAAGTAGGCAGGGGCAGGCAGAGAGAGAGGGGGAGGAAGCAGGCTCCCTGCGGAGCAGAGAGCCCGATGCAAGGCTCGATCCCAGGACTCTGGGATCATGACCTGAGCGGAAGGCAGAGGCTCCAACCCACTGAGCCACCCAGGCGCCCCTATCTATATTCTTTTTAAAAGGATATATTTATTTTTTCTTTATTTAAGAGAATGTGTGCAAGTGCAAGTGGAGGGGAGAGTTAGAGAGAGAGAACCAAGCAGACTCCACGCTGACCGTGGAGCACAACCTCACCACCCTGAGATCATGACTTGAGCTCAAGTCAAGAGTTGGATGTTTAGCCAACAGAGCCATTCACGTGTCCAACCTATCTATATTCTTAGTAGTGCCTTTTTAAAAAAAGATTTTATTTTTTTTATTTGAGAGAGAGAGGGGATGAGCATGGAGGAGGGGTACAGGGAGAGGGAGAAGCAGACTCCCCACCGAGCAAGGAGCCTGAACTGGGGCCCCATCCTGGACACTGGGACCACAACCTGGGCGGAAGTCAGATGCTTAGCCAAGTGAGCCATCCAGGTGATGCAATAGTGCCTTTTTTTTTTTTTTAAAGATTTTATTTATTTGAGAGAGAGAGCGAGCGTTAGCATGAAAGGGGCAAGGAGCAGAGGGAGAAGCTGGCTCCCTGATGAGCAGAGGGCCTGATGTGGGACTTGATCCTGGGACTCCAGGATCATGACCTGAGCCCAAGGCAGTTGCTTAACCAACTGAGCCACCCAGGTGCCCCCCAATAGTGCCTTTTAATAACAGAAGCTTTCAATTCTGGTGAAGTCTAAATGATGAATATTTAACTATACAGGTATTATTTTTATATCCTAACAAAATCTGCCTATTTTCTTGGTCACATTGTCCTAGATGGTTTATAGAAACAGCCTAATATCCAAGTTTTAGCTTTCTTTTTTTTTTAAGATTTTATTTATTTATTTGACAGAGATCACAAGTAGGAAGAGAGGCAGGCAGAGAGAGAGAGGAGGAAGCAGGCTCCCTGCTGAGCAGAGAGCCCGATGTGGGACTCGATCCCAGGACCCTGAGATCATGACCTGAGCCGAAGGCAGCGGCTTAACCCACTGAGCCACCCAGGTGCCCCTAGTTTTAGCTTTCTAACTTGTGTGTAGGATGCCACTCAAAAATGTGTGTGTGTGTGTGTGTGTGTGTGTGTGTGAGGTAGAAGTTGAGCTTTATTTTTTCCATACATAATCCATTTTTACCAAAATAATTGCTAGAAAGACCCTCTCATTGAGCTGTATTGGCATCCTTGTCAAACCTCAGACTGAGCATCACAGTGTGGCTCTACTTCTAGACTATTCTATTCTCTGTGAATCCACTGCTCTCTTGTTTTACCAATGTCAAATTGTCTTGATTACCAGAGCGTTATTGCAAGAATTACAGTCAGGAATTTTAAGTCCTCCCACTTAGTTCTTTTTCAAGTTAGTTTTGGCTCTTCTAGGTTCTTTACATTACAATACAAACTTTAGACTCAGCTATTTATTTCTATAAAGATGCCTCCTTAAATTATAAAGATGAATTCTTTGAGTCTAGAGATCCTTTTGAGGAGAATTGACATTTTTTGACAAAATCAAGTCTTACAGATCATAAATATAGCACACCTTTCCATTTATGTAGCACTTAAAATTTTTGTTGGGTGTGGCTGACCCATGTTTCATTAGTTTCAGGTGTACAACAGGATGACTCCACAAGTTCAAACACTATACTATGCTCACCACAAGTGTAGTTGCCACCTGTCCCTGTACAACTGATTCCTATATCACTGACCATATTCCCCATGCTGTACCTTTCACCCCTGTTATGTATCCATTCCATCACCAGAAGCCTGTGCCTCCCGCTCCCCTTCACCCGGTTAGCTCATCCTCCACCCCTTCCCTCTGGAAACCATCAATTTGTTCTCTGGGTTTGCAGGTCTGATTCCGCTTTTTGATTGTTTATTTATCCTTTTTATTTCTTAGATGCCACACAGGGGTGAAGTCATATGGTATTTGTCTTTCTCTGTCTGACTTCTTTCACTTTGCCTAGTCCCCTCCAGGCCCATCTACATTGACATGATCTCATCTTTTCTAATGTCTCTGTAACATTCCATTGTGTATGTGTGCACATGTGTGTGTGTACACATAAACACCACACATGTCCGTGTTCATTCATCTGTGGGGGACTCTGAGGCGACTCCCATATTTAGCACTTTGAACCTTTAGCTGTCCTGTCAGCAATGCTTCAGATTTCTTACTGTGGAGGTCACGTGTGTCTTTCCGTCAATTTATTTCCATGTATTTAATGTTTTCAATACTTTTTGTATACTTAATAGTTCTGTAAATTTTATTTTCCCATTGCCACACCTAGCATTTAGAAACAAAACTGGTGGGGCACCTGGGTGGCTCAGTGGGTTAAAGCCTCTGCCTTCAGCTCAGGTCATGATCCCAGTGTCCTGGGATTGATCCCCACATCGGGCTCTCTGCTCGGCAGGGAGCCTGCTTCCTCCTCTCTTTCTGCCTGTCTCTCTGCCTACTTGTGATCTCTATCTGTCAAATAAATAAATAAAATTTTTAAAAAAGGAAAAAAGAAAGAAACAAAACTGGTTTCTGTGCACTTGTCCTGATGCTACAATCTTCCTAATCTCAGATACTAGCTCTAACGTGTGCTCCGTAGATTCCCTAGGATTTTCTGTGCAAATAGTAATGCTTTTCCTTCTCTTTTCCAATTTCTATACCTGTTCCATCCCTCTTCTTGGACCATGTGTAGTTTACACACCGAGCCCTGGGAGCTGCAACCCCATGGGAACCCACTCAGCACTCATGCGTCTGCAACTCCTAGGGCTCAGTGTGTAAACTACACACGGTCCAAGAAGATAGACAGACACTCGTGCAGACCCACGAGGGCTGAGTGGGTTCCCGTGGGGCTGCTTCTGGTCCTCTTGGACACACCCAGGGCATAGCCTGGAGGTGCTGTGCTCTCTACTTACCCTGTGTGCTGCTCATTGGAGCCTGGAGCAGGGGCATGCTGGTTTATGTCTTGCCTGTGCCATGACTCTGTGCAGCTTGCCAAGGGGTGCCATTCCTCTTGCCATTCCCCAGCTGCCCAGGGACCCAGGGTCTTTCCTTATAGCACCCATTATCCTCTAGATAATGGGACTCCCCAATGAAACTCTGATCTGTAGACAGACAGGGAAAGAGAGAGGGAGAGGCAATGAAAAGGAGGCATCACCCGAGGTCTGCAGGGCCAGGTCTGGCAGTTATAGGTGTCACTGATGCCCACACATCATTGGCCAGGAATGAGTCACATGCTCATACCGATGTGCAAGGGATGCTGGGAGATGTAGTTTAGTGGCATGCTTCTGATTCTGCCCCATCACTGCTAGACACACAAATGTGCACAGAAAGAATAGTGTCCTTTCTCATCCATTCTGGAAAATGGAGACCATTTAAGAGAATGAGTGTGATTAAAAGGGTATAAAACGTGCATTGTCAGATGTCTTTGATGGGAGTATAAATCCATGCAGTATTTTCAGGTAGTAATTTTGTAACATGGATAAATATGTTGAATGTACATTGACCAGCAGTCCGACTTCCTAATTGCATATTACAGATCTATGTGTGTGTGGGGGCAGAATGAGCATGCCAGGATATCTATGGAAGCAAGGTTTGCACTAGCAGAAACTGGACAGCTCTACAAATATCCCCTAATACAGGATTAGAAAATACATTAGGGTCCATTACGGGCCATCCCCGTTCCAGACTTTCCTTCTTCCCTCCAGCATTCCCTCTGACCACACATCCCTAATGTTCCATGGTCAAGTATTCCAAAGTTAAAGCAATTGCCTTTAAGAAAAACTTCGTCAGGGCAGGGGCCAGATATTAGCCTCCCCCAACCCCCAAGTCAACAAACATCTCATTGCCAAGAATACAGAAATAAGAGTCTCTTCTCTGCATGGGATCACATTTTAATGGTGCAAGAAAAAGCAAGGAAGGACTGATGATAAAGCCAATAAGAGGCATATTAGTGTCAGGGGCTAAGCAGGTTCTAGACTTAAGGGAAAGACTTAACATAAATTGACTGTGGTGTGTCCATTACTGGGCTAGATCTATATACATCTGTATTGATGTAACTTTAGATCCTCTCTGAGAAGGGCATGTGATCTGCATCTGACAGGTATCAATAACAATCAATAACTACCACTTTCTGAGCTCCTAATACGTGCTAGGAACCATCATAGGTGCTCCATGGGCACTGACGAGCTTAATCTTCACGGGAACTCTTCCAGGGCACTATCCTCCTCCCTGTCTCATAGATGGCGGCACGGAGACTCGAGGAGGTCCGAGTCACACAACCTCTGGATGATAGATCAGGAATTCAGATTCAGATTCTCGTGCTCCAAGTTCCAGGACATCTCCCCAACTGGAGATGGAGCCCAGGCATTCCATCCAATTCCTGGATACCTGCTGGGGATCAAGCCATGTTTACCTTAGCACACTTCTCCCTCAGGGGGGAGGGAAGGGTTAATTCCTGGTGTCTGGAACAGGAAAAGTGGGTGAGAGCTTCTCTAAGCAGGTGAACATGAGCTTGAGAGAGGAGTTGGATTTCATTCGAAGGGGAAGGAAAAGGAGTCTGGACAGGAGGACCGACATGGGCATAGACGTGTAAAATGCATCGTGTGGTGCCTGTGTGTCTAGGATAAAGCTCTGCAAGTACGTGCACAAGTAGTTAAAGTATTTTAATCGTCATTCCCTTAAAGGATGGGAGGAGCAGAGGACCTAGTGGAGAGAATGTGATCACACATTAGCTCAGAAGTATTTTGTGGTGTTTGTTGACTGCAACATATGATAGACCAATGGTTTTATGGTTCCTGAAAGAACGCTGCGTTATAGCAATGGGCGCATTACTTTTAAATCTGACTATGTCATCTGATCACACAAAAGGAGAAAAGAAAAGGGTAAAATTGAATTTGAGAGTTCTCCCATCAGTTTTGCATTGGGCAATCCAGGAATGGAGAGACCTGTTCAGTGGGTGTCCATAGCCTAGAGAGGAAAAGATGTGTTTCAGGCATAGAACGCCTAAGAGTAAATGCTAACTTTGGCAGCTAAGATATCCAGCAGGTTGTGGGGAAAGGCTATTTTGGCTTTCTCTGTGAGCTGGAAGAATGTTCTGTCTCTCCGTTTCTTGTCCTGTTTCAAGCAGAGGTGATCTTGTAACACTTCTGAGAGACTGAGCTCAGACCTCCCTCCTGCACTGAGGTCCCAAATCTCCAGGTTCCAGTCTCTGAACACCCACAGCTTGCTCATCTCTGGCTGTGATATGTGTACTTGTCAGTTTCGGGGTCATTATCTCAGACTCCTGGGAACAGCTTGAGAGCAGGAATTACGTCTCTTTCAGCACTGCTGTGCCAGCACCCGCACAAATCCTTGCATCTATTATGGTCTCCATCTGTGTGAGAACGGACTTGGAGACAACCTCAGTGGCGAGCCGCCCTCCCAAGCCCCAGTACAATTCATGAAAAGTTTTCTCCTCCATCTTCTCTCTAAATCCACAGAGATCAGGACAGCCCCCTAAGGTCCATCTGTTGGATTTAAACTGTTCCTTCTGCTTGCAGCTGGCTGGAAGGACACAGTTCTCCTGGCCGCTCAGAGAACACATGGGTGCCGACATGGAGGGAGGCGGGTGAACCCATTGCTCAGGACCAGAGACAGCTTCTCCCAAACCTTTCTGATGTCCTTGAATTGACGGATCAACTCTTCAAGTCACTGGTGTCTTCACCCATGTCCAGGGGTAGAAGCTGAGTATCTTTGCTCCCCAGAGTCTCCTTTAGAAAAGAAAAGCAGGACCTGCGTCATCCTAGCTGAGAGGTAAGAAAACACGATCACTTGATTTGGGAAGGAAAAAAAGAGAAGAGCAGAAAAGTTCTCCCTCCTGCTGGTCACCCGTAGGGTGCTCGGCACTGCTGGTCCATGGAGACTCCCCGAGATTCAGAGCCCAAGACAGTGTAGACGGTCCCAACTGCAGATGAAGACATGAGGGGCAGAGTCAGAGCCCTGGTCTAGGACAGGGACTGAGCCTAGGCTGGAACCAATTTCTTTCTGATCCCCCCAGCTCTTCTCTTAACCTGAATGACAGATTATTTTGAACTGAGCCTTCTAAAGGAAATGCATCAGGTCAGTACTGGCAGTAAAGACCACACGGCGTGGCACACCTAGCTGGTGGTCCGTGGAGTGTGTGACTCCTGGTCTCGGGTGTGTGAGTTTGCGCCCCGTGTTTGGTGTAGAAATTACTTTGAAAAAATAAAATCTTAAAAAAGTTCCATGGCACGGAACATGAGAGGAAATATCAAAGGGAATCACATAGCATAAAGGTAAGTGTTCTTTGTTAGATTTCTGTTTTACGTGTGTGTGTGTGCAGGTGTGTGTGCACAATTCAGCGCAATGGGTAACAGTGTGAATGTGAGCGACCGCACTCCGTTTTCCTGCGTGTGGATCTTGTGCACATAGAGTTCAGGGAAAAAATGAAAGCCGTGTTTACACAGTATCTTCATTCCCAATGGAAATATTGTTACCATCGTCAGTGTAGTTAACTCGGGCTGAGAGAGATTAAGTATCTAGCTCATGGTTACACAGCAAGCAAGCTGCTGGTCATATAGTTCTCTTCAGCTGTGAGAACCGGGTCAGCCATAAGGACCTCTCAGACCCTTGGTGCAACCGAGGTGTGACAAATGTGTGTGCAATGTGCCGGAAATGTTTGAATCATCCCCAGGAGCCCAGCTCCTTCTCTGGTATACGTCCCTGTTCTTCTGAACATTAATCAAGGGTGTTCTAGAGCTCCTAATGTCATCAGAGAGGCAAGAGAGCCTCAAGTAGCCTTCAAGATGAAGTGAAGGTAAGATTGGAATAGCTGGAAGGGAGAGGCAGGCAAAAGCAGGACCAGGGTACTGCAGAGAGGACAGAGAAGAAGTCCAGTAGAGAAGAGGAGGCCATGGCCAAAGGCTGTAGCAGCAACTCATTTTCAGAACCATTTCATTTTGGCCCATCCTATTAGCTGCTCAGCCCTCGTTCAGGACCAAGAACAGCCCTACAGGCCAAGTGGCCTTCTTCAGAGATAAGAAGGTCTAACCCAGTCAGAATCTGGTCTGAAAAGACTTATAAGCACCAGCATTGCTGCTTTTGTCTTTCTCTGACAGATTTATTTCACTCAGCATTATACCTTCTTATTCCCTCCATGTCGTTGCAAATGGCAAGATTTCTTTCTTTTTTATGACTGCACAATATTCCTTTGTGTATATACACCACATCTTTTCATCCATCAGTTGATGGACACTTGGGCTGCTTCCACAAATCACCATATTGTACACCTGAAGCTAATATAACACTGTATGTTAACTATATTGGAATTTACCTAAAGAATAAAATAATAAAATAAAATAAAGACATGATGACTCCCTTGTACACATTAGCTATTGTAAGAACATGACTATTCATCTTTGAAACCCTGTGTGCTCTTCCTAGACCACTCCTCACTGATAAGATGTATCCTTCCCGAATTTTGGGCTCATTATTCTCCTATTTTATTTTGCCACATGACTTTGCATCCCTAAACAATGTATTTCTTAAAAATTGTTGCACAGTTTGACTGCTATATAAAAGGAATTATGAGTGTTTGCACACTTATGTAACTTTTCCTTTTTGGTTCAATACACTTCTGAGATTGATTTATTCATAATATTGATGTAGTTCTGATTCACTCATTTATTTATAGAATAGTATTCCATTATATAACAAGATCATAATTTATTTATCAATTCTACTACTGGACACTTGGGATGTGTGCAGTCTCTTTTTTCTTTTTTACTAGTAAAGTAGTGTTGCTGTGAACAGCACTTATTTCCAGATATGTGCTTGGACATACAATTTCTGGGACATGGTCACATCTTAAAACTTACTACCTGATGCCAAATTGTTTTCTGAAGTGAGCATACAATACAGACTCCCAGCAATTGTGTACGAGAGTTCTCATTATTAAATTTAACATTTTCAGACATGAAAATGTCTGAATTTTGTGCCAATTCTGTGGATGTGAAAGGGTATCTAATTTTGGTTTTAATTTCCATTTCTTTGGCTCCTAATGAGATGAGCATTTTTCCATGGTTTGAGTGATGAATTATTCTTTGGTGAGGTATACTCTCAGGACTTCTCCCCCAATTTTCAGTGGAAATAAGCTATTTTGCATGTTAATTGACCAATTTCTTCATATATCCTACATAGGGATCTTTGTTACTCATTGGTATTGCAGAAATATTTTTCCAGTTTGTGACTTCTCATTGTTTTCTGGTGATCAAAATTTTTCTTGATGATTAGACTTTTATATTTTATTTAAAAAAATTTTTAAAGTTTATTTATTGAAGAGATCTCTACACTCAATGTGGACCTTGAAAGAAAGAAATCTGACCTAGAAAAGACCACTTAAAATCATCAAAAGAAAAGAAAGAACGATCCAAGCTCTCCTCTCCATTTTACAAACAAGATAACTGAGGCTCACAAAGGTTGTCTTGCTGAACATCCCAGATTTGCTAAGCAAAACTGTGGAAGTTTTTTGGTTCTAGTTTTACAACTTCCCAGCTCAGCAGTCCTCCTGACAATGGTCAGCCTACGGCACATGCAGTGGCTCTCGATGCCCCTGATACTCTTCCTCTTTTACTGTTTTTCTCCTGCCTGGATCACAGGCTCCACTAACCTATTTCTTTCTGCACTCAGATGGAGAGGTCCCTGGAGGCGGGCAACATGACCAGAGTCAGGGAGTTTGTCTTGCTGGGCTTGTCCACCAGGGTGGACATAAGGGATGTCCTGTTTGCTGTCTTCCTGACCCTCTACGTGCTGACCCTCCTGGAGAACACACTCATCATCTACCTCGTGTGCAGTCACAGCGAGCTCCACAAGCCCATGTACTTCTTCCTGGGCAACCTCAGCTGCCTGGAGATGTGCTACGTGTCAGTGACCGTGCCCAGCCTGCTCGTGGGGCTGCGGACCGGTCCCTGCCATGTGCCCTTTACAGCCTGCATGACCCAGCTCTTCTTCTTCATCTCTCTCATCTGCACGGAGTGCACCCTCCTGGCGTCCATGGCCTATGACCGCTACGTGGCCATCTGCCGCCCACTCCACTACCCCCTGCTCATGAGGCCCCAGGTCTGCCTGGGCTTGGCCATGACTTCATGGCTTGGGGGGCTGCTGGTCTCGGTGGTCAAGACATCTTGCATTGCCAGCCTGTCCTACTGCGGCCCCAACGTCCTCAACCACTTCTTCTGTGACGTCTCCCCTCTGCTCAACCTGTCTTGCACCCATGTAGCCCTGACTGAGCTGGTGGACTTCATCTCTGCCATCGTCATCCTCTGGGGTTCCCTCCTTGTGGCCATAGCCACCTATGTGGCCATCGGGAGGGCTGTGCTCCGCATGCCATCAGCCGCTGCCCGGCACAAAGCCCTCTCCACCTGTGCCTCCCACCTGGTGGTGGTGGGCATCTTCTACTCAGCCACTCTCTTCATCTATGCCCGTCCCAGCCGTATAGAAGCCATGGACCTCAACAAGATGTTGTCCGTCGTCTACACGGTGCTCACGCCTATGTGCAACCCTGTCATCTACTGCCTGCGGAACAGGGAAGTACAGGCAGCATTCCGTAGAACCCTATACAGGTCCCGAAGCTGACCACCTGAGCAGGGCATGGGGTGATCTCAGGTTATCAATACTTTTCATTTTTATTGAGATATAATTCACATCTCATATACTTCACCTTTTAAAACGTGCAGTTCAGTGGGTTTTAGTATATTCACAAGGTTGTGTGCCCATCATATTGATGTAAATGTTGGGTGTTCATCCTTTCTCATGCCTGAGTAATATTCCGTTGTATATATGGACCACATCTTCTTTATCCATTCATCTGTTGAAGGACATCTTGGCTCCTTCCACAATTTGGCAATAGTGGACATCGCTGCTATCTGAAGGTTATTAAGGAGAACACGGATTGCACAGAGCACTGGATGGTAACACAAACAATGAACTATGGAACACTACATCAAAAACTAATGATGTACTCTATGGTGACTAGCTTAACATAATTAAAAAATTGTTTAAAAAAAGAAATGAAAATAAGTGTTGCATACTCTACTGACTGAGCCAGCCAGGTGCCCCAATAAATCTTTAAAATTTTAAAATTTAAAGACAAGAATTCTCAAAGAGTAAAAACACTTTCTACAAATTTCAAGATTAATATAAGTTACTAACTGAAATTGGTACAATGCTTCTGGAGGCCAATTTGGCAATATGCATCAAAATCTTGAATGTGCGTGGGCTTTGACAGCATACCTGTTAAGAAGCTTTTGCCAAGAAAATAAGTTAGGATGCTTGCAGCAAAGAATTTTGTGCTTTTGCTTTCTTATATTAATTTTTTTTTAAAGTGGGCTTCTTGCCTGGTGTGGAGCCCAAGGCAGGGCTTGAACTCACCACCCTGAGATCAAGACCTGAGCTGAGATCAAGAATCAGATGCTCGACCCACTGAGCCACCCAGGCGCCCCTCCATGTGCTCTTAATTGATAACTATTGGGAAAAAATTATATTTGACAATGCAGGAGTAGTCAAAATAAATTGCAGCACAGCCACACAATGGAATCCTAAGGTGTCATGAAAAATAACTCCTATAAGTACATTTACTGCCATGACTAATGTTAATTACACATTGTGATGTAGAAAATTTGGGTCACCAAATAACTACATTCTAATGTCTAAATGCAGTGTGTGTACATAGGGATATAGGATAGAATGTGAAAATCAATTCTATATAAATGTTTGTGGTGATTGCCACTATGTGAGAGATGTTGGGAGGGCTTTGTTTTCATTTTCATTGTTTTGTATTTTGTTGATTTTTTTTTTGTGGCAAGCATGCATTGCTTTTGTCATAAAAATGTGTTTTTCAATGAAAAAGTCACTTTAATCTCTGTCTCTTGTGGCCATAAGACAGAGCTGAACCTCCTTACCCAGGAATTTGAGATCCCATTCTGTCCTGGTTTCAGCCACACTAGACTCAACATTATGCAGACATTTCAAGTCTGTCACATCTATGCCCTTGGGCTGTTCCATCTGAATGCCATGATCTTCCTTGTCCTCCCTGTGCATGCTGACACCTTCAAGGTCTGTCTTCCGGGTCCCTTTGTTATGGAGTGCTCCCTAATGGCCCTGATACTGAGGCACGAATGGGTCTCTCCTCTTTCCATTTTTCTGTGGCTCTCACTTCACACAAGGGAGAATATACAGACCACAACCGGAGCACTATAAAAGCCCATTGCTCTCATTTGGTGATGCCAGTCTCAGAAAAAGGCCTGCTCAGTGAATTTGGTCCAATAAATAAGTGAACAATTCATTGAAGAAAGATAAAGTCTTCATGCTCTCCATCCTTTCAAAGATTCATGACTATTATAATACCTGCTGCTTGTAGGGAATTTGCTTAATTCCAGAACCTATGCAAAACCCCATATACAGATCAGTCACATTTTAAGTCTTACAGCCACACTGTGAGGGAGGTATGTGTGACAGAGAGTGTTGTCATCTCCCAACATCAGTCCTTCCTTCTGCTTTTAGTAATAGAGCCACCAGATCTCAGCTGCAAACACAGCCACCCAGAAAACAATGTTTCCCAGCTCCTCTCTTGTCCTTACATGGGGTCATATGAGTATGCACTGGACAAGGTTTTACATTATGTTCTTTAGAGGAAAGACACTTCCCTTGTACTTCCTTTGCTCTCCTTCTCTTCTGATTGGAATACAGACATGACAGCTGGAACTGGAGCTGCTGTCTTGGATCCTGACCTGGAAGCTTCATGCTGAGAATGGTAGAGCAAGAGATAGGGGGACTCAGATTCTTTGACATTTTGGAATGTCTTATCAACCCCCAAATAATGCTGTGACATTGATGAGAAATTAGTTCCATCTTGCTTAAGCAACTATTTTTTGGCTGATCACCTAACTGATATGATGCTGTATTAGTCACCTATCGCTACAATACTGCTGTGTAACAACAATCTAGAACAATGTTCAGTGGCTTCAATAGCACACATTTTCCCCCCTTGGATTGTGGATCTGTGGCTGACTGCTGGTGTTCTGCTTCAGGCTGTGGGTCAGGTTTAGTTCTGTTCCACTTGTTTCCTATCACAGAAGTAGGATATGCTCTTTTCAAGCCAAGAAGCAAGAAGGCAGTAGACACAGTTAGTGCTTCTTTAAAAAAAAAAAATATATATACACACACACACACACACACACACACACACATATACACATATATATTAGAGAGAGAGCATGAGCAGGGGAAGGGGCAGAGAGACAGGGAGAGAGAGAATCCAAAAGCTCAGAATCCCCACTGAGCACAGAGCCCCACACAGGGTTCAATGCCAGGACCCTGAGATTGTGACCTGAGCTGAAACCAAGAGTCAGCCACTTAACTGAATGAGCCACCCAGGTGCCCCAGATAGTGCTTCTTCAGGCATCAGCTCAGAACTCTCAATCTGATCCACATTCTACTAGCCAAAGTGAATTATATGGTCAAGCAAAAGTCATTGGGATCAGGGAAGTATGTTTTATCCAGAGTAGTTATGATAAGGGCAGTGAGTAGAGGAATTGGGAGAAAATAATACAATATACCTGAAATAATTCTATTATTTGTATTTTATATAAGTAAGTTAGGATCAAGAGACTTTTAAAACCATTTAACTGAGATACAGTTGATATGTAAAAAGCCCTACATATTAATATACATGACTTTAAACTAGGATCTTAAAGAGAAATCTGCATTCCCACGCTCATTATAGCATTATTCACAGGAGCCAAGATGTAGAAACAAGCTAAACATCCACTGACAGATGAAGGGATAAAGAAAATGTGACATATATGTACAATGGAATATTGTTTGGTCCCCCCTGACAAAAACAGGGAATTCTTGCCATTTGCAACAACATGATGAACCTAGAGAACATTATGGTAAGTAAAATCAGCTAGACACAGAAAGACACTGCATGGTATCCTTCTAGGGAGCAGAGATCTGGTGCCCATACCTAGCTAAGGAGGCTCAATTCTCCAGGCAAGCCAAGATCATGAGCATCCAGGACCACAATTTTCCTGAGTCAGAAAAAGAAATTGTGTCATTACAGCTGTTGCCTGTGTGACCTTGAGCCACTTACCACAATTCTCTGAATGTTGGCTTCCTCATTGCTAATTGGAAATAGTCATCTACCTACCCCACGTTGATTGATTTATCGCATGAAGTAAAAGTTACAGAGTGGTTTGCATCAGCTAAAGGGAGGGAGGAAGTTGTATCAACTGATACTACATATTTTCCAAACTATTTGAACTAAATCATCTCCTTTCACAGATCATATTACTTAACATACTACTTCTGTCACTTAGCAATGCCTGTGTGACACAGGCATACATAGAATTTCCATGGCCATTTTAAAGGTTTTCAAGACATGTCTCCAAAGGCAAGGGAAACAAAGGCAAAAATGAACTTTTGGGACTTCATCAAGATAAAAAGCTTCTGCACAGCAAAGGAACAGTCAACAAAACGAAGAGGCAACCTACAGAATGAGAGAAGATATTTGCAGATGATACTACAGATAAAGGGTTGGTATCCAAGATCTATAAAGAAATTCTCAAAGTCAATACTCAAAAAAACAAATAAGCTGGTCAAAAAATGGGCAGAAGACATGAACAGACTGTCATCCAAAGAAGATATATAAATGGTTAACAGACACATGAAAAAATGCTCTATATCACTAACCATCAGGGAGGTTCAAATTAAAACCACAATGAGATCCCACCTCACACCAGTTAGAATGGCAAAATTAACAAAACAGGAAACAACACGTGTTGGTGAGGATGTGAAGAAAGGGGAACCCTCTTCCACTCTTGGTGGGAATGGAAGCTTGTGCAGCCACTCTGGAAAACAGTATGGAGGTTCCTCAAGATGTTAAAAATAGAGCTACCCTATGACCCAGCAATTGCACTACAAGGGATTTACCCCAAAGTCACAGATGTAGTGAAAAGAAGGGGCACACGCACCCCGATGTTCATAGCAGCAATGTCCACAATAGCCAAATTGTGGAAGAAACCAAGATGCCCTTCAACAAATGAACAGATAAAGAAGATGTGGTCCATATATACAGTGGAATATTACTCAGTCATCAGAAAGAATGAATACCTACCAGTTACATGGACATGGATGGGACTGGAGGAGATTATGCTGAGTGAAATAAGTCAGACAGAGAAAGACAATTATCATATGGTTTCAGTCATATGTGGAACATAAGGAATAACACAGAGGACATTAGGGGAAGGGAGGGAAAACTGAAGGGAGGAAATCGGAGTGGAAGACAAACCATGAGAGACTATGGAATCCAGGGAACAAACAGGGTTTCAAAGGGGAGGGAGGCGGGGAAAGGGGGTCAACAAGGTGATGGGTACTAGGGGACAGATGCTGTGATAGGCACTGGGTGTTATACGCAACTAATGAATCACCACGCAAGACAGAACAGAGAGATCAGGAGGTCTCACACTAGGAATTCAGTGGTTTGGCCTGTAAGTGACGTAATTGTTTGTTGGCTCGAAGAATTCATATGACGTCACTCATACACCGAGAGCCCAGAAAGTGCCATCTTACATGTCCCTGGCAGGTAGTGGGCTGGAATCACTGATGAAGAGCATTAACAACTATCTCAGTATCTACAGCACAAAGATAAAATGGCAATTGCTGTATCCAAGTGTATGTGAATTTAAACTTTGATTACTATTGGCCAATTGTTCTACAAAGACACTGCCTCAGTCTACAGTCCTACAGTGTCTCAGGGAGTGCCTCCCCCACCCCCTTCAACCAACAATGAGTTTTCTCAAATAATTTTTTTTAAAATTTGCTCTGCAGTTTCTTTGATTTTCATGAGAAATGGAAGTAGTAGTGCAAGTTGAGTATCATTCCATAGGTTTATTGGCCTTTCTTATTAGTTAAAAATCCAAACTATTAGGTTATTCATCTTTGTGAAAATAGTCCTGAATGGGTATCTTTGTAGTTCAGATTTTGCTCATTTCCTTCATTTTTACCTTCCAGATAAATTCTCAATGTGGACTTGCTGGAAGCAAGGGCATTCAGATTCTCAAGACTTTCTGTATTTATTAACAATGTGCCCTTCTACAATGTACCCGTCTATACGGTCACAAACAACAGCAGAACATGCTCCTTCCCCTGGAGGTATTGTCAACAGGAATTTTTACTACTTAAATTAAAAATTAAAGTATGCATGATAGATAAGTGGACCAAAACAACACACTGTACACCTTAAATTTACACGTTATATGTAAATTATATCTCAACAAGGTGGGGAAAAGTAAAAATAAGTTTAAAATAAATTTCAGATGTGTTAGTGTGATGAGTCATCCCATAGAAGGTCATTATTTGAATTTGTATTTTCTCCTATAATACATTTATTTATTCAATTATAAAGGTCATACAAGCTTATTGCTAAATATTCAAATATATAAAATGGAAAATATGGGTCTCCTGTGGTTTCACACCTAAAAACCATTTGGTTTATACCCTTTCTGACACCTTTCTAGGTATGTGGTAGCATGAATAACTATTGTAATTAGTGTCTTTATCATTACTGTTTCACAAAACTTTGACATATTCATGTATTGCTTCTTCCATCTTTAACTCAAAAACAGACCACCTCCCCACCACAGTATCTAGTAGGTATCAGTGGTTTAGTTCAATTTCTTTGATGGATCCATGTTATTTCATAGTATGGATACAATGTAATATATTTAAATCATATCCTGTTGGTGGGCATTTGGATTATTTCCAGTAATTTCCAATAAAATAACATGTATTCCAAAGCTTACAATTTTGCAATAGACATTCTTGTACCTATGTTTTGAATGATAGTATTTTTCACAATATTCTTCAGGAGGCATGGAGCAAATTGCTGTCCTTGAATTAAACTTACTAGAGAGGTTGCACATTTTTTTTTTGGTAGACCATCAGTCACCTTTTTCCTTGACAAGCCTTCCTCTTCATGACCATTTTTCTTTTGCTTTTCTCTTGGAGTATTCCTATTTTTCTCATTTATTTTAAGAACATCTTTATCCATTTTGTTGCAAATATTTTCTTCCAGGTTTCTCTTTGCCTTTGAGCTTGTGTGTGTGCATTTGGCTGTGGTAGTTTTATTGTTTTTTAAAGTTTTTATTCGAATTCCAGTATAGTGAATGGACAGTGTAATAATAGTTTCCAGTGTACAACAGAGTGATTCAACACTTCCATCCATCACCTGGTGCTCATCATGTCGAGTGCCAATCATCTCCTTAACCCTATCATCTCCTTAACCCTTCCCTGCAGCCACATCCCCTCTGGCGACGATCACTTGCTCTCTTCAAATCAGGAGCGGGCAAGGTCAGTTCTCGCTGAAGGTCCCCAGCGTGAGTGGAGAGTTCTCTGCAGCACCGCATGCACCTCCCTGTTCCGCAGGCAGTAGATGACAGGGCTGCACATGGGCGTGAGCATTGTGTAGACGACGGACAGCACCTTGTTGAGGTCCGTGGGGCTGATGCGGCTGGGGCGGGTGTACATGAAGAGGACCACGGCGTAGAAGATACCCACCACCACCAGGTGGGAGGCGCAGGTGGAGAGGGCTTTGTGGCGGGCGACTGCGGATGGCATGTGAAGTATGGTCCTCCCGATGGCCATGTAGGAGGCCAGAGCAACCAGTAACGACCCACAGAAGATGACGATGGCAGAGATGAAGTCCACCAGCTCGGTCAGGGCCACATGGGTACAGGACAGGTTGAGCAGAGGGGAGACGTCACAGAAGAAGTGGTTGAGGACGTTGGGGCCACAGTAGGACAGGCTGGCAATGCAAGATGTCTTGACCACCGAGACCAGCAGCCCCCCAAGCCATGAAGTCATGGCCAACCCCAGACAGACCTGGGACCTCATGAGCAGGGGATAGTGGAGTGGGCGGCAGATGGCCACGTAGCGGTCATAGGCCATGGACGCCAGGAGGGTGCACTTGGTACTAATGAGAGCTATGAATAGAAAAAGCTGAATTATGCAGGCAGTGAAAGACACATGGCATGGACTGGACCTCAGCCCCACGAGCAGGCTGGGCACGGTCACTGACACGTAGCACATCTCCAGGCAGCTGAGGTTGCCCAGGAAGAAGTACATGGGCTTGCGGAGCTCACTGTGACTGCACACGAGGTAGATGATGAGCGTGTTCTCCAGGAGGGTCAGCACGTAGAGGGTCAGGAAGACGGCAAACAGGCCGGTCCTTATGCCTTGCCTGGTGGACAAGCCCAGCAAGACAAACTCCTGGACTCTGGTCATATTGCCCGATCCCAGGGACCTCTCCATCTGAATGCAGAAAGAAATAGGTTAATGGAACCTGTGATCCAGGCAGGAGAAAAACAGTGAAAGAGAAAGAGCATCGGGGCACCGAGAGCCATTGCACGTGCTGTAGGCCGACTATTGTCAGGAGGACCGCTGAGCTGGGATGTTGCAAAACCGGAATCAGAAAACTTCCACCTGTGCTTAGCAAATCTGGGATGTTCAGCAAGACAACCTTCGTGAGCCTCAGTTATCTTGTCTGTAAAATGGAGGCAAGAGCGCTGATCATACTTTCTTTTCTTTTGATGACTCTAAGTGGTCTTTTCTAGATTGGATTTCTTCTTTCTCTCCTTTCTTCCCTTCTTCCTCCTTTCTCCTTCCTTCCTTCTTGAAAAGTTTCCCAAGACCTAAATGGTTGTCTGCACTATTCTAAAGAAAGGAAGGACCACATTGCTTTGTTCTGAGATTTATACCTCTTTTAACTGGTTGAATTTCTGGAGGAAACTTGCCATTGCTTATTAAAGAAAAGTACCATCAATACTGGTTTTTCTAAGAAAGGCCAATGAGTAATTTCCTTCGTGAATATTTCTAAAAACAATTTTTTTTCTAAAAACATGTTCTTTTTTTTAAAGCTTTTTAAAAAATTATTTGACAGAGAGACATCACAAGTAGGCAGAGAGGCAGGCAGAGAGAGAGAGAGGAGGAAGCAGGTTCCCTGCTGAGCAGAGAGCCTGATGCGGGACTTGATCCCAGGACCCTGAGATCATGACCTGAGCCAAAGGCAGCAGCTTAACCCACTGAGCCACCCAGGCGCCCAACATGTTCTTTTTTTAAGGAAAGAAAATACATGTGTGAACATCACTTATGTGCCCCTATATATGATAGTGCAATTTTTATTTTTAAAAGATATTTTATTTTGGGGTACCTGGGCCCAGTGGGTTAAGCCTCTGCCTTTGGCTCAGGTCATGATCCAGGGGTCCTGAGATTGAGCCCGGCATCAGGCTCTCTGCTCAGCGGGGAGCCTGCCCCCACCCCGCCTGCCTCTCTGCCTACTTGGGATATCTCTCTGTCAAATAAATAAAAATATTTTATTTATTTGACAGAGAGAGCACACACAAGCAGGGGGAGTGGCAGGCAGAGGGAGAAGCAGGCTCCCTGCTGAGCAGGGAGTCTGACGCAGGGCTCAACCGCAGGACCCCGGGATCATGACCTGAGCCGAAGGCAGATGCTTAACTAACACCCAGCACTTTTTAAACACATGGAGATCAATGAATGTTCACAATCCTACAAAAAGAACCTGGTTTTACCCATCCCTACACAACTGTACTGAGGCTCATAGGCAGTTAAGTAACTTGTCCAAAGGGACAGAGCTATAGAAGTCATGGTCCTTTGCCTCTGTCATTAATTATGAGGAGCCAGTGTGATTTTTAGGTGACTGGCATGCAGAAAACATGTTCTTTGGATTTATTTGACTTATCATTGATCATATACATGAAATAGCAACTCTTTATTGAGTATATATTATGCACAAGGTGCATGAAATCAAACAGTAAACAAAACCAACAGTTGTGAACTTGAAAAGTTTATATTCTTGGTGCTGAGGAATAGAGGAAGCAAACAAAAGGACAAACACAGAAATAAATCTTATCGGGTAAATGCGACAGAGAAAACAGGATTGTTGCCACGTCTGGAGGAACGAGCAGAATACTGAGCTGATGGAAAAGCATTTGAGGCAAAACAGGAAAAAGCGAGGGCAAAAGCTGTTAAGTCAGGGAGGGGTTAGCATCGCCAGAGACACTAAGAGTCAGCATGGCTGAAGAGAGAAGCGAGAGGGGAAGAAATTGGTTTTCCTCCCACCAAGCACCGAGCAAAGTCCACTTCCTGGAGCTCCATCCCCACCCCCGTGTACTCTCACTGTCTGCAGCATTCCAGTTTGGGTCAAACATCCAGTGAAATAGAAATCTCCAACACAGAGTAACCGGGTGGGACAGAGCCCCGAAACTGCTCTCACATGTATACACACCGGCTCAGGACAGAACTTTTATTGAAGATAAGCAGGAAGGAGATGGGTCTTTCAATAAATGGTTTTGGGTTATGAGTTATTTCTGTAGAAAAATAAAAAGAACTTGGAGCCATGCATCACACCACATGATGTAAATCAATTTCAGGTGAATGACAACATCAGGGTAGAGTGCAAATCTCTGAAACTGTAAAAAAAAAAGTATATTTGTATGGCCTTGGTGGTGTAGAAAACCGTAAGAGTCTAGGAAAAGAATTCAACACTTGGATGCTTTAAAATGTAAAAATCTAATCACCAAAAGGAATCTGGTCATTACAAAAAAATGGAAAGTGACAAACTAGAAAAATATTCCTGCAATAGGTAAGAGTGACAAGAGTTCCCTATGTAGGATCTACAAAGAAATCAGTCAAGTAATGTGCAAAACAGTCTCTTCCATAGAAAACTAGGGAGGGGCACCTTGGTGGGTCAGTTTGTCAGGTGTCTCACTCCTGATTTTAATCTCGGGGTTGTGAGATTGATCCCACATCAGTCTCCCTGGGAGCATGGAGCCTGCTTAAGATTCTCTCCTCTGCTCCTACATCACACCACCCACTAGTGCTCTCTCTCCAAGAAAAAAAAAAAAGATAATTATCATATGATCTCTCTGATATTAAGAATATGAGAGGCAGGACTGCGAGTCGTGGGGCATAGAGAGGAAAAAAAATGAAACAAGATGGGATCAGGAGAGAGACAAACCATAAGAGACTCTTAATCTCACAAAACAAACTGAGGGTTGCTGGGGGGATGGGGGAGTAGGGATAGGGTGGCTGGGTTGTAGACATTGTGGAGGGTATGTGCTATGGTAAGTGCTATGAAATTTGTAAACCTGATGATTTACAGGCCTGTACCCCTGGGGCAAATAATACATTATATGTTAATAAAAATTTAACAGACAAAAAAAGAAAGAAAGAAAAAACTGGGGAAAAAGGCCTGGAAGTGTATCTCACCAAAGAATTTCATCACTTGAAACATGGAAATATGCTAATCTCCTAGGAGCCAAGGAATGGAAATTAAAATGAAAATTAGGTGCCTCTTCACAACCATGGAATTAGAACAAATATAGATGTCGGAAAATATTAAGTTTAATAATGAGAACTTTGATACACGATTGCTGGGAGTGTGACTTGTATGCTCGCTTCAGAAGACAACGTGGTGGGGCACCTGGGCTCAGTGGGTTAAGCCTCTGCGTTCACCCCAGGTCATGATCCCAGAGTCCTGGGATCGAGCCCCACATCAGGCTCTCTGCTCCGTGGAGAGCCTGCTTCCCTCTCTCTCTGCCTGCCTCTCTGCCTAGTTGTGATCTCTGTCTGTCAAATAAATAAATAAAAACTGTATATAAAAAAAAGAAGGCAACTTGGCATCATGTAGAAAGTTGTAAGGTGTGACCATGTCCCAGAAATTGCATGTCAAATCATATATCCAGAGTAAGCGCTGTTCACAGCAACAGTTTTACTAGCAAAAAAGAAAAAAGGAGACTGACACATCCCAAGTGATAAACTGTGATCTTAGATAATTAATCTCTCTCAGCCCGAGTTAACTACACTGACGATGGTAAAAATATTTCCATCGGGAATGAAGAAGATACTGTGTGAACACGGCTTTCATTTCTTCCTTGCACTCTATGTGCACAAGATCCACACGCAGGAAAACGGAGTGCGGTCGCTCTCATGAGTTTCTACCCTTGTCGCAGCTAAGAAAGACATTCACGCTGTTACCCATCACACTGATGTGTGCACGTGCACACGCACACACACACACACGTAAAACAGGAATCTAACAAAGAACACTTACCTTTATCCTATGTGATTCCCTTTGATATTTCCTCTCATGTTCTGTGCCATGGGATTTTTTTTTTAAGATATTATTTTTTCAAAGTAATCTCTACACCCAGCACAGGGTGCGAGCTCACACACCCGAGACCAGGAGTCACACGCTCCACGGACCAACAGCTAGGTGTGCCACGCCGTGTGGTCGTTACTGCCAGTACTGACCTGATGCATTTCCTTTAGAAGCCTCAGTTTAAAATATCCTGTCATTCGGGTTAAGAGAAGGGCTTGGGAATCAGACAGAAACTGGTTCTAGCCCGGGCTTGGTCCCTGCCCTAGACCAAGGCTCTGACTCTGCCCCTCGTGTCTTCATCTGCAGTTCGGACCGTCTACACTGTCCTGGGCTCTGAATCTCGGGGAGTCTCCATGGACCAGCACAGGTGACCACAGGTGACCAGCAGGAGGGAGAACTTTTCTGCTCTTCTCTTTTTTTCGTTCCCAAATCAAGTGATCGTGTTTTCTTACCTCTCAGCTAGGATGACGCAGGTCCTGCTTTTCTTTTCTAAAGGAGACTCTGGGGAGCAAAGATACTCAGCTTCTACCACTGGACTTGAGTGAAGACACCAGTGACTTGAAGAGTTGGTCCGTCAATTCAAGGACATCAGAAAGGTTTGGGAGAAGCTGTCTCTGATCCTGAGCAATGGGTTCACCTGCCTCTCTCCATGTCAGCACCTGTGTGTTCTCTGAGCGGCCAGGAGAACTGTGTCCTTCCAGCCAGCTGCAAGCAGAAGGAACAGTTTAAATCCAACAGATGGACCTTAGGGGGCTGTCCTGATCTCTGTGGATTTAGAGAGAAGATGGAGGAGAAAACTTTTCATGAATTGTACTGGGGCTTGGGAGGGTGGCTCGCCACTGAGGTTGTCTCCAAGTCCATTCTCACACAGATGGAGACCATAATAGATGCAAGGATTTGTGTAGGATGCTGGCACGGCAGTAAGGAATGAGACAAAATTCCTGCTCTCAAGCTGTTCCCAGGAGTCTGAGATAATGACCCCGAAACTGACAAGTACACATATCACAGCCAGAGATGAGCAAGCTGTGGGTGTTCAGAGACTGGAACCTGGAGATTTGGGACCTCAGTGCAGGAGGGAGGTCTGAGCTCAGTCTCTCAGAAGTGTTACAAGATCACCTCTGCTTGAAACAGGACAAGAAACGGAGAGACAGAACATTCTTCCAGCTCACAGAGAAAGCCAAAATAGCCTTTCCCCACAACCTGCTGGATATCTTAGCTGCCAAAGTTAGCATTTACTCTTAGGCGTTCTATGCCTGAAACACATCTTTTCCTCTCTAGGCTATGGACACCCACTGAACAGGTCTCTCCATTCCTGGATTGCCCAATGCAAAACTGATGGGAGAACTCTCAAATTCAATTTTACCCTTTTCTTTTCTCCTTTTGTGTGATCAGATGACATAGTCAGATTTAAAAGTAATGCGCCCATTGCTATAACGCAGCGTTCTTTCAGGAACCATAAAACCATTGGTCTATCATATGTTGCAGTCAACAAACACCACAAAATACTTCTGAGCTAATGTGTGATCACATTCTCTCCACTAGGTCCTCTGCTCCTCCCATCCTTTAAGGGAATGACGATTAAAATACTTTAACTACTTGTGCACGTACTTGCAGAGCTTTATCCTAGACACACAAGCACCACACGATGCATTTTACACGTCTATGCCCATGTTGGTCCTCCTGTCCAGACTCCTTTTCCTTCCCCTTCGAATGAAATCCAACTCCTCTCTCAAGCTCATGTTCACCTGCTTAGAGAAGCTCTCACCCACTTTTCCTGTTCCAGACACCAGGAATTAACCCTTCCCTCCCCCCTGAGGGAGAAGTGTGCTAAGGTAAACATGGCTTGATCCCCAGCAGGTATCCAGGAATTGGATGGAATGCCTGGGCTCCATCTCCAGTTGGGGAGATGTCCTGGAACTTGGAGCACGAGAATCTGAATCTGAATTCCTGATCTATCATCCAGAGGTTGTGTGACTCGGACCTCCTCGAGTCTCCGTGCCGCCATCTATGAGACAGGGAGGAGGATAGTGCCCTGGAAGAGTTCCCGTGAAGATTAAGCTCGTCAGTGCCCATGGAGCACCTATGATGGTTCCTAGCACGTATTAGGAGCTCAGAAAGTGGTAGTTATTGATTGTTATTGATACCTGTCAGATGCAGATCACATGCCCTTCTCAGAGAGGATCTAAAGTTACATCAATACAGATGTATATAGATCTAGCCCAGTAATGGACACACCACAGTCAATTTATGTTAAGTCTTTCCCTTAAGTCTAGAACCTGCTTAGCCCCTGACACTAATATGCCTCTTATTGGCTTTATCATCAGTCCTTCCTTGCTTTTTCTTGCACCATTAAAATGTGATCCCATGCAGAGAAGAGACTCTTATTTCTGTATTCTTGGCAATGAGATGTTTGTTGACTTGGGGGTTGGGGGAGGCTAATATCTGGCCCCTGCCCTGACGAAGTTTTTCTTAAAGGCAATTGCTTTAACTTTGGAATACTTGACCATGGAACATTAGGGATGTGTGGTCAGAGGGAATGCTGGAGGGAAGAAGGAAAGTCTGGAACGGGGATGGCCCGTAATGGACCCTAATGTATTTTCTAATCCTGTATTAGGGGATATTTGTAGAGCTGTCCAGTTTCTGCTAGTGCAAACCTTGCTTCCATAGATATCCTGGCATGCTCATTCTGCCCCCCACCACACACACACATAGATCTGTAATATGCAATTAGGAAGTCGGACTGCTGGTCAATGTACATTCAACATATTTATCCACGTTACAAAATTACTACCTGAAAATACTGCATGGATTTATACTCCCATCAAAGACATCTGACAATGCACGTTTTATACCCTTTTAATCACACTCATTCTCTTAAATGGTCTCCATTTTCCAGAATGGATGAGAAAGGACACTATTCTTTCTGTGCACATTTGTGTGTCTAGCAGTGATGGGGCAGAATCAGGAGCATGCCGTTAATCTACAACTCCCAGTGTCCCTCACACGTTGGTATGACCATGTGACTCATTCCTGGCCAATGACATGTGGGCAGCAGTGACACCTATAACTGTCAGACCTGGCCCTGCAAACCTCCGGCTATGCCTCCTTCTCATTGCCTCTCTCTCTCTTTCCCTGCCTGTCTACAGATCAGAGTTTCAGTGGGGAGCCCCAAGGCTCTGGAGGATAATGGGTGCTATAAGGAAAGACCCTGGATCCCTGGGCAGCTGCAGGAGGGAGGGCACCCCTAGGCAAGGTGCACAGAATCATGGCACAGGAGAGAAATAAACCAGGGTGCTGAGGTGCTCAGTGAGGTCTATCACAGTCACCGATTGTGTTATGCTGCCCTTTGCCGTCCTCTTAGACTCACGTCTTGGCCTGGCCCCTGCTCCAGGCTCTGATGAGCTGCACATAGGGTAAGTGGAGAGCACAGCACCTCCAGGCTATGCCCCGGTGTGTCCAACTGGACCAGAAGCAGGCCCACGGGAAACTACTCAGCATTTGTGGGTCTGTGGCTCCCAGGGCTCAGTGTGTAAACTACACATGGTCCAAGAGGAGAGATGGAACAAGTGTAGAAATTGAAAAAAAGAAGGAAAGGCGTTATTATTTGCAGGTAACTTGATTATTTTCACAGAAAATCTTTAGGAATCTACGAAGCACACATTAGAGCTAGTATCTGAGATTAGGAAGATTGTAGGATACAGGACAAGTGCACAGAAACCAGTTTTGTTTCTAATGGGAAAATAAAATTTACAGAACGATTAAGTATACAAAAGTATTGAAAACATTAAATACATGGAAATAAATTGACAGAAAGACACACGTGACCTCCACTGTAAGAAATCTGAAGCACTGCTGACAGGACAGCTAAAGGTTCAAAGTGCTAATAATGGGAGCCACCTCAGAGTCCCCCACAGATGAATGAACACGGACATGTGTGGTGTTTACATGTACACACACACACACATGCATGCATACACACTGGAATGTTACAGAGACATTAGAAAAGATGAGATCATGTCAGTGTAGATGGGCCTGGAGTGGACTAGGCAAAGTGAAAAAAGAGAGACAAATACCAAATGACTTCACTCTGTGTGGCATCTAAGAAATAAAAAAGCATGGATTGCGGGGAGCACTGGGGGTGGTGCATAAACAATGAATCTTAGAACACGGCATCAAAAACTAATGATGTATTGTATGGTGACTAACATAACACAATAAAATTTTTAAAAAATTTTAAGTGCTAAATAAATGGAAAGGTAGGCCATATTTATGATTTGAAAGACTCAGTGTTGTCAAAAATGTCAATTCTCCCCCCAAACGATGTTTAGATTCAATCCAATCATCATTATAATTGAAGGGGTATTTTTTAAATAAAAATGTATAGCTGAGTCTAAAATTTATATGGTAATATAAAGAACCTAGAAGTACCAAAACAATCTTGACAGAGATTGTTTTGTATCACAAGCAGGCAGAGAGGCAGGCAGAGAGAGAGAGGGAAGCAGGGTCCCTGCTGAGCAGAGAGCCCAATGCAAGGCTCGATCCCAGGACCCGATATCATGACCCAAGCCAAAGGCAGAGGCCCAACCCACTGATAATAATAATAATAATTTATTTATATATTTATATTTATTTATATATATGTTTATATATAAATATATGTTTATATATTTATTTATAAATAAATAAATAAAATATTTTTATTTAAAAAAGAAGGTACTCTTAAGAATACAGGTAGGTCGGGCATCTCGGTGGCTCAGGTGGCTAAGCATCCAACTCTTGATTTCTGCTCAGGTCATGATCTCAGGGTGGTGACGTTGGGCTCCACATTCTGCACAGAGTCTGCATGAGATTCTCTCTCTCTTCCTCTGCCCCTCCCCTGCCCACGTGTGCATGCACTTCCTCATAAATAAATAATGAAATCTTTAAAAAGGGACTATATAAGTAATTGCTAGTAACAGAGAAATGGGGAAGAAATTGAGAAAAGGCCCTGTCTTAATTTTTTATTCTATATGCATATATCAGCATATCACCATGTCAAACATATGTCTATTTCCTTTTATTTAATAGCCCCAGTGTTTATCTCCAAATGAATATATTTATCCCATCCATTGTGGATGGAAATTATGTTGTTTCTCCTTCTCTTTTCATTATAAAGCTGCTATAAATATCTCCGTATCTGTGACCTAGCTCTACTTGTGGGGACATATAGAAATATCCCTAAGCATTTCTCATTCTAGGAATGAAATGATGGGGTTAAATTTGCACTTCTTGGTTTACTAATAAGGTGGACCATCTTGTCGTGTGAGTTTACCAGTCACTTGTCATTCATCTGTGATGACCCGCTTTCTCATAGACATTATTCACTTTTCCCGTGGGTAATTCAGACTTTGTTCTTCATTGACGTGAACTCCTTGTTTATTAGATGGGAAACATAGTCCTTCAGCTTTTCTTCCGCCTTCCGGTATTCTGTGTGGAATTTCGTGGCCATGGCCGATCTTCAGTCCGGAGATGAGAGGTTCCATGACCTGAGACCCGAATCAAGGTCAGTGGAGAGTTTTCCGAAGTGCCGCGTGTACCTCCCTGTTCCGCAGGCAGTAGATGACGGGGTTGCACATGGGTGTGAGCACCGTGTAGACGACGGACAGCACCTTGTTGAGGTCCATGGATTTAATGCGGCTGGGACGGCAGTAGATGAAGAGGGCTGCTGAGTAGAAGATGCCCACCACCACCAGGTGGGAGGCGCAGGTGGAAAAGGCCTTGCGCCGGGCGGCGGCAGACGGCATGCGGAGCACGGCCACCCCGATGGCGGAGTAGGAGGCCAGTGCTACCAACAGTGTCCCACAGAAGATGACGATGGCAGAGATGAAGTCCACCAGCTCGGTCAGGGCCACATGAGTGCAAGACAGGTTGAGCAGAGGGGAGACGTCACAGAAGAAGTGGTTGAGGACGTTGGGACCGCAGTAGGACAGGCTAGCGATGCATGTCGTCTTGGCCACCGAGACCAGCAGCCCCCCAAGCCATGAGGACAGGGCCAAGCCCAGGCAGACTCGGGGCCTCATGAGCAGGGGATAATGGAGTGGGCGGCAGATGGCCACGTAGCGGTCATAGGCCATGGACGCCAGGAGGGTGCACTCTGTGCAGATGAGAACTATAAAGAAGAAGAGCTGGGTCATGCAGGCTGTGAAGGGCACATGGCAGGGACCGGTCCGCAGCCCCACGAGCAGGCTGGGCACGGTCACTGACACGTAGCACATCTCCAGGCAGCTGAGGTTGCCCAGGAAGAAGTACATGGGCTTGCGGAGCTCGCTGTGACTGCACACGAGGTAGATGATGAGTGTGTTCTCCAGGAGGGTCAGCACGTAGAGGGTCAGGAAGACAGCAAACAGGACATCCTTTATGTCTGCCCTGGTGGACAATCCCAGCAAGACAAACTCCTGGACTCTGGTCATGTTGCCCACCTCCAGGGACCTCTCCATCTGAGGAGAGACAAAGCTTGTTGACATCCTGGTTTCTTCAGAGACACAGTAGTTAAGAAAAAATTAGGAAATTTTTTGGAGACCCTTTTCCATTAGGAAATGGAGACCCTAGGACTGGGTTAGCCAGCTTCTGTTGGAAACTGACAAATGCTGAGTAGAATCTGTGGGCCAAACTCTGAGCATGAGATCACAGTCTTTACTCGGATTGGCCTTACTAAGTCTGTGTCCTTACACAATCAGACCTCCTGAAAATTGGGAGAGAATCATTGGCTTCTCATGAGATTGTTTTAATAAATAAAGGAATGGATGGGAATTGGTATACCAAATAAGAAATTGGGATTGTTATTATTTCTGTTCCCAAAATGTGATTATTGTAGGTTATATTTTTCCTTTCTTTGTGAAATCTGTGTAGGACTTTGGAAGTAGTCTATAAATCTGGAGTAGAGCAAGATGGTCAGCACTTTTGTTTGAAAGTGGTCCTCTTCTCAATGCAAATTTATTTTCAGAATCATATTAGGCTGTAGGTCACCAATGATGATGTTCAAGAAGAGTGAGGAGAGAGGAATCCCCCAAAAAACTGACACTCCTTTCAGCAGAAGGCTGGAAATATCATTTATTGTATCAATGTGTGTGTTATCACAAATACACATGGGCATTATTCCCCCCCCCCAAGATAATTGTTTCCCCCCGATACATTTCAAGAAGCTGAGGTTGACTGAAAAAATTGATATTGTGCCCTGGAACATATGATCTCATAATGGAAACTTCTATAACTCATTGAGGCCCTCTTATGCATTAGTAACTTGCCATAAAACCCACTTATATTCATTGGTTTTATGCCACAACACAGATATGGAGCCCAAACAGATAAATTCACTTGCCCAAGACCATACAGCTAGGATACAACAGCACAAAGAAAGACACACAGCTGAGCCAGACGTCTACGCTGTGCCAACTTCATTCCATTTCATCTTCACGATCAAGCCTGTAAAGTCTACACCTGGGACATGGGGAGTAAAGAGGTGACAACTGACCCAACTGGAGAATCCTTCTGACTCTAGGCTGTCATTCACAGAATTCATTCAATGGCACTCATTAAACTTCCCTTTCTATGCTAGGTGTTGGGAGTACATGGGTGAAGAAGACACATACAGTCCAAGTCTGTGGTCACTGATTTCCTAGGAGAAAGAGTCAATGAAACAAACAAACCAATAAAAAAAAATCCATTCCCGATTAGAGGGGGCTGTGAGATTGGTATTCAAGGCTATACGAGCAAAAATAATTGAGGATGAACTTATGACAGAGGTCAGCATCTGCCAAGCTTTCATAAGAAAGATGTCTCCTCTGCACAGCAATGTTAGGGAAGAAAGATGTCCTGAGAGTCAACCTCTCAAGTTATGTTAGCAGGCACCTGGGAGAACTTCTTGCATGAAAGAATTTGTCACTCTAAGTTTTCTCCTAGCTGCAGAGAGCCAGAGTCTTCCGAGAGGCTTGATTTGTAGATCCTAAGGTTCTTTGCAAAGGCACAAGAAGCACAAGCTAATTCAATTCTCAGGACACCCAGGTGTTGTATATGTTACTGTACCAACACAGACGGGGCAGCCGCAGTTCCGAGGTGTGGACACCACCCACTTCACAGCTGTCAAGAGGAACTTGCACCCCCAGTGAGCACTTCCTGGACAGGAGTCCACTCACCTTCCATTTCCCATCCGCCTCAGTCCTTCCCCCCAACTGAGACTTCTCGCGCCTCACCTTTTCGGTTCCGGCTCTGATCCTCATTACCTTCTCATCCGTACCCCCTCGATACTCCTCCACCTGTCCTTTCCTGTGTTGCCTTCCCTAACCTAGGACTTCAGATGAACCAAGAGACCCCTGGATAATGTGCAGCAAGACCAGTGAAAGCAGCCCTGGAGGCCACAGTAGCATCTCAAATCCCAAGATATTCAGACTATTCCATCCCCAAACTCGTTGTCATCCACGAATTCTTCGCTAAGAGCTGGGCTAGGTTCAAGGGAGCTGTGGCGGTCTGGTCCCCAGGGCAGTTGGGGTCACAGAGCTTTATCTGCCGTCTTGAGCACTCTACTTAACTTCAGTCGTCTGTTATTCAAAAGGACAGATAACCATCTCTCCTCTTAACTGTACAGTGTCCCCACTCTCAGGAGAGGGCAACATAGTGTAGTGGTTAAATCCTGAGCTCAGATGTATACAGAAGTGGGTTTCGCTCCTGTTGTTCTAAATGAAACCTAGAATTTCTCTCATGAGAAGACAGACCCTTGGCTGACGAAGTCTTTAGCAATCCTTATTTATTAAGTAAGGGGCTTTGTGCAAAGAAGCAGTGCGCCAAAAGTGATGGCCACATAAGCATGAACCAAACTGGTTTTAGCCTCAAAGTGTTTGAGAACGTTCAAGCAGTGGGACTCTGGGAAAGTCACTCAATCCATTTAATCCTGCCTATAAATTAACATACAATACGTGAATAAGTACCAAGGGAGGGTTAGATCATTAATATTTCCAAAGTATTCAGAGTCAGTACCTGGGATGCTTTGGATATTCTATAAAAGACCGTCTCTCTCTGTTGTTCCTTGTCCTCACCCCCCAAGACGAACATCTGGTCTCCTCGCGTGACGGTCGAAGGACAATAGCTTCAGATCTGTTCTGGCTGATGGTGCTCCTGGAAGAGGCTCAGATGCACTCAGCTCCTGACCAGAGGAGGAGATACCGAAGAGTAGTTCAGTCCATGTTGGAAGAAGCTGTTCCTGGTTCTGAACGAGGCACCCACTTCTCCCACCCTTGTTTCTCTTCGTGGTTCTGGATGCTCGAAGTTGCCGAGTTGACTCTCCTCATGGTGAGAAGGAGGCAGGAAGGCTGGCTTAAATTGGAGCTCTGGACCTCAGAGACCTTCCCTGGTCTCTGCAGATTTGGAGAAGAGTTGGTGTGAAAAACACTTTTACTGATACTCTGTGTAGCCTTAAGGGGAGGAGGAGCCATCATGCATTGACTGACTTGCTCCCCAATGCCTGGTCTTGTGTTTGTGTCCTGGGAGATACAGAGGAGTGGTAAAATCATTCTTGCCTTTGGTTGATAAGTTCGGTTACAGAAACACATGTTCATAACTTGTTCTGAGAAGAGCAAATGCATCTGAGGGCCACAGGAGAGGATTTGCCAGGACAGACTGGAGGCAAAGATGGCACTGCGCATTGAAAGTGGTGGCAGGTGTGGGTATCGCACCTCCGTGTTCACATCAGTGTCATCCACAACAGACAAAAGATGGGAGTCACCCAAGTGTACGTGGATGGAGGCAATGACAAGCAAACTGTGGCATATACATAGAATGAAATTTAGCTCTCCATAGCAAGGACGGAAATTCTGGTGCATGCTACTACACAGAGAAACCTTGAAGACATTATGCTAAGTGAAATAAACCAGTCACAAAAAAATGTTGTGTGATGTCACTTATATGAGGTGCCTAGAGTAGTCAAATTCCTGGAAAAAGAGTGTAGAATGGTGGCTGGAGAAAGGGGAAATTAGTGTTTAATGGGTACCAAGTGCCCATTCTTCCAGACATAGTCTTCTGGAGATGGATGGCAGTGACAGTTACACAACATTGTGATTGTACTTACTACCAGAGAACTGTTCACCTAAAGATGGTTAACAAGGGCAAATTTGATATTACATATATTTTTCCACAACTGGAATCACTACAACCTTTATATGCAACCTTAAGACATTTATATGACTCTTTCCACACCTTTAACCTTGCTCACACAAACATCCAGAGGCCTAAAGTATATTGACTCCTGAGGAACCTTCCAAACTATTCTTTCTGATATGACATTACCTTTCCTCCCAAGGAAATCCAATTCAACCCTTTAAACTTCACAAGAAACTTCAGTCTCTGAAAAATATGAACCGTCTTTTCTCTAGTCACACGGAATTAGTTTCCTTCTCTAATAAAACAGCATGGTGTGATGTGATTACTTCTGTGACCACGGCAGGTGATTGGTCAGTGTTGGTTAAGCATTCACGCTCCAAATAAGGTTGTAGGAATATTCTTTTTTTGTTTTGTTTTGCTTTGTTTTTTTTTTAATGAATTAATTTATTTTTAAAATTTCTTTTCAGTGTTCCAGAATTCATTGTTTATGCACCACACCCAGTGCTCCATGCAATCTGTGCCCTCCTGAATACCCACCACCAGGCTCACCCAGCCTCCCACCTCTCTCCCCTCCCAAACCCTCAGTTTGTTTCTCAGAGTCCACTGTCTCTCATGGTTCATCTCCCCCTCCAATTTCCTCCAACTCTCTTCTCCTCTCCATTTCCCCATGTCCTCCATGTTATTAGGAATATTCTGCATGGTTGGAGCCTGACACATGACATTCAGCTCTTGACCCAAATCTCAACAGCTGCAGAACCTTCATGATTTACTCTATCTCTGAACCTCCCTATAAAATAAGATAACCCTTCCTTCCTGCCAGGTTCATTGAAGGGATAAAAGTATTTAATGCATGTAAGTCTCTGAACTCAGTGCAAATTATATACCCCGCACCTAGATGCAATAATATTGCCACAAGGGCGCCTGGGTGGCTCAGTGGGTTAAGCCGCTGCCTTCGGCTCGGGTCATGGTCTCGGGGTCCTGGGATCGAGTCCCGCGTCGGGCTCTCTGCTCATCGGGGAGCCTGCTTCCTCCTCTCTCTCTCTCTCTCTCTCTGCCTGCCTCCCTGCCTGCTTGTGATCTCTCTCTGTCAAATAAATAAATAAAAAATCTTTAAAAAAAAATATTGCCACGAGACAGGTATGAAACCAAGACATCTTGGAAAATTATATTAGCAAGTATGTGTCCCATGTTCAGTGTGGTAATTGACACTTAGTAGATACTCAATACATACTAGCTCATCTTCATCCCAATGTTCAAAATAATGACCCAGTGTGCTACTACAACATCCCTCACACTGAATTGCAACTTAAAAAAAAAAATTTTGTGTCCTCAACTACAAAGAGTTATTTAAGAAGAAGAAATTTGTCTTTTCTTTCTGTATCCAGAGGCAAGCACAGGGTTTGACTCACAGTGCGTACTTTGGGGATGTTTGATGATGGCACATGGGTAGGATAAAACTAGAGGTCTGCTTCTCACTTCCTAGAAAGTTCTGGGTCTCGTAAAATATAGGCTTGACTTCAGAAGGCTTTCTCATGATACATTCAGGTACAGAGGAGACAGGAGGAAAGAGGAGGAATCTGGGAGAATGGTGGCCTGGAACTAAGTGTCCCAAGGTTTTGTTGGGTTCTTTGGTTGTTGGAAGGTCTGAATTAGAGACTAGGACTTAAAAACCAGGGTTTACAAGGCCGTGAGGTTCTTAAATCCAGTACCCATTGGGTCATGTTTCCAAGAAGAGCCCGAAAAAATGGTGAGAAGGACAAAAAAACCCAAGGACATCTTCTTGAGAAGAGCATTGTAAAGTGACCTTGGCAACCACTGGGTCCAGGCCAAACACATAACTGCAGTGTCAGGCAGGGAAACTGGGGCTGAGATTGTATCATTTTAAGTCCTTTGGTTGCTAAAAAGAGAAGCTAACACTGGGTCACTTAAGTCAAGGAAGTGGCTGGAGAACGTGGGATTGCTGAAGGACCATATTTTGCCAGGATCACAGACCAGGACACTTTTGGCAAACTGGATAAGAAGTACCAGGCCAACCACAGAGAAGAGTCGGTTCCATATTCAGTCCTTGTTTCACTCAGTGATCCAATTCCAGGGAGAAAGTGTGGGAGTGACTTAGTTTGGGGACACCAAGTCAACACCCTATACGTGGTGAGGGCAGAGCGAAAGACTTCCATCAAACTGTCAAAGACAAAAGACTAGGGAATAGGGTGCATGTAGCTTCCCAAAGACAAGTCCACCTATGGTTATGGGAAGAAGGGTGAATAAGTGCACAACAGGAGAATCAACAGATGTCATGAGAGATGCCCTGTGGCTGACTAAAGTGGTGGCTTATCACATACCAGGAGGCCCAGTCTTTTACCTCCTCCCTTTCTCAGCTGTACTGGGCATGGGGTTGATGGCCCAGTGACCACTTCCATATTCTAAGTGATAGTAGAACTGAGGTTCTTGGACATAACTCTCTACAGAGTTGGCTGAGTGGATTTCAGTGGTGAAGACCTCGGGGTTTCAAGGTAGGAAAGAGAGTTTGGTTAGATTGTAGACCACTTTCCTTTTAGTGTTTGCTTTGGGGTTGATGTGTGGCCTTCCTTATCCTCTCCCTTCTAGGAGGGATCTGCTAGGCTAGCATATCCACAGCTCTACATTGCAATCGTCCAGGGCACTTTTTCATGAATACATTATTTCTGGGATGTGATCTCAAAGTTTCTGATTTGGTAGATCAGGGTGGGGCTCACATGAGGTGTCACATCTCCGTGTTTAACGACCACCCCAGGCATTTCTGAACCACATCTTAGGAAAATTCTGCACATTCCTGAAAATCATGAGGGCCCAGATAATGCTGTCATATTCGCCACAGTGTCTTGAGAGCCTCCAGAGGTGCCTGACACATAGTTGGTGTTCGATGCACACTTTGTTGTTCGATGCCAGAGTAAGGAGAAAACACTAGGGAAAGGTGAAAACATTGGCAGAAGGGGTATGATAACAAAGAGCAGGAACTCATTCAGCCTTGTGCAGTAGTTGTGCATTTAGACCGGTTGTCTCATTGATCGCCACCATAATCCTAGGTGGAGGAAGGGCAAGCGTTCTTCCTCAAACCCTTTCCCGTATAGACAGGGTGAGACTGAGCCTCAGAGAGACTTGTCCAACAACTCATATTGAAGGATTTTATTCCATGCTTGAACTCCAAGTCCCCCAGTGCCAAATCCAGCCTCCTGGGAATACTATAGGATGTTTCCTCCTGAAGATAGAGCTTTGGGCTTCTAATCTATGTGGACAACTATGGGAATAATGAATGCGGATCATTAACTGAGCACCGACTGTGTTCCAAGCTCCATGCTAGGTGCTTCCACACATCCCCTTGTTGAATAGTAACAATCCAGTGTGGTAAGTATGGTTACTATTCCCACTTCACAGATGAGAAGACTGAGACTCAGAGAAGTCAAGTCCTAGTCTGTACAACCAAGAAAATAAAGAGTGACAGTTCACATCCAGATTTGTCTTCTAGGAAAACCAGATGCCTTCAAAAGTAGACCATAAATTAAAGGGAAGCAACCTCTTCTCTGATACACTTACCTATATTCAAAAAAATATTCTTACTGAGCTTTGGAGAAGAAATGATGTAACTCGCATACCAGGTTAATTATTAGAGAAGAGATGAGTAAATCAGGGCACTGAGAGGGACAGAACACCAAACCAAATGACTTAAGTAAAAGACATATTTACTGGTTCATCTAAGAGGAATTTCTAAGGGCAGAACAGACTTCAGGCATGGCTGAACTCAACAAAATCATAAAACTACACCCCCCCCCCCCCATCTACCACTACTGGTTCTGATTTTCTTTGCAATAATGCCATTATCAAGCAGGAACACCCCTGTTAAAGACCAGATAGTTGATGGCATCTACAAGCTTACATTCTTAACAGCTATGAACAAAGAGAAGTTTGAACAGAATTCTCAGTATCTGGCTCTCTAAAGGAAGTTCTAAAGGCCCACTCCTCCCTTTGCCAGTATTGTTTGTTGTATAACCTCATGGTTCCTCCCACAAAGAGACAGAGTGTACTTCCTTACCCTGTGACTATGGAGATAGCCATGTGACTTGCATTGGCTAATGCCATCTTCTTAGGTGTGACATGGCTAAAGGTTTGAAAATCAGTTGAAAAACTGGGCCTTCTCATTCACTGACTGTAATGAGAAAAATCATGCCAAAACTCTGGACCCAGCAGAAGGATGGAAACGTGTGGACCAGACTAACTAAACTAAGTGTATGACAGTCAACACGCATTTGCATGAGCAAGCCTACCCAAGAGCAGAAGAACCACCCAGAAGACCTCAACCTAGATTAGCTAACCCTCAGTTGATTGAAGATTCACGGAACTAAATGATAAGCTTTCACACTCTACATACTAGCATTCTTGGGGCACTTCCTACCTAATACACTTTAGTTGACCCAAATTAGGCTCATTTGTCCACCACTACCAAATAATTGTAATCAGGGACTGAATTCTCTGTCATGAGCCTTTTCTAAGAACCAGCACCACCATGACTGCAAGAGGAAAAAGATACAGTTTCCCAGAAAAAGTCAGAGTAATATACCACATATTTGCATACAGATCCTTGTCAAACCTCCATCAACAATTCCTGAAGAGGTCATTCATGGGGTCCAGATTCCTGGCGACGGCAACACACGCGCCCCAGGGCGGCCTTCACCTCCTTGTTCCGCAGGCTGTAGATGAGGGGGTTGAGCATGGGGGTCACCAGGGTGTATGACAGGGACACCACCTGCTTGCTTTCGGGGGAGTAGCTGGCCTTGGGACGCAGGTGGATGACCCCTGTGGTACCGTAGAACAGAACCACCACCATTAGGTGGGAGGCGCACGTGGACAGGGCCTTGTGGCGCCCAGTGGCAGACGGCATGCGGAGCACGGTGGCTAGGATCTTGCCATAGGACGTGGCTATCAGACAGAAGGGAACCATGATGACCAGCACTGTGGCCACCAACACATTGGCCTCGAAGACGCTGGTGTCCCCACACACCAGGCTGAGCAGCGGGGCGATGTCACAGAAGAAGTGGCGGATGCCATGGGGCCCACAGAATGGGAAGCTGAACAGCCAGATGGTGAAGACCAGTGACACAGGGATTCCGGCCAGCCAGCACGTGGCAGCCAGCAGGCGGCAGAGCCGGGGGCTCACCAGGGCGCCATAGCGCAGGGGCCTGCAGATGGCCACATGGCGGTCCCAGGCCATGGCAGTCAGGAGGAAGCACTCGGACGTGACACACGACAGCACCAGGAGCAGCTGCAGGGCGCAGCTCGCGGGGGACATGCCCTGCCCCGGCCGCAGCAGGGTCACCAGCAGCCGGGGCACGATGTCCAGCGAGAAGCAGATTTCCAGCAGGGCCAAGTGGCGCAGGAAGAAGTACATGGGCGCGCGCAGGGCCGGGTCCAGGGCGCTCAGCAGCACGATGAGCGCATTGCCCAGCAGCGTGAGCAGGAACATGGCCAGGAAGAGCGCCGCGAGCAGCGGCCGCAGTGCGGGCACGTGCGCGAAGCCCAGCAGGACCAGGTCATGGGCCGTGCAGCTCTGGTTGGCGCAAGGTGGGGCTTCGGGGTCGCCCGGGGGAGCCCCGGCGGTTGGCATGGACCTGGGTGGGCGCAGGAGCTCTGGGAGTGGAAGAGGTAAGGAGAGGCCATGAAGGGCAGAGCTGGGCCTATGCAGGCTCTGCCTCCCCAAAGTGCGCTGCACAGATCAGGGGAGGCATCTTATCCGAAGGCAAATCAGCACCGCCACACACAGGTCCTCCTTGAATGCCTTCCATGAGCCTGGCAGGAGATCCCAGGGCCTCAGGAGACCCATGAGGCCCTGACTGGCTTGGCCCACCCACCTTCTGACCTCTTCTCCATGGAGCTGCATCCACAATGCCCAGTCCTGCCTCAGGTCCTTTGTACTTGCCATCCCCACCCTTTGAGATGCTGTTCCCTGGATTTCTGTATCACTGGTTTCCTTTTCCAAGGTCTGTGAGGACTGGTTCTTGGCTACCTCTCCATCCCCATCTTCTTCTGATCTTCTCACTCTCTAAGTCCAGCTTTAAAGATCTCCCTCTCACCCCTGGGCCTTTGCACTTGTACAATTAGGGCCCCCAGCTGTGGGTACGGTTGGACCTTTCTCATCATGCAGGTCTCCACTCAGATTTCACCTTTCAAGATTCCCTACCTGAAGGGCCAGAAAGAATGTAACCAGCCACCCCCTCCACAATATATAGTTTGGAATTAAATTGACTTTACTTTTTCTTCAATAATCTATTTCCTTCCATAGACTGTGAGCATCACACCTTTCCATTTAACACCCAGCTCAACTTATTCTCCATTATATGGTGCGATAACCTCTCTCTCACACAGGGTTTTTATGAAGAACAAATGACATGGTACACAGATGCTCTGGGCACTGGGGCGGCCACATAGTGAGTCTGTGGGTGTCAGTGTTCATTACATGAAGCCAGATTAACCCACATCACGCAGCTGTTTTCATGCTCTTGTTACATACAACATGAAGCTTAAATATGTTGTCCCGGCATTCAAGCTCCCTTGAGGCACAGCTCCCACACTGATTCTTTATTTAGAGAGAAGAATTCCCCACACCGGCCACTGTAGTATGCACTGAGCTGGGATCTGGGGATGAACAGGAAAATCAGACCTGTTCCCTGACATCGTGCTTCCTTGGGGGAACAGAAGGATGCCTTCCTCAGAAGTGAGGATGTGGAGAAAGGGGAACCCCCTTAGACCCTTAGTGGGAATGCAAGTTGGCACAGCCACTTTGGAAAACAGTGTAGAGATCCCTTAAGAAATTAAAAATAGAGCTTCCCTATGACCCTGCAATTGCACTACTGGGTATTTGCCCCAAAGATACAGATGCAGAGAAAAGAAGGGCCGTCTGTACCCCAGTGTTCATAGCAGCAATGGCTACAGGTGCCAAACTGTGGAAAGAACCAAGATGCCCTTCGATGGACAAATGGATAAGGAAGATGTGGTCCACATATACAATGGAATATCAATCAGCCATGAGGAAGGATGGACACCCACCATTGCATCGACATGGACGGGACTGGAGGGGATTATGCTGAGTGAAATAAGTCAGGCAGAGAAATACAATGATCATCTGGTTTCACTTGTATGTGGAACATGAGGAACAGAACAGAGGACTGCAGAGGAAGGGAGGGGAAACTGAATGGGAAGAAATCAGAGAGGGAGATAAGCCATGAGAGACTCTGGTGTCCAGGAAACAATGTGAGAGCTGCGGAGAGGGAGGTGAGTGGGGCAGGGGCAAGATGGGGGACTGAGGAGGGCACGTGTCGTGATGAGCACTGGGTGTGACATGCAACAAATGAGCCGTTGACCACTACACCAAAAGCTAACAATGTACTATGTGTTGGCTAACTGAATTTAAATAAAAAAGAAGGAGAAGAAGAAGGAGGCGAGGCTTCTCTGTAACGACATCTCAACCCCGGGTGTCCCGCCTCGCTCCCATCAGATGCTCCCTCAACACGTACTGCACAAACCTCTGCCTTGCCCACGATTCTCTCCCAGCACCTAACACGAAGCCTGGCTTTACTGAGTGGCGAACATATACCTCATACAGTTATGTTCCCCAGGGCCTACGCCAGGGTCTGGCACACACAGAAGTGGCTCAGACATACCTGCTGAGGGGTGCCTAGGGGGCTCAGTCAGTTTAACGTGTGCTTTCAGCTCAGGTCACGATCTCAGGGTCCTGGGATCGAGCCCCGCATCGGGCTCCTTGCTTAGCGGGGAACCTGCTTCCCCTCTGCCTACTGCTCCCCCTGCTTGTGCTCTCTCTCTCTCTGAAACATAAATAAGTAAGACTTTAAAAAACTTCTGTTGAATAGCTAAGGAGAGGATGTGTTCTCAGTTCTCACCACGTCCCTGCACTTAAGCACACTCTTCTGACCTCCCTGGGTGCTCACGGCGCGCACATCCAGCCTCACGCTGGCCGTCCCCACACGTGTCCCCGCAGCCCCAAATCGTGCCAAGCTCAGGCCACATGGCATCTGACTGAAGGGTGCAGGGCTGGCTGGCAATAGGTGTTGAAGCTTGACGTGTGCCATCTCCTGGTCTCGCCATTCCAGCAAGACGACTTTCTCCCTCCGAGCCTCATCGTCTCAGCTGCAGGTGGATTTCCTATTCAGGAACCTGACTCAGAGCCACAGGTGATGGGCATGAAACCCAGAGAACCGAAGTGCCCCGAAGTCAGTGAAACAACTCTCTTCCAGCCATCTGCGCATGCAGACAACACCCCCCACGGTGGCATCGCTCACCAGGGCCCCAATGTGCAAGCAGCCTGAGTGTCCACTGACCGACAAGTGGGCCAAGAGAATGGGACACACATATATAAAATAACATCTATAAAACACATATTATATATAAAACAATATATACATATATGTAATGCGATATACCAAACACAAATATATGTATTCCCACAGAATATATGTATTCCACAGAATATATGTATTCCATATGCAATGCGAGATTATTCAGCCATAAAAAATCAAAGGAAAATCTGGCACTTGGGGCACCACGACAAATCTAGAGTGCGTTGTGCGTAAGTTAGAGGAATACAAATATTGCAGGACATCCCTCAGAGACAGAGTCTTTATTTTCTAAAAGTATTTATTTGACAAAGAGACACCACAAGCAGGGGGAGTGACAGAGGGAGAAGGAGACACAGGCTCCCTGCAGATCAGGGAGCCCGATGCAGGGCTTGATCTCAGGACCCCAGGATCATGCCCTGAGCCAGAGGCAGAGGCTTAATGGACTGAACCCCCCAAGCGCCCCATAAATGGAATCTTAAAAAAAGAAGTTGAACTCATCGAAACAGAGTGGGGTGGTGGGTGTCAGAGGCTGGGGACATGCAGAAATGTGATGTTGAGGGCATGTGGGTGGCTCAGTCAGTTATGTGCCTGTTTGCAGCTCAGGTCATGTGCCAGGGGTCCTGGGACGGAGCCCTGTGATGGGCTCCCCTCTCAGCAGGGAGCCTGCATCTCCCTCTCCCACTGCCCCTCCCCCTGCTCATCTCAGTCTCTCTCTCAAATTAATTAGTTAATTAATTAAAAGGAATGAGATGTCGGCCAAGGGTACAAACTTCCTCTTAGATATGGATAACTTCTGAGGATCTAGCGTGGTGGATATAAGTTAATAACACTATACAGTATTATTTGGAATTTGCTAAGAGAGTAAACCTTAAGTGTCCTTACAGTGTGTCCCCACAAGTGTAATTGAAGATGATGATGGACATGTTAACTTAATTGTGATAATCATTTCACAGTATGTACCTGTATCAAATTATCACCTTGTATACTTTCAAGATATACAATCTTATTTATCAATTATGTCTTAATAAAGCTGGAAAAAATCAATAAAACAAGACAGAAAAAAAGAAAAGAAAAGAAAACTAAGCCCAGAGAACGTAACTGTACTGCTCAAAGTCAACCAGCATCTTTACACCAAACAACTTCCCCAAAGTCCCACCACCATTAAGCTGCAGACCAGATATTCCCCTTCAAGCTCTTCCATCTACCCGGTCCACATTCCACTCAGACGGGAGCATGAGAGCTCTGCAGGAGTCCCTAATTGGGTTGTCATGGAGACCGCTGGGTTCGCTCTCATCTGAACCCCAGATGAGAGCTTCAGGGTGGGAATAAACATCTGGGCATCGTCAGGACAGAGAGAACGTCCCGTCATGGATCAAATGAGCTTACTGGGGGAGATGTTGAGTTAATTTCTCCGAATTTCCGTCTCTTCCCCTGTAGTAGGGGGAGGGCATGGGACTTGCTCCCCTTACCTGGGCACTCACCTCAACTGTGTGAATTGTTGTTGTCCTATCTTCCTTGTTTCCCATATGGGGAAACTGAGACCAGAGATGTTAAGAGAGCTTTCCCAGGTGAATGGAAAAGCATGGATCTGAGCCCAGTGTCTGGCTTTGGGATGAGCTCTATCTCATGCAACCTCTACATGCCGCAGACTACAGTTTATAAAGGAACACCTTAGTCTCCTCCCACATGCTTGTCCTGTTTACCACAAGCCCACGCAGAGCACCCCTCCTCTTGCCTCCCTCAGTCCTGGAGGATGAAGGCAGCCATGGAGTACTCACACTTGCACTGAGAATGATGGCCTCTGCTCCCCTGGAACCACGAGATCATGAGCAGAGCTCGGACAGAGCGGGGTTCGAATCTAGACCCCGCCTTCTTCTGACCACGTGAGCATGGGCAAGGACCTTTGCCTCTCTGAACGTCCCCTCCCTAGTAAAGAAACTGGGAGAAAAAAAAAATATTTTTAAAAAGACCCATCTGCAGGGTCATGGGAATCCGATGAGGTTACATGTTAGAGACAACAACATCTGTAAAACCCAGCTTGGAAAAACACACCGCCAAGTAGCAGCAGACAAGACACATGCAGATTATAGCAAAATGAGAAGCTCGTTTCACTACAAAAATTGAATATTTTTCAAGGAACATGTGTTCATACACTATTACTATATCCCTCAGTTTTGCCTCCTATAAAGTGGGGATGATGGTGGTTTTTGCCCTAGATTAATCAGTATGGCAGCACCTGGCCTCCAGTAAGAGCCAGAGCAGCAGTGACTGTGTTACTGTTACGCAGAATCACCCCTGGTGCCCTCCGAGCTGCGTGGCCTTGGGCAGTTTGGGCCCTCACAGAGCCTCTGCTTCCACACAAGCAAACTGGGCTGAGAAGACCTGAGCCTCCACATTCGGAGGGCAAAGTTTCGTTTCTGTGGATACGCGGGCACTTGTCAGATGTGAGCCCTGACATTCCTCTGGATGCTGGGAAATTCAAGAGAGGCCTGGCACCCGGTCTCTGGCCTTTCACACACAAACGTGTTGAGGGTGGGAACTCAGGAAGCATTTGACGGGCTGTGAACCACACTTCCTGCAGCAGGGATAGGGTTCCTAGTTAAAGAATTTTTGGTTCCTTCAAGTGACCTCTCTCACTTCCCTTCTGTGATTCTAGAGCCATGACTAACACAACAGTTCCACCAAGTACTCGTTGAGCCTTTGCTTACATCTCTCTTGTGACGGGGAACTTATCACCTCTCACAGCCCCTCCATCCCTTGACTTTGAGAATGATCAAAAAAACCTTCCCAGCAGCATTCACATATATGGTTGGCCACAGTGTAAGCCGGAACAGATTCTTTGAAGGGCACAGTGACGATATCTGCCCATGTTTACACTTAGGAAATCTCCTGGCCCCGCAGTTCTACTTCTAGGAATGTTTCCTACTGTTAGATGTGCATATGCACACAAAGGTCTGTGTGTGAGGTTAGTTAGAGCTGAGCGCTGTTTCAAAGAACTAAAGACTGAAAAGAACCTAATGTCCCTCCATGGGCCTGGGGTATGCACTATATTGTAGGCTCATAGTGCCCAACCAGTCCTCCTGCATGAGCGGCGTTAGAGTGCAGAAGCAGGTGCACAACGCTACAGTCTATGCTGTCCTTTCTAAAATGGCAGGAAAAGTTATGCATACATATACATACATATGTACATATATATGCAACAGATATTTCTGGAAAGACATGAAAGATTCTGCTAACAGGGGCCGCCTCTAGAGAGTCTCACTGGGAGTCAGAGATGCAAGAGATATTTGTGATCATACCTTCTTGGGACATTTTAAACTTCATCTGTGGGTATGTATTTTGCTTAGAAAAATTTTGCTTCTGCAAAAATTTTAGACATTGAAGAAGTAATGAAAGCCTTCATAAACAAACATACTTGCTATAAAAACCTTTGATCCACTTATAGGAGGTATCCAGGGGAGTCGAATTCATGGAGGCCAAAAGTAGAATGGTGGGTGCCAGTGGCTGGGGAAAGGAAATATGGGGAGTTGCTTAAGGGGCACAGAATTTTAATTTACAAGATGAGAAAGTACTGGAAGTGGGTTGCACAACAATGTGAATATACTTAACTACAGAACTGTACTCTTAAAATGGTAAAGATGGTAAATGTATGTTATGTGTATTTTACCACAATTTAATAAAATAAAAAATTTAAATACATTTGAAATAACACAAGTATATACAAAACAAACAGAGCATTCCCCAGAAACCAATGCCCATTTCGAAGTAATAATCAGGATTTATAGTCTGGCCTTGTAGCCTTCAGATTTTTATGTACATGAAATGTTTTATATAATTTCATTTAACACTTCAGAATCAGAAAAAAATTAGGGTTACAAAAATTGACCTGTAACTCCACAAAGATCATCCCCATGGATGTTCAATGCATTACATACATAGATACAGATTTCATTTTGAAAACAAAATAAATTTTCAATCACATTTTACATTTTAGCATGTCCATGGAGGATTTTTCCATATTAATAAAAATATTCATGATCATGACTTAAATTAGTCACAATATCTTGTCATATGATGTTGGCAAATAATATTTAAAGAATTCTAACTTACATAAGCGACATGAGGAAGTTTTGTTTCCAGCCAAATTAAGTGAGTAAAAGTAGCTACCTTGAGGTTGCAGTAGGATCGAATGGAGCTCGTGCATCAAAATTCTTAACAAGGGCTACAAATTTAACCTTTTAATTAACCTGTTAATTTAACACATGGAGAGCATTTTATGAGTGCTGTCTTACCATCATTGCTCTGCGATTAAGTTGTATTTGATTTTTTTAGAACTCTAGAGAATGCCACTATGGATATATTTTTGGGTAAGTGTGGAGATTGTTTTATCTTTTTAAATGAGTTATGGTAAAAAGGATTGAGAGAATGAGAATGGGTGGAAGGATGAAGGAGGGAACAGGACAGGAGGGACAGAGGGAAGGAAGGGAAGGAGAGTGGAGGATGAGAGGAATTATTTTACAGTTATAGAATGTAAAGTTTTCTAGGAGATCAGCCAATGCCCATCATTTTTGTACAGAAAAGGTGAAGCTCAGAGAGGGCCAGTCTGCCTACATGACCCAGTGGTCCCTTTGCCACACCCCCATGCTCCTACTGTCATCCTGTTCTGTGGCGTTATCTTCAGATGATGGATGAAGCAGGAAACAGAAGCTCAAAGAACTTCACCAATTCAGAAAGCAAAGCGGGGGGCATCCATACCTCCTGCTCCCCCATCAGATCCTCAGAGAACCATCTTTTTCTCCCTGAATAACCAAATGATGCTCTACTTGCCAAGAAGACTCTTGGCAACCAGTGCATCAGAAACTCAGAAACTTGGTTGAAGGCAGGCTCAACGAGATATAAACTTCTGGCCAGGCACCTTGAGGCTGTCATTCTCCCTGAAGACCTCAGAATCAGGGCTCACTCACAAGCAGTGGGGGCATGGCCCTTTCTTTCTATCCACCCCTTCTCTGACACAGCTGAAAAGCAATATACCTCTCCACTGTGCAAAAACCCAGTTCCATGGCAAGGGGGCTTGATGTTGGCAAGGGTGTGAACAAATAGGTCTGCTTCTAGCTTCTATTCCTCTGGCAGGTACACCAACTGACATAGTCATGCTGGTGCATGAACAGATAGGTTAAAATGAAAGCCTGCCTTCCCTGATGCATCTTACACCTGTTATGATGTTTATGATCAAAAAGAAGGGAAAAAAGAAGAGATAACAAATGCTGGAGAAGATGTAGAGATGATGATGGTGATGGTAGAGATGGTGGTGATAGTAATGATGATGAGGATGATGGTGGTGATGATGGTGGTCATGGTGATGGTGAGGATGTTGGTGGTGATGATGGTGGTGGTGGTGGTGATGGAGATGGTGAGAGTGATGGTGATGATCATGATCATGATGAGGATGATGATCATGATGGTGATGGTGATGATGGTGAGGATGGTGAGGATGATGGTGGTGATGGAGATGATGAGGTTGATGGTGACGATGGTGATCATGATAGGGATTATGATCATGATAGGGATGATAGTGGTGACAATGGTGGTCATGGTGATGGTGAGGAGATGGTGGTCATGGTGATGGCGACCGTGGTGGTGATGGTAATGATGGTGATGATGGTGAGGATGATGGTAGTGATGATGATGGTGATGATGACAGTGGTAGTGGTAATGATGATGATGGTGGGGATGATGGTGGTGAGGATGATGATGGTGATGGGGATGATGATGATGGTGGTGGTGATGGTGATGTTGGTGATGATGGTAATGATGATGGTGATGATGATCATTATCAGGATTTTGTTATTATTTTTCCAGGATCCTGAGGAAGGAGGGCATTTGCAGGAGATAAGGTCAAAGGTGGCAAAGTGTCTGTATTTGAGGGGATTTTATTTGTTACAATGGGATATGACTGCAGAATTTTAACTCAGCAAGGGATATGATCTAATTTAGATTCTTCTGAGTTCCTTTCATGAAGCTCAGGATGAGAATTAATAAAGTGACATAGATGAAACGTGTCACTGGGATTGGCACACAGTGGATGCTCTGCGAGTCATGGTTGACATGTCACTGGCTAGCTCCTCCTCTAGGCTAGGAGTTTCTTGGGGACAGGGTCTGTGTCTGATTTATTCCAGTGTACTCAGTGCCCAGCACAGAGCATGGCACAGCACAGGTATGTGTCTGTTAGAAGTCTTCAGTTGCAAGCAACAGCAACTGACTGTCAGGAGCAAAGAAATCCAGTCCTCCATGTCTGTATCAGCAGGAGCGGAGGACCCCCTAAAATCTGCACACTCCTTCTAAGAATTCCCCCTTATCTAACTTTCTACTCTAATACTCTCAACTTTGCCATTGCTTTCTGCCTTGAAACTATCAGGATATTTAACTCCTTGGGTCCTTTTCACTCTGTATATGAAAACCAAGTCTCCTGGGCTATTTCTTATCCTTTGGACTCAAATTCCCTTACTTATCTATGGGCAGAGAGGCAAAACACCCAGGCATTCCCTATTCCCTTTCTAGCTTTTATAGTCTGGGATCACTGAAGCTGCTAGATTCAGCCATGCCTGAAACCATTGCACTCATCACCATCAAACATGCCATGTACTTCATGCATTTTGTACATTGTGTGACTCTCCCACCAGAATGAGGGTAGGGCTTTAGTCTGTTTTGTTCACAACAGTATCCCCTGTCTTCAGAACAGCTGGTAAAATCTGTGGAAAAGGCAAATCACGTTATCTCAGAAAACACAGAACTGAGACAATTTCAAGAATATTAAAGGATTCTCTTCTGGAATCTTTGTGATAAGTTGACTCTGAATGTTTTCCATCCTTGAGGCACAAGAAGGAATAGATGAGCCACACCTTGGCCAAAGGAGGACATGGTGTCATAGTTGGCATCTCACCAAACATAAGTATAGTACTTCCTTGTCTCTGTAAGAGTGTATCCAGCTGCAAGATACCAAATGTCATTAAAAAGTGGCTTAAGTCAGAAGCCACAGGCTAAAAGGAAATACTGCAAAAGACACATCTGATAAAGGACTGCTATCCACAATATACAAAGAATTCTTAAAACTCAACAATAAGAAAAAGAAAAACTCAATCTAAAAATGGGCAAAAGGTCTTAATGGACACCTCACCAAGAAGAGGTACAGATGGCAAGTAAGCATATGAAAATACACTCCATGTCATATATCTCAAGGAAATGCAGATTAAACAAGACACCACTACAAACCTATTAGAATGCCCCAAATCGGGACACCTGGGTGGCTCAGTTGGTAAAGCAGCTGCCTTCAGCTCAGGTCATGATCCTAGCGTACTGGGATCGAGTCCCACATCGGGCTCTTTGCTCAGCAGGGAGCCTGCTTCTCCCTCTGCCTCTGCCTGCCTCTCTGCCTGCCTGTGCTCGCTCTCTTCCCCCCTCTCTCTCTGATAAATAAATAAAAATTAAAAAAAAAAAAAGAATGCCCCAAATCCAGAACACCAACACCACCAAATGCTGGTGAGGATGTGGAGCAACAAGAACTCTCATTCACAGCTGGTGAGAACACAAAATGATGCTGTTACTTTGCAGGACAGCTTGGAGTTTCTTATAAAACTAAACATATTCTTATCATATGATTTGGTGACTGTACTCCTTGAAATTTACCCAAAGGAGTTGAAAACTTAGGTCCACACAAAAATTGGAATTGGAGGGGGGGGTGTTTATAGCAGCTTTATTTCTAACTGCCCAAACTTGTAGGCAACCAAGATGTCTTTAAGTTGGTGAAGGAATCAACTGTGGTCCATCCAGACTGTGGGACATTGGTCAGTGCTAAAACGAAGTGAGCCATCAAGTCACAAAAAGACATGGATGACCTTAAATGTATAAAACCAAGTGAAATAAGCCAATCTGAAAAGGCTGTGTACTGTGTGATGCCAGCTATGTAACATTCTGGGAAGGCCAAATGCACAGAGAAAAGATCAGCGGCTGTCAGGGGTTGAGGAGAAGGAGCAATGAATAGGAGGGACACGGAGGACTTTCAGGGCGTGAGACTGCTCTATGTATGAGACTTCAGTGAGAGACACAAGTCATTACTCATTTATCAAAACCCTGGGAGGTACAACACCTAGACGGAACCCTAATGTAAACTGTGGATTCTGGGCAATAATGTGTCAGTGGGGTAGGTTCATCACCTGTAATAAGTGATTGGGAAGGTTGATAATGGGGGAGGCTGTCTGGGGGCAGGGGGTGTATGGGAACTCTCTACCCTCTCCTCCATTTTGCAACAAAACTAAACAAAAATATAAAGCCTAAGAAATTAACTAACAAATCAAATCACTATTTTAAAAGTGGCTTAAGGTGGTGCCTGGGTGGCTCAGTGGGTTAAGCCTCTGCCTTCAGCTCAGGTCGTGATCTCAGGGTTCTGGGATCGAGCCCCACATCGGGCTTTCTGCTCAGCAGGGAGCCTGCCTCTCCCCCACCCCTGCTGCCTGCCTCTCTGCCTACTTGTGATCTCCTTCTCTCTCTCTCTGTCAAATAAATAAATAAAATCTGTTTTTAAAAGTGGCTGAAATATGGACTCTGAAAAACAATCTGAGGGTTTTGAAGGGGCGGGGGGTGGGAGGTTGGGGGAACCAGGTGGTGGTTATTAGAGAGGGCACGGATTGCATGGAGCACTGGGTGTGGTGCAAAAACAATGACTACTGTTACGCTGAAAAAAAAAATGTTTTTAAAAAGTGGCTGAAGCAAGGATAACTTCACTTAGTAAGGGCTTACTGTGTGCCCCACACTAGGAGCTCTTCAAGTGTTACAAACGGTTTTGTAGCAGCAGTTATTAGTGCCTCCACTTTACAGATGAGAAACATGGAAACACACAAAATGCTGAATTCACACTAGGTAGAAGGGAGCTGTGCCAGGTTTCAAGCTTGGATGTCTGATGCCAGATCCCACATGCTTGGCCACTTTGCTGTAATAATAGCCAGCACCTAAATTGTACATATATGGGCCAGGCACATCTTACAAGAGCTATGCATGTCAATTTCATTCTCCTAACAATACTAGGGGCTGATTATCATAATCATCATTATCATCATCCCCGCTTTACCAATGAGGAAAACTGAATTGCAGATAAGTAATTGAGTAAATGAGGCCATGTTGGGAGTAAAAGGATGAGGTGGGATTGGATTCATGCAGCCTTGCTCCAGAGAACATATTTCCATGACATTCTACTGCCTCTAGAACCAATAGTAAGTTTGCTACCTCTTAAAGTTGCCAAATCAAATACAGGGCACTCAATTAGATTTGTAGCTATATAAATTTATGTCAATATAAATTTAATACATATAAACAAAGTTTCTTTGAAGCATAATTATACCAAGGATATTTTAGAATAAGTGCATCCCAAACACAGCATGGGAAATACTTATACTTTTAAAAAACTTGCGTATCTCCAATTTCACTGGGGGTCTTGTGTTTCTATTTGCTAAATCTGGCAACCCCACCTCACATAACAAAATGACCATAGATGGGCAGTTCCAAATTAGTAAATTCAATGTATCAGTGATATCAGATTTGCTTCTCTGTTTCTAGGTTTTGTCCACATGATCACAGAATGGCTGCCAGTGCCTCAACCTCACAAGACAATATCCAAAAGAACAAAGGGAGGAAGGAAAGGGGAGGGTGAGGAATGAAACCCCTCTTTCTGCCTCATTCTTTTTAAGGTGGAGGAAACTCTCTCCTTGGAGCCCCAGGAGACTCCTCATTGCATCTCATTGGCCAGATTGATCACGTGCTCACCCCTAAAACCAATTACCAGCAAAGGAGAAAAAGGTTATTCTGATTGGCTAATGCAATCCTGATGGTCTCCCCAGGCTGAATCCCTGGTTCCCTGAGCAAATTGCCTGTTGGATCTGGGCTCTCAGAGCAAAGAGGGGCCAGCCCCTGCTGGGTAATTAGTACTGCCTGACAAACCACCCCAAACCTGACACATAAAACAACGCTGTTAACATCCTCCTGAGTCTTGGAGTCAGGAACTAGGACACGGTCCAGCAGGATGGTTTGTCTTTGCTTTATGTTGTCTCGGGGCCTCAGCTGGGAAGCCTCAAAGCTGGCGGCGATGCCAAGGCTGGGAGCTGGAGTGATCTGTGAGTGTCTCCACTGGTGTTTGGGCTGTCAGCTTATGGCCAGAGCGCCTACACATGGCCTCTCCGTGTGGTGTCCTTGTGAACTGGTTTGGGATGTCACAGCAGGACCTCCAGGCTCTGAGGAGGGAGGGAGGGAGGGAAGGAGGAGGACAAGGGAGCACAAAGTGGGAGCATTTTTAAAAAATATTTATTTATTTGAGAGACAGCGTGCGAATGAGCACAAGCAGGGAGGAGGGGCAGAGGGAGAGGGAGAAGTGGACTCCTTGCTGAGCAGGGAGCCGGACCCTGGGCTCAGTCCTATGACCCCGGGATCATGACCTGACTGAAAAGCAGACATTTAACCAACTGAGCTGCGCAGGTGCCCCTCAAGCCTCAGTCCTAAGAGAAGCCCTTCTGATTCTGCCTTGCAGAATCAGCCATGGTCCTCCTGATGTGTGCTCCCCCTTGCAGCAAGCTCAGTAACCCTAACTTTCTGTTTGGATAGCAGGTTGTTCCTGGAGGCTTTGCTTGTGGGTTTTGACAGTCCCTGTATCTGGGAATGGTATGACCATGTGTGGAAGCCAGAAGGTCTGGAGGTCATTGCTTCTTTTTTTTTTTTTTAAAGATTTTATTTATTTGACAGAGAGAAATCACAAGTAGATGGAGAGGCAGGCAGAGAGAGAGAGAGAGGGAAGCAGGCTCCCCGCTGAGCAAAGGGCCCAATGCGGGACTTGATCCCAGGACCCTGAGATCATGACCTGAGCTGAAGGCAGCGGCCTAACCCACTGAGCCACCCAGGTGCCCTGGAGGTCATTGCTTCTGCTCGTCATGCTTGAGCCCTGAAGTAGGACACAAAACTGGCTTCTCGGGATTTGGAGAGCTTTCCAAGTCTCTCATATGTGAACACACACACATTCATTTGAGCCACATCATGAACTCAATTATGCCTTCACTCCTTAGGCAAAGATGTGTAAAATTCCTGCTCTGTTCCAGATCCTGTGCTCAGCAAGTCTTCATGGCCCTCAGGATCTCGCCAACTAAGGGTTATGTTTACTAGAAATAACAGGATCACGAGTGGACATGTCAGCTCTCTGTGGCCTCAGTAATCGGCCTCAGAATCCACAAGGTGCGGTAGGCAGTATAAAACGAGAATGTGCACCGAGCTCACGGGCTCCCTGCTCAGTGGTGAACCTGCTTGCCCCTCTCTCTCTGACTCCCTCTCTGCCTACTACTTGTGATCTCTGTCTATCAAATAAATAAATAAAACCTTTTTTAAAAAAAGAAGGCAGTAAGGATGAAGAGATCTCTTACGTACATACAGAGAGAAGAACATCAGAATAATATCAGACCTGTCCACAGAGACCTGGCAAGCCAGAAAGGGCTGGCAAGACATATTCAGGTACTAAATGAGGAGAACATGCAGCCAAGAATACTTTATCCATCAAGGGTAACATTTAAAATGGATGGAGAGATAAAGAGCTTCCACGACTGGCAAGGTTTTAAAGAGTATGTGACCACCAAGCCGGCACTACAGGAAATATTAAGGGGGGTTCTATAAAAGAAGAAAGAACCCAAGAGTGACATAGAACATAAATTCACAGAGACAATCTATAGAAACAAGGACTTCACAGCCAACATGATGTCAATAAAAATGTATCTTTCAATAATCACTCCCAATGTGAACAGCCTAAATGCTCCCATAAAATGGCACAGGGTTGCCTGGATAAAATGACAGGACCCATCCATATGTTGTCTACAAGAGAAACATTTGGAACCTAAAGATACATCCAGACTGGAAGTGAAGGGACGGAGAAGCATCTCTCATGCCAATGGGCCTCAAAAGAAGGCTGGGGTAGTGATTCTCATATCAGATAAATTGGATTTTAAGTTAAAGACTATAGTCAGAGATACAGAAGGATACTACATCATTCTTAAAGGAGCTATCCACCAAGAAGATCTAACAATTGTAAATATTTATGCCCCAAGTATGGGAGCAGCCAACTACACAAGACAACTGTTAACCAAAATAGACATATTGATAATAATATGGTAATTGTAGGAGACCTCAACACTCCACTCTCAGCAAAAGACAGATCGTCTAAGCAGAAAATCAACAAAGAAAGAAGAGCTTTGAATGAAACATTGGACCAGACAGACCTCGTAGATATATATGGAACATTCTACCCTAAAACAACAGAATACTCATTCTTCTCGAGAGCACATGGAACTTTCTCCAGAATAGACCACATACTGGGTCACAAATCAGGGCTCAACCGTTACCAAAAGACTGAGATTATTCCCTGAATATTCTCAGACCACAATGCTGTGAAACTGGAATTCAACCAAAAGGAAAAGTTTGGAAGGAATTCAAACACCTGGAAGCGAAAGACCATCCTGCTCAAGAATGTTTGGGTCAACCAGGAAATCAAAGAACTTAAACAATTCATGGAAGTCAATGAGAATGAAGATGCTTCGGTCCAACACCTACACGTTATGGCAAAGGCGGTGCTAAGGGGGAAATACACAGCCATCTAAACGTCACTCAAAAAAATGGAAAAACCCCAAATACAGAAGTTAACTTTACACCCTAAAGAACTGGAGAAAGAACAACAAACAGAGCCCAAGCCATGCACAAAAAGAGAAATAATTAAAATTAGAGCAGAGATCAATTAATGTGGTTTTTTTTAAAGATTTTGTTTGTTTTTTAATTTATTTATTGGAAATAGGCCTTTATTACTTTTTAAATCATTTTAGAAAACAATATTGGCATTAATTTTGAAGTCATTTTCTTTTGCAAGTAACAAGTTATGTGATGACATACTTTAAATTTTTTTTAATTTTATTTTTTCAGTGTTTCAAGATTCATTGTTTATGCACCACACCCAGTGCTCCATGCAATACATGCCCTCCTGAATACCCACCACCAGGCTCACCCAACCTCCACCCCCCTCCCCTCCAAAACCCTCAGTTTGTTTCTCAGAGTCCACAGTCTCTCATGGTTCATCTCCCCCTCCGTTTTCCCCCAGCTGACTTCTCCTCATCTCCCCATGTCCTCTGTGTTAGTCCTTATGCTCCACAAATAAGCGAAACCATAGAACTGACTCTCTCTGCTTGACTTATTTCACTCCCAGGGTCCTGGGATCAAGCCCCACATCAGGCTCCCTGCTCAGTGGGAAGCCTGCTTCTCCCTCTGCCTGCCGCTCCCCCTGCCCATGCTCTTTCTCTCTCAAATAAATAAATAAAACAAGAGCTTTGAATGACACACTGGACCAGATGGACCTCATAGATACGTACAGAACATTGCACCCTACAACAACAGAATACTCATTCTTCTCCAGTGCACATGGAACTTTCTCCAGAACAGATCATACACTGGGTCACAATCAGGGCTCAAGCGACACCAAAAGACTGAGATTACTCCCTGCATATTCTCAGACCAGGTGCTGTGAAACCCCTGGGCCTCATTCCTGGTGGAGGGAGGTGAGTTACAAGCCAGCAAATCAGGGTTTCTCAATGTCTGCACGACTGACATTTGGGGCTGAATCAGTGGGGACTGTCCCATGCAGGATGTGGGGCAGTGTCCCCCACCTCTACCCACTAAAGCCAGGAGCACCCCCTTTCCAGCTGTGGTGACCAGAAGTATCTCCAGACATTGCCAGGTGTCTCCTGGGGAGCAAAGTGACCCTTCACTGAGAATAGCTGCCACAAAGAAAGACAGGACATCATTTCAGCAAATCAGCAGGTTTCTACTGTGCACCGAAGGCTCAGCACTGCTCCTGACACGGGACCACTGAGAGGGCCGGCCGGTCCAAGCCCTGTCCCACCTGCATGTCCATTTTACAACAGGAAATCACTTCTCAGAGAACAGAAGTGGCTCCTCGGGGCTGCACCGGGCCGCACCCAGGCATCTGGTCCTCTCACAACTCAGTGATGTGTTGTCTCAGCACAAACACAGAGCCACGTCCCCTGGGAGGGAAGTGCCTACCAGAGCCTCAGCTGCTTTGCTAATGAGTTCAACGAGTCAAAAAGTTTCCTCGCAATTCCCAGGCCAGTTTCCACTTGTCAGCTCCTAACAAGCTCAGGGCCCTGGTCTCCAGCGGCAACAGAGGGACACGGAGGCCAATTACCCCATCTGGCTCCCCCTGCTGCAGCCCCCGGCCCTGCATGTTAGCTAAGTTCTCGTCCTTGGGGAACCACCAGGAGCTTCCATGTAATGAGGCTTTTCTTAGCCGTAAGAAAACACATTGTTACCGGGTGCTGAACTGATTTGGGGGCGGATGGAATTCCCACCTCGTGTTAGCGGGTGAGCGCCATCCCGCTGGACCCCGGAGCCGCACAAGTTAGCCGAGGTTAGGGGAAACCAGCGCCCTTGTGTCTGTGTGTTCTCACCAAGGAACTTCAATCTTCAGCACAGACACTAAATATTCAGCCCAAGCAGCCGAAGAGGAGGACTAATTACAACGATCCCCTGAAGACACGCAGCTCCGTGGCTCTAGTTGACATTGACCTGCTGACGACCCAGCCAGGACCTCCTCCAGACCGCAGCTGCCTATTTCCCTCCCCACTTGACTGTCGGACAGACGTCTCCCATTGAACACAGTAAAGTAGAACCGTGACACTGTGTCCCCAAATCTGCTCTGCCTCCAAGTTTCCCCAGCCCAGTAAGGAGCACCATGATCCACCCAGATACTCAGGGCTAAAAGCCTAGAACTCACCCCAATCCTGAAATAGGGCGGTTGTAATCATGGAGTCACACGGCTGGGCTCAAATCCTGACTCCCATCCCACTTACCCGCTCTGTGGCTCTGCACGTGATTTCTCTATGTCTCAGTCTCCTCATCTGTAAAATGGAAATATATCAGGCCTTGATTCAGAGGGTTATTGCGAGGACGAAGCGGTGGGTCCGTAATTTTATACGTGTATGGTCATATACGTTGTATATGAGACCGTGTGCAGCACAGAGTAAGCATGTGTTTGCTATCATTACGGTTCTGTATTTCATTACTGTTGTGTCATATTACATAGGTATATTATATTACTACATTATGATATTATGTATCATTTTGTATTACATTACTATTATTTCTCTCACAACCCATAGGCAGCCACTGGCAAGAGTTTTCAACTCTTCACATTTTGAACTTTCAATTTCCAAAATATATTCATCCACACAGATCCATCACCACCTCTGCTGTCACCATGTTAGTCTAAGTCACCATGGCCCTCTATCAGACTCCTGCCAGCACACCTACACTCCCTAGTTCTGCCCTCACTCTCTTATTAAAGTTTACTCTACACCGTGTAATTCGGACCCTGCCACACTCTCACCCAAGCTCTCCTGGGGTCTCTTACGCCACTTGCTTTCCAATCCACACTCTTCACCATGGCCAGATGGACCCCACTTCCCACACCTGATCTCCTGCCACCCCGACCCTCCCCTCTGTTCAGTCACATCAGGGCTTTCTTGTCAACCCTGCAGCATGCCGAGTACCTCCTGGCCTCAAGACCTCACATGTGCTGTTCCCTCTGCTTGAACATTCCCTCCACAGTTCACTGCACAGCTCATTCTGCCACTTGATTCAGGTCCAAGCTTGGCTGTCACCTCCCCCATTAAGCTGTCCCTGACTAGCTGGCTGAACAAGTGCCCCATTGCCTTTCTCTGTCCCTCACCCTGCTTTGTTTTTCTTCATATACCAACCACCGCCTGAAACTTGAAAATACATTTGTTTACTTATTTACTGTTTGACTCCTAGCTAGAATATAACAGCCATGATTTTAGAGATCTTGGATCTTCATGGAGAAGAGTGTGTTAGAGGCATAGAAAAAACAGTCATCGAATGAGTCAGTGACACAACAATAAAACGAAGAAATGATAAACTATTATGCACTGAATTGTGCTCCCCGCCCCGAAATACATAGGTTGAAACCCTAACCCCCTACGACCTCAGAATGAGACCTCATTGGGAAATGGGGTCCTCGCACAGGTCATCAGTTAAGAGGAGGTCATCCTGGATTAGGATTCCCCTAATCAATATTAATAGAGAACTTATACAAATGAGAAGATGACGTGTAGAGACACGGGGACAAGACAGTCATCCACAGGCCAGGGAGGGACCTGGAGCAGATCCATCAGAGTTCTCAGGAGCAATCGACCTGCAGATGCCTTGACCTCAGCCTCCTGCTTCCAGAACGTCCAGACAGCAAATGTGTGTCATTTAAGCCGCTGTTTGTGGTGCTTGTTATGGTAGTTCTAGAATACAAAGGCACTAAGTAGGACCTTTTTATCAAGTATCTAAACAAATATACAAGGCATTCCTACACACTCACAAGACGTCAGAACGCCACTAAAGCCTGGACAGAAGATGAACATAAAATTCACAAGAGAAAGGCGAAAGACCAAGGAGTATTGAGTATGTCACTGAGTAGGACATACCAAAATAAGCATGTGGTAAAAACGAGGCAACTGAAGCAGCTGGGATCCCGGCCTGGGCCTTGGGAGAGAAGAGGGAAATGAGCCAGAAAACCGGAGAAATGTGATGAAGTAACTCAGTTCACACTTCACTTACAAATAACTGGTGGACGTTCATCTCTCTGTTTTGACAGACACACGTGGTTGTGTAAGTTGTGATATCAGGGGCAGCTGTGAGAAGTTTATATGGAGACTGTGCTATTTTTGTGACAATTCCATGAATCTAAAACGATTAAAGCACACGAAATTTAAAATAGATATATTTTTAAAGGATTCAGTAACAGAGTGTCATGGTATAGAGCCTAGGATTCTGTCACTCCCCAGCTATGTGGCCTTGGACAAGTTCCCTAGTCTCCATGAGCCCTTACATTCTCGTCTGTAAAATAAGGACTAATAATAGTACTTGCTTTCTAGGGTTGTTGTGAGGATCGAGGGTTTGATACGGTGAATGCAGAACGTCATCGGGAAATCAGTAGATAAGTATTTGCTAGCCTTATTGTTATTTTTGCTGATGATGTCGGCAACTATTAAAACATTGGCAGTGACTTTCAGTAAACAGGATCTGCACTGTTGGTGGGAAAGAAATGGGTGTTTTTTGAAGGAAAGAGGGACCATTTTCTTTTTTTTTTTCTTTTTAGATTTCATTTATTTGAGAGAGAGCATGAGTTGGGTGGCCGAGAAAGGGAGGAGAGGGGAAAGGAGAAGCAGGCTCCCCGCTGAGCAGGGAGCCCGAAGTGGGGCTCAATCTTAGGACCCTGAGATCATGACCTGAGCTGAAGGCAGAGGCTTAATGACTGACCACCCAGGCATGCCAACAGCAAACATTTTAATTAATATTTTCACAGCTTCATTGATACATAATTTACATCATGAACTTCATCCATTTAAATTGTAGAGTTAAACGGTGTTTCATATCTTCACAGAGCTGTACAGACCATCAATGTAATTAATTTTTCAAGTGTACCATTCGAGGGGGGGTTGGTATTTTCACGAAAATGTGCAACCACCACAGCACACTCACATGTATGTGTCCGCATGCACATTCTAAGGATGGTGGACATCTGCACTGTCTCCACTGTGCAGCTATGTTGCAACCAACGTAGCTAGGAATGTCATCTACTCGTGTTCAGGAACAGACACACATGCGTCCCTGCGTTCATCCCCGCGAGCGGCGGGCGTCCTCTGTGCCTCACACGGGATGTGCATCTTCAGATCACCATGGCTTGGAAGCTTTAACTCTTGTCTCCCTCCCAGCTTCAATGTCATCACTACCTTGTGTTTTGGATGCAGCTTGTTTGTTTTCCAGATCCCTTCAGACATTTTTTTTTAAGACTTTATTTATTTATTTGACAGAAACAAAGAGATCACAAGTAGACAGAGAGGCAAGCAGAGGCGGGGTGGGTGAGGAAGCAGGCCCCTTGCTGAGCTGAGAGCCCAATGCAGGGCTCAATTCCAGGACCCTGAGATCATGACCTGAGCCGAAGGCAGAGGCTTAACCCACTGAGCCACCCAGGTGCCCCACTGTACATATTTCATATTTTTTAGGAGTTTTATGGCTTTAGATCTCACATTTAGGTCTTTGATGCATTTTGAGTTTATTTTTGGATATGGTCTAAAAAAATGGTCCAGTTTCATTCTTTTGCATGTAGCTGCCTTCAGACATTTTTATTTGTTTTCTACCTTTGCTCACATCTGGATGCAAACTTACCTCTCTTTCCTTTCCATTTCTTGCTCCAGCTCAGACTTTCCATCTTAAATCTCCTTGCATCTGTCTAATGTGTGCCTGCTATAGTTTCCTTCAGTCTATAGGTGGCAGATTCTCAATCTTTTCATGGAAAAAAACCATTTTTATCTTGCCCTCATTCTTGAGCAATGCTTTTTCTGGTGTATGTTAATAGATACAGTCTTTGGACACATTAAAGAAATCATTTGCTGACCTTGACTTCCATTTTTGCTGCTATCAGTCAGGCTAACAGCTATTCCTTTGAAGGTGACCTTTTTTCTCTGGCTGATTTTAAGATGATCTCATTAACTTTGGTTTTTCCAAATTCTGTGATGTGTCTGGGTATTAGTTTCATCTTATTTATCATGCTTGGGATCTGTTGAACTTCTTGAATACATATACATATATTGATATCTGTCAAGCGTTCTGGGAAATTCTCAGCCGTTTTTCCTTCAAATTTTGCCCTAACCTCTGCACTGTGGGGGATTTCTCTCTGAACCCACTCAAGTCACTATAAAATTAACCATCACAACTCCATTCTGTCTTTTCTCTTGGGACTTTAATCAATCACATATTGGACCTTCTCACTAAAAACCTCACACCTCTTAGTCTCTCTTTTGGATTCTTTCATCTTTTTTATCTCTGTGTGCTGAATTATGGATAATTTCTGCTACTATCCCTTCTACTTAATAATTCTTGTGTCCCATCTGCTGCTAAATAAATCTATTTGGTCTGTATTTCCAGTTTTGTGATTTTTGTGTTTCTAGGCATTGTCTCTGATTCTTTTTCAAACTACCTATCACTTTTTATAGGTTCCTGTTTCCTACAGATATTTCCAAACTTACATACCTTCAAATATGGCAAATGTAGTTCTGTAATCTGTAACTGACAGGTCCAGTGTCTGGAGGTACCCCAGGTCTGCTTCTGCTGTGTGATTTTTCTTCTGCCTCTTGTGCATTTTGTCTTATTTCCTTGGGTGCCTACTTATCTTTTATCAGTCACTGTCCTTAAAAAAATAATTTGCGAGTTTTCCTCCAGACACAAGATAAGCATTTCTTCCACCAGAGAAATTTTGCTTTGCTCTAGCAGATGCTACAGTAGGAAAAATTCTAAGATGACTCTGAATGACTCACACCCGTGTAAAATCCTCTCTCCCGCAGCATAGGTGAGACCAATGAATACAGGAAATACCATGCCTGTAAATATGTTATGTCATGTGGCAAAGGGGATTATGCAGATGTAATTAACATCACTAATCAGTTGACTTTGAGTTAATTAAAAGGGAGATTACACTGGGTGGGCCTGGATTAATCAGGTGAAATCCTTCAACAGGATGGATTCTCCTGATGACTGCAAAGAACAAAGAAACAAAAGAACACATTGCTTGTGTAGACTAGTGACTTCTGAGGGTCTCAGTCCTCCAAATGCAAAGAACCAGGTTCTGCACGCAAGAAGTTGAAAGAGCAGGGAGCCTCCAGTGTAGTCTGACACACCCTCCTCATATGCTCCACATGCATGAGGTTGCAAAGTGCTGCTGAGCATAGGAACCTCAGAACTGCTGCTACAATTGAAGGTTCCAAAAAACAAGGGAAGAAGAAGCTACATGTGGGTCTTGATGGTATGCAGAAATTGGGTTTTGAGGGATTTATAGATTTTTAAAGTTGTTGCTACTTTGGAATTGTATAATATAGCTTCTAAAACACAGTATCGAGGGACACCTGGGTGACTCAGTCGGTTAAGCAGCTGCCTTGGGCTCAGGTCACGATCCCAGGGTCCTGGGATAGAGCCCCACCTCAGGCTCTCTGCTCAGTGGGGAGTCTGCTTCTCCCTCTGGCTCTGTGCTCTCGATCTCTCTCTCTCAAATAAACAAATAAAATATTTTAAAAAACCCACACACACATCATGGAGGGATGCCTGGGTGGCTCAGTCAGTTAAGCAGCTGCATTCAGCTTAGGTCATAATCCCTGGGATTGAGTCTGGGCCACTAAAGCCATCCCAGGGTCCTGGAATGGAGTCCAGCATTGGACTCCTTTCTCAGTGGGAAGCCTGCTCATCCCTCTCCCTCTGCCCCTCTGCCCTGCTCATGCTCTCTCTCTCCATCTCAAATAAATAAATAAAATCTTTTTTAAAAAGTGAGATGACTTCTAGCTATTGGTTGGGCATAAGTTTAAAAGACTGATGCATCCACTACTGGCCAGAAAGACAGAAAGTTGATAGCCTTATAAATAGTTGGTGTTCATTGATAAAGCTTGTTTATGGTGACTTTGCATAATTGATCAGAATTAGAATTCTTCCAGCCCTCCCATTTAGCAATCCCACTTTAGGGGAACCTCGTCTGTTCATACACGGAAACAGCGTACACTTGCCTTATGACTAGATCCAAGATCAAAACACAAAGTTCAATGATTTGTGTGAATATCAACCTTAATCAATCAGAAAATGTCATGGAAAAGTAAATCCCAGTCGCAAGAACCACCAAAGCTCCAAGTTAATGAGAGGAAAAAGAAGTAGGTAAAACTTACATGGAGAAAATTATTTAAAAAATAAAAAACTTTTCCGAAAGACATAAGATATCTGAGAAAGGTGCAAGAATGCTCACTACAGGGGCCCCTGTGGGGCTCAGTCAGTTAAGCAACTGCTTCTGGCTCAAGTCATGACCCCAGGGTCCTGGGATTGAGCTCCGTGTCGGGCTCCCTGCTCAGGGAGAAGACTACTTCTCCCTCTGCCTGCTGATCCCCCTGCTTGTGCGCGCTCTCTGTCTCTCTCTGACAAATAAATCAATAAAATCTAAACAATTTTTAAAAAGGGATGCTCACTGCAGGATTATTTGTCTTGGCAAAAGAATGTTGAAAATAACCTTAAAGTCCACCAACATGGGGACCCATGGTGCAAGGTACTCTGCAGTAGTCACAAGGACGGATGTAATTCTAAGTGTAAGCCCTATTTATTTCAACAGATATATCTCCAAGACACAGTAAAAAAAAAAAAAAAAAAAAAAAGATGTTGTGGGAGAGTGTTCTCAGCAGGAAATAGTAGTAACAATGTCCAATAAAACCAACTTTAAGGGCTTTTGATATGACCCCTCTAGAAAGGATATAAGCAGGTGGCCTGACAGCAGGTGGCTGACAGCTCCTTGTCAAAGAGCTGTGTTCTCAAAGTCTGGAGCCACTGTGGGACAGAAAGTCCCCAGAGGTGACTTTGGATGAATTCCCAAGTTGATGAGAGAGAGACAGCCAAGCAGAGACTGTGTGGCTCACAGCTGATTGCAGCTGCCGTCAGCGCGCTGGCCCTTCCCCAGTGCCTTCCTCGCCTGTGGCTTCTAAGTGGGGAATCCATCCTAGAGCCAGGAATCCCAGCTTGGATCTGTGTCACCTCACCCCTTGGGAGGAACTGGCCTCCCACAAGCCCAGCGCAGTGCCTTGAAGAGGTCTGGCTTCCCTGTCCTGGGCGAGATGGTCAGGACACTCTGCCAGGTAGGTCGGGCCGCTCCAAATTTCCGAACGGCTCCCATCTCCTACCTGGGGTGACTGTAGGCAGCAGAGCCATGATGGAAGCCTGTGGTTACAAGGCTCGTCAGCCAGGTCTGAGCTGTGGCACTGCCTACCTCTTACTAACTCTGAGACCTTGGGCAAAGTGCTTCACTTCTCTGTGCCTCAGTTTTTCTATCTATGAATGGAGATGATGAAATTGTGTCTTCCTTCTAGGGCGGTGTTTGAATGAAAGGCTCTCAGTTCCGGGTCTGGCTCTCAGGAAGGGATGTTTAAATGCCAGTTATCCTACTGGTGTTATACAAGGGACTCAAGACTCAGTCAAAGAGGCCACATCAGGGCTAGTGACATTCTGGGGTCAGGTCATTCTTGCTGTGGGGAGAGCGGGGAGCTGTCCAGTGCATGGAACAAAGTTCAGCAGCCTTGCTGCTCTCTACCCACTAGATGCCACAAGCATCTTCCCCAGTCGTGACAACCAAAAACGTCTCTGGCTTTCCCACGTGTGCCTGGTGGGATACCATTGTCCCCAGCTGGGAACCACTGCTCTGAGTGAGCTCCCTGTGAGTGGAGGCATGTAAGCCAAAGCTGTGGGCCAGCAAGGTGGGAACATTAGGGGAGACACTCAAGCTCTGGTGAAGAGGCCATTCCCAAAATCTCACGAACCCCCAGAATCGATGTTTCTGTGTCACTCGTCTGCCAGGCTCATTTCTCCCATCGGCTCATGGCTCAAATCCTGGCCCTGTGCTCCTCTCCACCGCCTCAGATTAGGATGTTGGTCGTAAGACTTTTTTTTTTTTTGAAGATTTTTTATTTATTTATTTGACAGACAGAGATCATAAGTAGTCAGAGAGGCAGACAGAGAGAGAGGAAGGGAAGCAGGCTCCCCACTGAGCAGATTGTCTGATGTCGGACTGGATCCCAGGACCCTGGAATCATGACCTGAGCCGAAAGCAGAGGCTATAATCCACTGAGCCACCCAGGCGTCCCCTCCATGTATTTATTTTGAAGGAAAAAGAGTGAGAGAGAGAGAGAGAGAGCACAAGCAGGGGGAGGGGCTAAGGGAGAAGCAGGCTCCCCGCTGAGCAGGGAGCCCAACTTGAGACTCAATCCCAAGACCCTGGGATCATAACCTTACCCAAAGGCAGACTCTTATCCAACTGAGCCACCCAGGCATCCCTGTTGGTAGTATTCTAATTTATATCCACCAAAAGGTAATACCACACAGCTCTGAGAAACATGGACTCTTCCTTCTGGAGAAAATCCTGAAGATGCACAGTTTTAGATCCCAGGCGGTCATCTAAGAGCTCCGCATGTACTCTGCACGTACTAACAACCCCATGGGGTGGGGAAGGGATGGCCGTCGCTATTTTCAGGTATGACAGAGAAAGGAACCAAAGCACAGAGAGGTTGAGTAATTTACCTAAGGTCACACAGCTGGGAAGTGGCAGGGTCAGGCATTCTCTTTCAAGTCTGTTCTGTACATCATGACAGCCTCCCTCTTGGTTGTGAGTACAACTCTGGTGTCTCTCCAACTTTCCCATGGCAGAAACATCATCAACTGAAAAGCGCACTGACAATCCGTAACTATGTAACGGGTAAACGTGTGACTGGCTCCAGCTAGAGGAAAGGGTCAGTCCCAACAGGAAAGCTCCCCTTGCCTTGATGACCCCCAAGGGCTCAGTGGAAGAGTCAGAAATGCCTTTGCAAGTCCCTCAGTTTCCAAGAGAGAAACACTGAAACAAACGAACAAAACTAACGTAGGGTTGAAGGTTATCATTCATGTGTTACGCACCCGGCCCCGGGGCCTAAACACCGTCGCATAACCTCGCTTCCTCTCCAAAAGAGAGCACGCAGCCTTGTCACATTTATTTTCGTTCCTACTGACTTTTGAAAAAATCCAGCAGTGAGGCGGTAACGTCAGGGCTAGAGAAGGCAAGACAGGCTGTCAAGGTGTGGGGAGCCAGGTCGGATGAAGCAGCCGTAGGTTGGCCCGCTGTGTTCCATGGGCGGCTCTCTGTGGTGGTGGATGCTGCTGCTGGGGGGTCTCCTCCTTTGTCAGCCCTTTCTGGAACCTCCGTGCACACCATAGGCTCCCCCTGAGCAGAACATCTGAAAAGCCGGGAGCCCGATGTGCCTTCTCCGACACACACTGAAATCAATCACAGTGCAGCAAGACAATACGCAGTGTCCCCTCGCTGTGTCCTGCCGAGGGACGCATGAGGACAAGGTTTGTTCTCCGCAGAATCTCATGGACAAGAGGAAGAGGAGACATGGCGTTAGCTATGTAACCATATTGCTTTTCTCCTGCTTGCGTGTGGGAAAGCACCATATCTCCAGGATGGAAGGTGAATCTCAGAATAGGAGGAAGAGGGCAGAGGACGGAGGGCGGGGGTATAATTCCGGCGCTGCTGTGACAGGTCATCGCAGACACGGTCTCCTGAAACAACACACATGTCCTGTCTCACAGTCTGGGGAACTGGAAGTCTGAGATGAGTTTCATGGGGCTGAGATCAAGGTGTGGTGGGGCTGCCTTCTCTTCCAGAGGCTCATGGGGGAGAATCCAAGTCCTTGCCTGTCCCAGCTTCCAGGGGCGCCCGCCTCCCCTGACAGGTGACCCACATCATACCAAACTGTGCTTCTGTCCTCTCTTCTCTGATTCTCTTCTGTCTTGGGAAGGGCCCCTGTGGCTATAGGGGTTTCCGCCAGCCCCTCAGTTTGCTGGGGCCACCACAGCAAAATGCCACAGACTGGGTGGCTTTGAAACAGAAATGTGTTCTCTCATAGTTATGGAGGCTGGAAGTCTGGGATCCGTTTGTCCACAGGACCACGCTCCTCCTGACCCCTGCAGGCCCCCTCCCCGGGCTCTGCCTAGCTTAGCATTTGGTGGCTTGCCAGTGTCTGCGGCATTCCCTGGCTGTAGATGCACTGTCTCACCGTCTGTCTTTGTCATCACATGGCCGTCCCTTGTGTGTCTCTGTCTTTGTGAGACCCTCTTCCTATAAGGACCTCATCGTAACTCACTACATCTGCAGTGGCCTATTTCCAGCTGAGGCTCCATTCTGAGGTACTGGGGGTTAGGACTGCAATGTATCTTTTGCTGGGAGTGGAGCCGGCAGGGGTGGGGGGGACACAGTTCATCCCTAACCCCAGGATAATCCAGGATAATCTACACATCTGAAAATCTTCAGCTTAACCACACTTGCAAAGTTCCTTTTGCCCTGTAAGGTCACATACCCCCAGGTTTCGGGGACTGGGACAGAGAGCGCTTTGGAATGCAGGCATTATTCTGCCAATGAGAGGCAGATAATAAGTGAGGCGGTTTATGTCCCCGAGGAGATCACTAGGACTCCGCTGGGAGTTCCAGGCCCACCCCCAGCTGTCCAGGGCTGCCATCCCATAGCACTGGAAGTGACATCGGCGACAGGGGCTGATGGAGCATGAAAAAAGTAATACTTTCCATGAAGAAGTTTAGAGATATATTTTCATGTCAATTTTATTACACAATCCCAGCAGCTCAGGGACCACAGTGGAAAGGAAAATAAGGAACACACACTCACAAAGAAACATAACAGTAAGAGCCAACCTTTAGTGACAGCCCCATCACCTGCCAGAACTTGTTTTAAGTATGTTTCTTGCAGTCCTCACGTGCTCCCACAACACACACTATATCCTACAGAGGAGGAAATCCATCCTACAGAGGAGGAAATTGAGTCTCTGGGAGATTAAGGTATTTGTGCAAGGTCACACAGAATCCAAACCCTGGACATCTGGTGCAAAAACATTCTATGCACCACTTCCCTCCCCTACAGAGCTTCCTCTGAGGGATGCCGGGAAACAAAGACAAGAGGAAAAGGGGGCCCTGCACTCAGGTGGGGGTGCTTGCAGCCTCCCACGGGAAACAGACCTTTACAAGGCCTTGGGTTGGATGTCACCATGACAATGTTATGAAGTTATGAAGCAAGTACACATAAGACCAGAAGTCTTAAACTGGAGGGCCCATTAGATAGGCACAATGTTTTAAATTTGAACTTCCTGCCAATGTAAAGAAGTCAGGAAAATTTCACATTTGTTAAAGGATTTTATTTATTTATTTGAGAGGGAAGGAGTATGCATGAGCATAAGCTGAGCGGGGGGAGGGGACAGAGGGAGAGGGAGACACAACCTCGGAGCTGAGCAGGGAGCCTGACATGGGGCTCCATCCCACGACCCTGAGGCTATGACCTGAGCCCAAATCAAGAGTCAGATGCTCAAATGACCGAGCCACCCAGGTGCCCCAGGAAATTTCACAATGAAAAAACAACCTGGAATTCTGGCTTTTCTTGGCAAATATCAGAGGATCTGGCAGTGCTTGGTCCCCCAACAGCTAGCACGAGCTTAGAGCAGCTGTCTCTCTTGAACAGAACATTGTGTACGCTCCTCCTACCCCCACCCATGACACTCCACCAGATTCCCAGATGCATCTGCCAGACACCGTGAGTATCTGGAGTTTGAGACCGCCAGGGAAGGCCGTGCATGTGCATTTAATTCAGACGCAGCTCACCTCCCCTTCCTTTCCTCCTAGGTCTTTGCTGTTGTCTCCTCATTCCCCTTGTGGCTGTTCCCTGAGTGGCCTCAGCAGTTCAGGACTTCTTCCAAAGGCCGACCATGCCCAATCTCACAGCAGTCTCTGTCTTCCTCCTCCGGGGCTTCTCCACAGTCCCCCAGTTACAGTTGCTCAGCGCCGCCTCCTTCCTTCTCATTTACCTGGCTGCCATTCTGGGGAACGTGGCTATCGTGGCCGCCGTGACACAGGACGCGCACCTGCACATGCCCATGTACTTCTTCCTCAAACACCTCTCCTTGGTGGATATCTGTTCCGTGTCCACCACCCTCCCCCGGGCCTTGGTTGCCACCATGCTGGGCTCCAGGGACATCTCCCTCCATGCATGTGCATCCCAGCTCTTTGCCTTTGTCTGCCTTGGGTCCACGGAGTGTTTTCTCATCACCTCCATGGCTTTCGATCGTTGTCTGGCCATCTATAAGCCCCTGTTGTACAGAGCAGCCATGAGCCCTGAGACCTGCATCTCCCTGGTGTCGGTGGCCTGGGGCAGTGGGCTTGTTTTCTCGGCCTTCCACACAGCCAACACCTTCTCCCTGCCCTTCTGTGGCCCCAACGTGATCGATCACTTCTTCTGTGACATCCCTGCACTCATGCGGCTAGCCTGTGCCAATGCAGATGTCCACGAGGCTGCAGGATTTGCAGTCAGTGGCTGCGTCATCATGAGCTGCTTTGGCCTCACTGTCTTGTCCTACGTCCGCATCTTGGCCACCGTGTGTCGGATCCGCTCCACTGCCAGCCGCTGGAAGGCCCTGTCCACCTGTTCCTCCCACCTGGCCACTGTGCTCCTGTTCTATGGCTCTGGCAGCTCTGCCTACATGCAGCCCCGCACCAGCTACTCCCCAACGCAAGGGCTTGTGGCAGCTGTCTTCTACTCTGTCCTCACGCCCACCCTGAATCCACTTATCTACAGCCTGAGGAACAAGGACATGAAGGGAGCCCTGCAGAAGCTTTATCCTCGGGGGCCATTTTAGGACTTGGCATCTGGACATGGGAGGCACCCAGCAATCCACCCTCACAGGAGGTCCCTGTGGCCACGGTAAGGTGCTAGTGCCTCCGGACACCACAAGGAACACACCTGTAGCCAAAAAGTTGGCAGCCAAGTTGGATGACAATGAGCTATGCCATCTACCTAGTAGATGTCCAGGTAAGCTAGAGATATGTCCAATGTGCAGTTAATATAGGCAAATGGTACTATAGGTACACAGGGGAAGATGGAGGACAGGGAGTAAATAATTTAAATAGCGGGATCATTCCATCCAAGAGCCCCTTTGATGACCCTATGTCCCAGAGAGTCCAATAGGAGACCTCCCTTTCAGTTTCCATGGGCCTTCTGCAGGTGGGCACACCTTGGCCTACTCAATGTGCTTCATGGTTAGCGGTAGACATTTTTTCATCTAATGCCTGTCCTGAATGCAAGCCAATGACTTCAATCAGAAGAAGCAGCAAATATTCCAGAAGAAAAATAGGCCATTTTGGACTTGTCCATATACACTGTGTCATCTTCATGTGAATCCTTCCCAAGGGAATGTCAAAGGCATTTTCATCTTTCTACCATGTTAACCTGGTAGCCTTTTATGAGTTGGATTTTTGGTTCAGTTGTTTTCATAGAAAACAACAAACAGTGGGTTAAATGATACAGAAGGCTTAGTTCTCTTTCGTTTAAACATCTGTGCTTGAGGTAATTCTAGTGTCTCTGTGCCACAAAGTCGTTCTGAGACCAGGTTCCTCCTGTCTCTTTGCTCTACCATTGCCTAAGTTCTCCTTATCCGCAAGGTGAGGGAGAGCTCACCAGCACCTCATTCACAATCTGGCTTCAGGAAGGAATAGAGAGGAAATAGAGGGCAAGCAACATGGTTTTAAGATGTAAACCAGAAGTTTCTGCTAATACCGCATTGGCTAGTGCTTAGTCACATGGCCATGCTGACCCAAAAAGGAGGCTGGGAAATGTCTCCAGTTGGGTTGCCATGCACCAAGATAAAACTCTAGAAAGAAGGAAAGAACAGTTCCTTTTTTTTTTTAATTTATTTTTATTTTTTGAAAACAGTTCCTATTTTTTGATCATTCCTCCATATCCACTCTTTTGATGAGTGACCATCTATCTTTTTTTATTGATTTACAAAATGATCATCTTTTATTTCTTCTATTACAAGAACAAAGCTATCTGATAATACCACATTTGTAAATAATAGCAAATTATGGTTCTAGTAAGCAATTTTTTTCTTTCTTTCTTTCTTTCTTTCTTTCTTTCTTTCTTTCTTTCTTTATTATTTATTTTCAGCATAACAGTATTCATTATTTTTGCACCACACCCAGTGCTCCATGCAATCCGTGCCCTCTATAATACCTACCACCTGGTAACCCGACCTCCCCCACCCCCCGCCCCTTCAAAACCCTCAGATTGTTTTTCAGAGTCCATAGTCTTTCATGGTTCACCTCCCCTTCCAATTTCCCCCAACTCCCTTCTCCTCTTTTTACTCCATCCTATCATCATATTTCCAATTCCTCTTTTGTTCCCAGACCATCTTTACTAGTCACTCTTATATGCACTGTCTCTAACATTTGAAACACTTCATGATGTGGTTGTAATTCTCTTCACTTTGCAGATAAGGAAAATAAAATACAGATAGATTAGGCAATCTACCCAAAGTTAAGAGGATGGGGAAAGGATCAATAATTTTATCCAGAAGCACTCAGGGTTCTATTTTTGAATGATAAAAATTAGACTGTATTTCTCTTTGACTTTAAATACCTTGGGGCGCCTGGGTGGTACAGTCAATTAAGTATCTGACTCTTGATTTCGGCTCAGGTCATGGGATCAAACCCCGCATGAGGCTTCATGCTGGGCATGGAGCCTGCTTGAGTTTCTCTCTCCTTCTCCCTCTTCCCCCACCTCTCTAAAAATAAATTAATAATTTTTTTTTTTAAAGCAACCTTACTTTGTTAAGACATTTTGTGGGGAGGTTTTAGGAAACCGTTGCTGTGCTACCGACATATCCTTGAGGATACCAGCCTCTTGATCAAATGCATAACCCTTGGGAGTTATTGTCCAAATTGTCCAAAAAGAGAAAAGGAGCCTCCACAACCCTCCTATCCAAAGCAGCTCACCTCCTGGTCACTCTCAATGCCCTCGTTTTGTTTTATTTCCTACTTGAATTTCTCGCCACCTGTAATTACCTAGATTGTTCAGTTTGTTTGTTCTGCTCCCCACCACCCCTTCCAGATATAACCTCCATGAGAGTGGCACTGCCTTCTGCGTGCTGTGGCCCCAGTGTGCAGCATACTGTCTGGCATGCACTAGGCGTTCGATATGTATTTCTTGAATAAACAAATGTGATGCAGAACAACAAAAAACAAGAGCCGGAGTGGCTATGGCGTTAGCTGGAGTCAGAGGGCTGGGCCTTCTGAGCACTTAATGGCTTCTTAGCCCCTTCCCCACACTTATTTGTGCCACACCTGCATGCCTCTTTGGGCTCCACAAACCCAGCTCAAACAACCCTCCCCTAATCAGATTATTAAGTGCAGCTGAATCCAAACCAACACTGATTAGAAGACAGACTCTTATTTTACATTTCGCTAAGAACGAAAAAGACACTATCGATCAACGATGACACCTTCTCAATGAAACACAAGAGAGCAAGAGCGTGCTGCTCAGCCTTCAGATCACAGCTCAAATACCACTTCCTGATCACCCCTCCTGGCTCAACCTAAGTCATTTTCCTTCTATGCTCTTAGAACTCCCATTTCTCCAAAATACACACCGCAATTTCAATAAATTGTTTAGTTATCTGTTTACAGATCTGTCCCCCACACACCAGAATGAAAGCTGAATGAAGGTGATTACGTGTTTGTTTCCTATTATCGAATGGCGAGCTGGAAAGCCAGCTCTCTGGAGAAAAATACTGTAGCACTTGCCAACTGCCATGGCCTAAGTAATCTCACCACAGCTGATGTCAAACTAGGAGTCCGCAGCCTAACAACCGATCTGCATCATTTCTGAACATTTAAAGTGAGCTCTTGGGGCGCCTGGGTGGCTCAGCGGGTTAAAGCCTCTGCCTTCAGCTCCGGTCATGATCCCAGGGTTCTGGGATCGAGCCCCGCATCGGGCTCTCTGCTCAGCGGGAGCCTGCTTCCTCCTCTCTCTCTTTCTCTCTGCCTACTTGTGATCTCTGTCATATAAATAAATAAAACCTTTAAAAAAAATAAAATAAAGTGAACTCTTGTGCGACCTCCCAGCCTGCTCCAGCACGCAGTTGTCCCAGGACCAAAAATAGATGGTTAGTGAGTGAATACACTGACATTAAACCACGATGAGTGAATAGCAGCAAGGACTTCAAACTGAGCACACGTGCAGGCAGCTTTCTGTCCTCCTCCACGCCTGTGCCTTCTCAGGTTCCACCTCACCAGGTGGCACTCAGGCACTCTCTTACCCCCTCCTCTTCCCATTACACTCCACATCCAGCATGTCCCCCAGTGCAGGTTTAAACCCACGCACGTCACACCATGCCCACGGCCACCAACCTCTCCTGGCACACCATCGTCTCTGTCTGGACCACTGCAACGGCCTCCTCTCCGATCTCCCTGACTTCACTCTTGGCTTCCCAAACTCACCCTCCACCCAGCAGCCACGGGCTCCTGTGAATGCATAAATCGGGCCACGCCACCCCACCCCATCCCACCCCCCGTTGCGGCCCTTCAGTGCCCATCCACTGCCTGGGGCTCTCCAGCCTCCTCCCCTGCACCCACCCCTGCATCTTTCACCCCCAGCTATGCGGGCGTTACCTTGGTTCTTCAAGCACATCAACCTTCACCCTGTCTCAGGGCCTTTGCACTGGCTCCTTTCTCGGCCTGGTATGCCCTTGCCGAGCTGGAGTGTGGCTGCTGCTGCCCACGCTTGAAATTCACTTCAAATGTCATTTCCTGGAAGGTGCAGAGACGTTCCCAAGCCGCCTCTTTGGGCAGCATCGGCCTTTCGCCTCTTATTGCCTTCCAGTGCCTCATTTGTGGGGTATTACTCCCCACTTCGGAGACAGGAAGTATCCGCTCTGTGGGGCTAGTTCCTGTTTCTCAGACAAGGGCTCTCACTTGGGAGACAGGGAGTATCCGCTCTGCGGAGCTGGTTCCTCCTTCTCACAGGAGCTGAGCTGAACCCAGGAAGGATGGAGCCCCAGCGCCACGGGGACGTACACCGGAGCACCGGTCTCTGAACCACAACTCCCAGAGAGCTCTGCGCCCGGGCGCCGGGAGCGCTTCCACTTCCAGCCGGGCCGCATCTGGGCTGCAGCTCTGCGGAGGTGTGGTGCGCGCGTGAGCTAGTGTAGGTCTGTGCGTGTGTCCCTTGCCGAGTGTGACTTTGTGATCCGTGACTCGGTGGGAGTGTGTGTGTGATGAGGGCATGTCGGGTGTGTCTGATGCAGTGACGTCCGCGTGGTGAGGCATCTCTGCCGGTTGCTGGAGTGAGCGCCGGGGCGGGGGCGTGAGCGGAGTGTGAGGCGGTGTGTGTGTGTGTGCAAGCGGGGGCGTTGCCGAGGATGATTTGCTGTCAGAGTTCAGGTGGGATTTTGTGAGTATCTGAAGTTGCCTCTCAAGCCGTGTGTGTGTGTGTGTGTGTGTGTGTGTGTGTGTGTGTGGTGTTGTCTGGGAGTGTCCGCAGTCTGCCTGAGGCTGGGTGTGCATGTTGAGTGTGGAAGGGCCTGGTGTGTGAGTGTGAGTTTGTCCTCGTCCGAGGGTCTGTGTGACTGAATGCAGACCTGTATGTCACGAGGGTCTATGGTAATTTGTCATTTAAGGGATCGTATGTGACTGAGTTGGGGGCGTTAGAGCAACGGGGAGCCCAGTCCTGTGTGACTCCTGTGGCTCTGGTAATGGAGTTTGGCTTCTGTGTGTGGTTTTGTGCGGGAGGGGCTTACGTGGAGGGCGAGTTTGTGTGGCTGTTGTGGTTCGTGACCCTGTGCCATGCTGGATGTCCCTGTGGGAAGGGGGCTTCCAAGCACTTGCCTGAGGAAGCGAACAATGTGCGTGTGGTTGTGTTTGTGCGCAAGTATAACAAGTGTCCCCAAACTAGGTGGCCACACTGTGCTGAGTCCGCGTGGCTGCGTTCATCTGTAAGTGTCATTGTCCCTTGTGCATGAGATTTCTTGGGGATGCCTGTGGAATTTTGTTCCTGGGTGGTGCGGCTTGTGATGGAACTTGCATTCTCCCGGGGAACACAGTGAAATAGTGCCCGTCACTGATAAATGCTCGGGGAGGAAACACTAGAGGGCGGGGGACATAGGGGCTGGGTCCGCTCACTGAGTTTGGGCCGGTAGAAACACCCTTTGAGGACGGAGGTCTAGGCTCAGCCCTGCACGGTGAGAATGACCTGGAGGAGAAGTGGGAGGAAGAGTGTTGTCAGCAGAGGGAGAGGTGAGGACAGAGGCCCTAAAGCAGGAATGAGCCTGGGATCCTGGAGGAACAGCAGGACGGTGGGGGGGTGAGCAGATGAGGCCACCACTGATCGGCTCGGGTTACAAGGCCAGACCTGATGTCAAGAGGTGGGGACAGACACCACACTTAAGGTGACAGGTCACCTCAGAGGTACATGGCCAAGGGTATATCTACAGGGAGTGTGAAGGACTGGGGGCACTAATACCATCCGCCACAGTAATGCTGTCACCATGTCCTACAGGTAGATACCATTCTATCCCCATTTCTCAAATAAGGAAACTGAGTCTCAGAGAGAGGTCCTGGAACTTGTCCAACGCCATACAATTAGTGGGTCGGAGGTGGGATTCAAATCCAGGTACCTTGTTTCCAGAGTTTGGGTTCTCAGCTTAGATTGGGCTGCAGGAAACAGTGCCACTTAACGCATTCCTCCAACTCCAACAAGGGATGTGGTCCTTTCGGGTCCTGGAGGAGGGGCAGTTGTGATGGCCCAGCTGGGCTCCTCTCTCACCACTCTTTCTTCCTCCCCCCAGCTCGGATCTCAGGCCTCCACCAGGAGAGGTCCTTTGCCGAGGAGGGCATGGTTCCCGGGCTTGTGACTGTGAGGCCCCAGGTCAGTCAGTCTTCGTTGGTCTCCCCTGAGAGGGCCACTGGGTTCTGAAAGGCAGGACGTTGCTTCTGGTTGGGTGTGGAGCACCCAGTGGGGTAGTGGTGGCGGCGGGTGTGCTTCACGTGTTAGTCGGCGGATATCTGCGGGCCTCCTGTGTATGGAGCAGGATGCAGTCCTTTTGAGACTGACGAGGCCCCTGCTTGGGTGGAGACCAGGAGCGATGTGGGGGACACTCAACAAAGACACCAGCCTGGTCATTCAGGGGTGGTAAGTGCTGCGGGAGATCCATGAACGCACCAGGCAGGGTCAGAGATAGCAACACTAGGCCGGTGTTCTGGTGTTCCGTGACAACTGCTAGCTGGGCTGAGGCGGGGGTGCCCTCTTTGGATACAAGATTTCTAGTTTGCGGCAGTCCCCAGCAACTGAATCCTGTGTCAGCAGAGAATTACTTTTCTCAGGAAAGGGAGAAATGGAAGCAGGATGAAGGAGGGCCATGTGTTTCAGGAAAACTGTAAGCATTCGGGCAGCCCATTTCATTCATCCCCACTACCTCGCTAGTCCCCCCCATAGGCACTTGAGTTTGAGACCCCAGAGTTGGGGAGTCACAGTGGGAAACTGAGCCCATCTATAGGGGCGACTGTGACCAGGCTCCAGCCTGTTGTCACTGCAGGAATCCAGGCTTTGCAATGTAAAAGCTTCCTGTTTTTCAAGACTGATATTTGGATTTTTGTATGAATATCCATGTTTTAAATTATCGGCAGTGCCAATAAAATATTGGCACCTTCCAATAGCCACATGGCACAGACCTCTTCACTTCCCTCGGGTCTTTGTCCAGAGTCACTGCCTTGTAAAGTCTCTCCTGACCACTCTAGCTGGTACCTAATGTCCCATCACTCTCGTCCCTGCCTGTTTTTCTCTGTACCACTTAGCACCATCTGACATGCTGTTTGGCTGGTTTATTGTCTAAGCCTGACTGGAATGTGGGACTCACCAGGGCAGGGTTTTAGTCTGTATCCCCAGTGCCTAGAAAGGTGCCTGGCCGTAGGTGACCTTAGTAAATCTTTGTCACACTGAATGCATTGCAGTTTCCCTATAGAGCCCCACGGGAATCAGACTTCAGCAGTCTGTGGGCTCTTCTAGCTCTTGGTTCTAGCTCTTGAACCACCACATGCAACCTCCGCCACACTGTGGTGAGTCCTGAACCCAGCCTGACCACTCTTTTCTTGTTTGACTCCCCTCCTGACCCCAGGCCCCTTTCCCTATGGACACATGAAGGGCTAGTCATGCTGTGGCCTTGTCATTCCAGGAGCTAATTGCGTTCCAGGATGTGGCGATAGACTTCTCCCAGGAGGAGTGGGGGCAGCTGAGTCCTGGCCAGAAAGTGCTGTACTGGGACGTCATGCTGGAAAACTACAGGAACCTGATCTCACTGGGTAAGGACAGTAGCTTATCAATGAACTCAGACCCTACCTTACTGCACAGAAGCCAAGGGGCATCGTCTGTGTTGGGTTGAGGCTCAGCCATTCAGTGCCTCTGAGGGTCCTCCCACACTCCTTCCCCTGAAGTGTCTACCTCTCTATAGGAACATAATGGAAACATTAAGGGTAACTCAGACTTCAGGCATGGCTGGATCCAGGAGCTCAAGTGTTACTTCCTGACCTTAGTCTCTTTGGTCCTCTATAGGCTCCCACTCTGTGTTTCTTAGTTCTGTTTCTTCCTCTCTTGGTTCCACTCCTGGGCTGGCTCCTTCCGTTTCTGGCAGCAATGGGTTCAGTGACACGCTGGTCCCAGGAGGGCAGAAGGCTTTCTTTCCCAGAAGTTCTAACGGAAGTTGCAGGCCCTAGTGCCATCAGACCAAATCTGTTCTCTTTCTTAAGCCAGCTGGAGGCCAGGGGACTGAGCTTTTTAATTGGCCACGCTTGGTTTAGCCATTGTTGGTAGCTGACTCCTGCTGAACACTCAGTATATGCCAGTGTTTGGCTGGGATGTGTTGGGGGGAAGAGAGCCCAAAGGAGGGTCAACAAGGGCGCAGTCAGTGGGGTCCCATTGAAAGGTGTCCACAGAGAATGTACTGTCTACCTCTCAGTTCAGTTTAAAGCCTGTTTCTGCCTCTGCCTCCACCCCTCTCTGCCTTCTTTCCTGCTCTGTCTTGCTCAGTCCCTGTGATGGAACTGACTGCCCCATGTCTGTGTGCCTCAGACTTGTTTCTCCCACAACCCTGGTGAAAGGTACATTTTACATCGCAGCCCACTGCACATGCTGTGTATCCATCAGATATAAATGAAATAAAAATTGTATAAAGTGGGGTGCCTGGGTGGCTCAGTGGGTTAAAGCCTCTGCCTTCGGCTCAGGTCAGGATTTCAGGGTACTGGGATTGAGCCCCGCATCGGGCTCTCTGCTTGGCAGGGAGCCTGCTTCCTCCTCTCTCTGTCTGCCTGCCTCTCTGCCTACTTGTGATCTCTCCTTTTCAAATTAAATAAAATCTTCAAAAATAAATTAATTAATTAAAAAATAAATTGTATGAAGTGATACTTGTCCTTACTATACACAGTGCACTGTTACTCCATTCTGTCCCGTTGTTTAAAACTTCTTGTCACAACCTACTAAAGCCGTGGTCTCAACTCAGACTGGTTTTGCCCTGAGGGGACATGTAGCAATGTCTCAAGATTTCTTTGGTCGTCCCTGCTGAGAGGGCACTGTGGTGCAGAGGGGAAGTGGCCAGGAATGCTGCCTGCCATCCTGCAATACCCAGGACAGTCCCCACAACAGAACTTCCTGGCCCAAAATGTCACTGGTGCCAAGGCAGGGAACCTGACTTAGTTCCATGACTCACTGAAGAACAGCAATGGCCTAAAATTGAGTGTGCATGTGCCCCAGCTGCGGAGACCAGGCTGTGAGGTAGTGAGGGCTCACTCCAGCCCACGTGGGCTTCTGAGGCCCCAGTGTCCTGGTCTGCCCTTTCCAGGTTCTCATCCTCCCAGATAAGCTGGATTCATCCTTGACATGTTTCTTTCCTCTGTCGGTCAACTCTGCTTTCCCCGATTTTAAAATCTATGCATGCTTCCCCTTAACCCAGCCTGGTTCCAGGTGTCCTCCTAGTGTCAAGCCTCATTAGAGAGCTGATATATCAGTCAGAATTCTCCAGAAAAACAGAACCAATAAACTATATATTGAGGGATTTACTTTAAGAAATGACTCAACACATTTTGGGGCTGCCCAGCAGGCTGGAAATAAGCTGGAGCCGATGCTGCTGACTTAAGGCAAAATTTCCTATGAAACCTGTTTTTGCTCTGCAGGCCTTCAACTGATTGGGTGAGGCCCACCTACATGATCATAGATAATTTCCTTTACCTGAAGTGATTTTAAATGCTAACCAACATGGGGCATCTGGGTGCCTCAGTCATTAGGCATCTGCCTTCGGCTCAGGTCATGATCCCAGGGTCCTGGGATTGAGCTCCACATTGGGCTCCCTGCTTGGCAGAGAGCCTGCTTCTCCCTCTCCCACTCCCCTTACGTGTGCTCCCTCTCTCACTGTCTCTCTCTGTCAAATAAATAAATAAAATCTTTTTAAAAAATGCTAACCAACACTTGGATTTGTATTTGATTGAGATTGCTGGGGACTAGAGCATGGTCGGGCTGACAAGACTGATAGTCACAATGGGTAATGGAGCAGCCATCTGATTTTCAGTATTCTGTCTCACACCTTACAGGAATTTGCAGTTTTGAAAACTTTATTTCAGACTGGGGCACTGGGTCTGACAACAGGATACCTTCAAAGCATAACATCTCTGAAGAGTCACCTCAAAAGAAGGGACATCGGGACATGAACTTCATAAAGGCCTGCAGAGAGAACAGCCTCTCTGAGATGCCCATCCTGGTGGAATCTCTGAGCAGCTTCACAGAGAAGAAAGGCTATGGATGTCCTGAATGTGGGAGAGCCTTCAGCTCCAAGTCCTTCCTTACTCAGCACTGGCGGATCCACACAGGGGAGAGACCCTATGAATGCAGTGAGTGCATGAGGGCCTTCAGCCAGAGGGCAAACCTTACTCAGCATCAAAGAATTCATTCTGGAGAGAAACCATACAAGTGTGAGGACTGTGACAAAGCTTTCAGGTGGAGCTCCTCCCTCTGGGAGCACCAGATCACCCACAGTGGCAGGAAGCCATTTCTCTGTAATGAATGTGGGAAAGGCTTCAGCAAACGCTCAGCCCTCCTCTCCCATCAGAGGATTCACACTGGCGAAAAACCCTATCAGTGCAATGAGTGTGGGAAGGCCTTTAGTGATCAGTCTTTTTTCAGCCAGCACCGGAAGATCCACAGTGGGAAGAAACCTTACCAATGCAGTGAATGTGGAAAGGCCTTTAGCTGGGCCTCATCCCTTAATCTCCACCAGAGAACTCATACAAGTGAGAACCCCTATAAGTGTCCCGACTGCAGGAAACCCTTCCAGTACAGGTCCTCCCTCATCAAGCACCGGAAAACCCACACAGGAGAGAAACCCTACAAAGGCAGTGACTATGAGAAGACTTTCCGCTACAGCTCCTCCCTCAGCCTCCATCAGAGAACTCACACTGGGGAGAGTCCCTACACGTGTAAGCAGTGCAGGGACGCCTTCAGGTACCACTCCTCCCTGACCAAGCACCAGTGGACCCACAAAATCAAGACACCCCATGAGTGTAAGGAATGTCTAAAAGCCTTTAGTTGTGATTCATCCCATAAAGTACATCAGAGGATCCATACCAGGGAGAAATCCTACGCATACAGTGAGGGTGAGGAAGACCATTGTGGCAACTGATTTCCAGCAGTTCTTAATAAAACAGACTATGCACATAGAACCTTCAGATTTCCTTCATCCCGGGAGGTCTGAGACATCACATACATTAGTTTTGAGGATATGCCTCAGGGGTTCCCAAAACCACACCCAAGTTCAGTGACTCAGTAAGAGGACACAAAGGACTGTGCATATAGTCATACTTATGGCTAAGAGTTATAGCAAAAGGATAGAAAGCAAAACCTGCAAAGAGGCGCATGGGGTGAGGTCTGGAGGAAGCCAGGCACAAGCTTTCAGGATTCCTCTCCAAGCAGAGTCACATGGGACACATTTAGTTCCTCCAGCAGGTTGTGACAGCACTGCTCTCCCAGCACTTCCTCTGAACATTAAGCTATTTTCTGACCTCAGGATCTTGGCTCATGCTGTTTCCTCTGCCCAGAACCCTCTCCTCCCTAATGTTCCTTGGCTGCCTTCTCATAAGGTCACCTCTTCAGAAAGCTTTTCCTGGACCACCCAGTCTAAAACTGGCCCTCCCCACTGGCACTCCCTCTGCCCATTTACCATCGTTTTCTTTGTAGCACATACCACCTTTTTTTGCTTATTACCTTTCTCTTTATTGTACACTGAAGTTCGAGAAATACTGGTTTGGGACAAGGTTGAAAAGTTCATGTCTGTGGGGGTCAAGCACTTCATGCAGATGCGTGAATGCCTTTAGGTCAAACTCACCTCCAGTTCTGCCGCAGGCCCCAAATCACATTTGCACAAAATGCCTGGCCCCTGTTTTTTCAGCCCTTGCCTTAAGCCAGTGTTTTTGGAACTTCAGCTTTCAACAGGAGGGCTTGTTAAAACAGGGTGCTAAGCCCCATTCCCAAAATCTCCTGTTCAGCAGGTCTGGGAGGGAGCCTCAGAATTTCTAAGATGTTTCTAGATATATTCGCTTCCTGGGACCGCTTTAACAAACTGCCACAAACCTGGTGGCTGAAAAAAAGATGTCAGCAGGGCCGTAATCTGGAGCCTCTAGGTAACAGTCCTTCCTTGCCTCTTCAGCTGCTGATGTTCTTGTTTTGTGACTGAATCATTCTAGTCTTAAAATTTTACACGTGTGTGTGTGAGAGAGAAAGAGAGATCGATCTCGTTCTGCTTGCTTATAAGGATATGTTAGTGGCATTTAGGGCCAACCCAGATAATCTCTTCATCTCAGACTCCTTGATCACCTCTGAAAAGCCCCCTTTTCCAAATAAGGCAACATTTTAAAATTCCAGGGATTAGGACCTGATCTCTGTGGGCCATCACTAGTCTAGTACACCAGGTTAACAGGATGCTGCTGCTCCAGGGTCCACACACTGAGAAACACTGCCTTTAAACCACGGGGTAGGTAATAGCATGGCTCGGGACTCACTTGGGCCTGACTTGGAGTCAGTAAGGATACCACCAATTTCTGCCTGTGTGTTCTTGAGCAAATGACTGCTCCTCCCAGTCTATCCACTCCAAATCCCTACCCAGTCAGCAGCAGATCTGGCCCCTAGTGATTCAGATGCCTCAAAATAGGACCTATGGACCAGACATAGCTCACGAGTGTTTTATGGTCCTGAGTGGATTTTTTAATTAGTTGCTTTGATTAAAATATTGGGAAACATCACATAAAAACTGAGCATTCCAGCATCTCTTGAAAAGTCTAAGATCATGTGACAAGAGGTGCTTTGTTGAAGATTATCCCGCTTCCTCTTCATTTCCCCCTTCCTGCCCACCTGGCTCCCTCACATACGCCTCATGGGGCTGATTCTCGAAGCCCAGCTCCCTTCTCTCTATACCAAGCCTAACATTTTACCTGAGAGGCTGAAGTGGGCCAGGTGCCAGACTGTGGGTCCTCTATTTCTTTCTTCCTGCAAGATCCCACCTGTAGGAGATGATGGCCCGGGCATCAGCACTGAACCCAGACCTTCCCAACTGGAAGTATCAGCGGGGGGAGAGATTTGAAGCTAATGTGGTGGTATGGCTGACGCACTGAAGTCATATTCATAAGTATGTGTGTGGGTACACATACACACACACACACACACCATGCACACTGCTAAGCTTCTCAGATTTCCTGGAGAAAGGGTCTCCAGCTTACATAAACATTTCAGGAGCATTCGTGGCCCCCAACTGCTTGTGGAACTTGGGTTTGGTTGGCTTGGGTACATGCAGTGGGGCAACACTGAAGTGACGCCATTCCTGGAACACTGGCTTTTTTAAATGAGAACCCTAACAAAAAAGAAAAACCACACACAAGGAAACCCCCACTGCAACAGTATGTAGGAATGACTACGGAAAACTTGTATGTGATGAGAAGTAAACTGTAAACTTTGATTCAAAGGACAGTATGTTCCAGGATGCTAAGATTAAAAGGTAACAATTTTTTTCCTCTAGTGTACTTACAAATTCATGTACTTATAAATTCATCAAGACTTTTTAATTAATAAACATAAATTTTCATCCAGAAGAATACAATTATGTATTTTTCATAGCAATATGCATATATATAAATATACTTTTTAAAGGTATGATAGAAAACCCAAATATAAGGCTAGAAAAATTAAGAAGAACATAGATCAAAAATAAAATAAGACAACAAGTCAATGAAACAATGTAGATGGTCCAGATAATAGATCCTAGACTATACAATAATGTGTTATGACTATGAGTCATTTACTAATAATTGAGGTTGGAGCAATTAAGGATGGGTAATTTTGATTACTTCACACAATATATCAAAGTCAATTCAAGAGTAGTTAAAATAGATTAGAAAGTAAAATAATTAAAACACGTTTAGATGGGCGCCTGGGTGGCTCCGTGGGTTGAGCCGCTGCCTTCGGCTCAGGTCATGATCTCAGGGTCCTGGGATCGAGTCCCGCATCGGGCTCTCTGCTTGGCGGGGAGCCTGCTTCCTCCTCTCTCTCTCTGCCTACTTGTAATCTCTGTCAAATAAATAAATAAAATCTTTAAAAAAAAAAAAAAACACTGTTTAGGGAAGTTTAAATTTTGTATTCTTGGAACACAGGATTAAACTTTATAAAAATATTTATTATATAAAGAGATTATTTAAATTGATAGAAAGGTATTAAGGCTACAAAGATCATGCAAAGATGGGAAAAATGTAATTGCTTAACAAACTTAGAGGGAAATGTTCAACCTCCTTAAGAACGAAATAAATGCATTTAAAATTAGATGCCCTTTCCCCTATTAAATCAACAAAGGAGAAAAATGCTGTTAATATATAATGCCAACAGGATGTGTGGAAAATACACCATCACGTTAGAGGCAGCAGTGCAAACTGGTTTAATGTTTTCAAGGGAGCCTGGATGTATGTATTAAGAACCTTACAATGATCATACCCATCCTGACCCAGTGATTCGCCTTTGGCAAAACCTATCTGAGGGAAAGAATCCTAAATCTGGAAAAACATTTAAGCACCACCATGTTCACTGCAATATCATTTACAACTATGAGAAAGCAGAACTAAGTCAAACATTCAAATGGCAGAGGAGGGCCCCATGTGCAAAGCTGTGGCGCAGCTGTTAATGAGGTGCTAACAGATGAGGAGGTGAGACAGCAAGGCGCAGGGGTAAGGCAGGGACAGGGGATAGGATCTGCACTATTGCACACACAGAGTGATCACAGCTCTGTGAAAACTAAACATCTTGTAATAAGTGATACAGTCACATGGGTAGAAAAGTGAAAAGGCAGAGGTACTGTGAAAACTAGACCTTTCCCCACTACTCCCCAGAGGCAGCCACTTTCATGAATCTAGTAATTATTTTTAAATTATAAGAAAATGGTGTTCATGGTATATGGGACATTGTGGGGGCAAAGGAAAGAGGGTTCTACCTTTCTATAAAATATGAGTTATCTTTAATGAGCCAAGTATTACTTTAAAATGAAAAACATTCATCCTTCAAAAGTGCCTACTTTAAAAACTAAGGGAAGAGCCCAGATGTCCATCAATAGGTAATGGATAAAGAAGCTATGGTGTATATAACAGTGGAATGTTACTCAGCCATCAAAAAGAATGAACTCTTGCCACTTGCAACAACATAGATAAAACTAGAGGGTATTATGCCAAGTGAAATAAGTCTGCCGGAGAAAGACACATACCATATGATTTCACTCCTGTGGAATTTATGAAACAAAAAGATGGACAAAGGGGAAGGGAAGGAAAAATTAAGATAAACATAGAGAGGGAGGCAAACTATAAGAGATTCTTAACCATAGGAAAGAAACAGGCTGCTGGAGGGGTGGTGGGTCAGGGGACGGAGTAACGTGGGCGATGGGCATTAAGGAGGCATTTGATGGAAGGAGCACTGAGTGTTACATGCAACCATTGAATCACTAAACTCTGCCTGAAACTAACAACATACTATATATTAACTAAATTGAATTTAAATTTAAATTTTAAAAAAAGTGATTTCAGGCAAATCAACAAGAAAAGGCATGAAGACACACTAGCTAAAAAGGCAAAGTATCTATATTGTTCACAAATAAATTTAAAAGCATATGTGGAAAATCCGTTAGTAAGCAAAGAATCATTTTTTTGGTTTATCAATTAGACAAACTTTTTGGTTGGTTTGTTTTAAGTGAGTTACCCACCCATTGCTGGTAAAGTTGTTCACATGCTTATTTATACCAGGCATGGCAAAGACATTTCTTCGCATGCACAAACTTTGCAGTTTGTTTTGTCTATCCAGAGGGCCGTGTTATGGAAGATTCTTCCAGTGCAGCAGACTCACAGAACATAACTGAGCAGCAACACTTGTCGTGACTCAGGAGGGAGGACGGTTTGTCACCTGTTTCACACCCCTGGACCTCCCTTTGCTACAAAAGGCAGGGCCCCTCCAGAAGGCAATTTATCAGGATGTTTCAAAAGCCATAAAAATATTTACACCACATCTCACCTAATAATACCACTTTTTGGAAATCTATCCTAAGAAAACTAAAAATACAATGCTTTATGCTCTGTTAATCAAACTTTTTTATAATTAGTCATTTAAGAAAGTGATTATGAAATGAGAAAAAGAGAACTTCAAATCTGCAACATATATATGAGAAGCCCTTACACACAGAAAAACTTAACTTGTACAGAGAATACTGAAGTATGAAACAACCTGGTTTACAATTCTATAGTTTGCTATCACTAAGGAAGTCTTAAAAAGTAAATGAAAAATACATGGAAACAAAATACTCTATCCTAGCAGCTCCGGGTAACAGACTGCCTACTCTGTACCAGACACTGTTGGGCTCTTCTATGTAGATGAGCTCCAGGCCTTCGGTCAGTTCTGGGGAAGCACTGCTCTCCCATATCCGGAGGAAATGAAGTTTAACCAATCAGGCTCCAAGAAGGGACTAAGATTTGACCTCAGGTCAGCCTGGCTCGGAAGTCCACACTCTCCCTTCTCTGCCAAGAGCTCTTTTACCTGTAAACATAACCACATCCCTGGGCTTGTACATGTTGAGATTCTGGGACTATTAGAAAATTTATTAGCCTTCTTCACTTTCCAAAATTTTCCTAATATTTGTTTAGTGAGAGAATTAGGGTTCTAACAGACTTTGCCTGTGACTCTTTCTAGGTCTGCCTTCAGTCCTATTAGGACTGAAGATGGGTTCATAGAGCAAATTCTTCAAGGAGAAAAGTGAGAGAGAGCTGAGTAGTTTAGAGAAAAAAAAAAAATCACAACTTTTAGACTTTGCTGGGATGCGGCCAGGAAGGTTTCTAAAACCTTTTAGATATACATACTTCTTGGCCCAGAAATTCTACTGCTGGGAATTTCCTCTTAGGAAACATGGCCATATGCAAAGATGTTAGAGTGAATTGATAAGGGAATGCTAAGGCCTAAGAGGTAACAAGGAAGTGTAATGATAGCAGTAATGTACACATAAAAGATAAATTAAATCCAATGTCAGTTTATAACTTTATAAGGCTAGTGCTAGAAAATAAATCAGGACACATCTATGTAACCAAGTACTAGGAAGTCCTGTAAAACAAAAGTTAGGGGCATAAATATGGGTATGGAAAGATATTCATGATATATTAGAATAAAATTACACCCTTCAAAATAGTGCCAATGGTAAAATTCTATGTCATAAAAATATTTTTATATAAAAATATATAGAGATCTATGCATAGGAAAAATATCTGGACAATTTTAGCAGCAAGTGTATCTGGGAGATGGAAATACAAATAGTCAAAGAAAAACATGTCATTTTCTAATCTTCAAAGAATATATATTACTTGCATAATCACAAAAAATGTTTAAAACATGAGTATTTCTAAATTAAAAAAAAAATTAGCCTGAATGAAATAGCAGTGCCCTGTCAGAGGTTAGGAACTGGGTGGGAAAAGGGAAGCAGCAAAGCATTATCCTTGGGAGCCCAAAGGATAGCAGCAAGCTTAAAGCCAAAATAACAGGCTGAGGTATGTAGCGTCTTGGCAGGTCAAGTGTGTAAAATACAGAGGCAGTGGTTTGTACGTCTTCCATATGTTCAAATAGTTCAGGGGTGACAGGCAGAGTCAACTATCCCATATTGTCACTGATTCCAGTTTTAGCACGAAAGAAGTATCAGAACAAAATTGGTCAAGTCATGCTCCTTGACTTTCTCTAGTTAAGGCTCCTCAAGCAGTCTGAAGACAAGGCCCAGAATTCTCAACAAATGGCCCACACCCAGGATCCTCAAGGAGTTTTCACCACCTCTTAATTCAAGTGTCTGAAGACCAATCTGGAGTGATGGAGGAATTTAGAGGAATCTGGAAGAGGTAATGCAGAAGGAACTAAAGCAGCCGGCCTATGTATAACCCAGAGATGGCAAACACTTTGAAACCTCATTGCCTCTGACTGGTGCAGTGACTTGGAGAATGACTTTAAAAAGCTGGGCCCCTAGGAAAAGCCAACTCCAGATCATGATGGTAAAGCACACAAAACTACCTAAAAGGTATTCTTGCCAAGGAAGTTGAAGATCAATCCAAGTCTCTGATACACTAACTTCCATTTACAGAAAATACAGAGAGGAATAAGCTTAAGGATACCACAGGAAGCAGACAGATTTAGAATGGGGACATCCTACAGGACAACTGGCACAGTTTCTTCCAGTATTATTTGCATAATCACACAAAACCTTAACAGAAAAAAAAGATGCTAGAATTATGGTCACAGGACTGGGGAAAGGGAGAATGTGGAGTTACTGCTTAATGGGTATAGAGTTTTTGTTTCGTGAGATGATAAAGTCCTGGGATCTGCTGAACAATAATGTGACTATAATTAATACCACTGAGCTGCAAACCTAAAAATGTTTGAGATGGCAAATATTATGTTATATGGGACTTTTTACCATGATGTAAATAAGGAGTTTTAAAAGTAAGTCTTTCAAATTAAAAATTAAACCAAAATATAAGATTACCCAAACTATTAGATATATTGGGAACTGGGTGGGGAAAGGAGGGAGGTACATCCCACATTATCCTTGGGGTCACACAAGGCCTTAAAAAATTAAGAGGAGACTGCTTTATATTAAGACTCAAGAGACAAGACAACCAAATACAATTTGTAGATCATGTTTGAATCTGGATTCAAATGAGCTAACTAAAAAGACATCTTAGCGGCAATCAGGGAATCTGATTATCGCCTGGGTAAAACCCTTTGAGGTGATTTGAAATTTTCCTTCTAAAGTAGATGTATTAAGAAGTATTTGGGTGGCTCAGTCAGTTAAGCATCTGCCTTCGGTTCAGGCCATGAGCCTGAGGTCCTGGGATGGAGCCCCACGTCAGGCTCCTTGCTTGGCAGAGAGCCTGCTTCTCCCTTTCTTTGCCTCTCTCCCTGGCTTGTACTCTCTCAATAAATAAAATCTTTAAAATAAATAAATAAATAAAGTACATGTATTAAAGGTTAAAAAACAGAGAAGAAATTTTCAAAAATGTAGTAAGTGAATCACAATCTGGGTAGGATGCAGATTTAGCAAAAATGGCAAAGGCATTAATGAAATGACTGAGATTGACAGGGGCCTAAGTAAATGGATGGTCCTGGGGAAAGAAGCAGATTTCACAAAATGGGAGGTAGAAAGTCATACAGGGTATTCCTGGAGGGGAAGGGAGAGGACTTAAGGAGGGTGTAGCAAGTTAGAAGCATTCAGAAAAGGATGGCATCTTGTTGAAAAGTCCCAGGAGCCAACCTGAAAGGGTTCCCAATGGCCAAAGCTGGAAGAATATGAACAATAAAATAAATAGTATTTAATTACAGCCCATAGAAAAAAATAAATATCCATTAATTCATACTGATATAAATAAATTACTGAATAAATAAATAGGGAGGGTAACTTACAGGAGAAATGTAATTACTAAATATAGAAAGAATGAGGGAAATAGAAATTCGCCAATACCACAGAGCCACAATGGGTGTAGACAAGATCCACCTGCAAGATGCTAAAATTTAATGAGTGAAAGATTGAGGAGAAGCTGGATACAGATGGCCCTCAACTTATAATGGTTCAATTTATGATATTTTGACTTTACAATGACTTTACAAAAGCAACAAGCATTCAGCAGAAACTATTTTTCAAATTTTAAATTTTTATCTTTCCCCCCAGCTAATGATACAGGGTACAATACTCCCTCATGATGATGGACAGAGGCAGCGAGTGGCAGCGAGCCCCAGCTCCCTGCCAGACTTGCAATCAAAGGATTAACAACCAACACACTTAGAACCCTCTGTACCCATACAGTCATTCTTTTTTCCACTTTCCGTACAGTATTTGATAAATTACATGAGATATTCAATACCATTATACAACAGGCTTTGTGTTAAATAATTTTGCCCAGCTGTAGGCAAGTATAAGTATTCTGAGCACTTTTAAGGTAGAAGATGTTAAGCTATGATGTTCAATAGCTGAGCCATATTAAATGCCCTTTCAGCTTACGATATTTTCAATTTACAACAGGTTTATTAGGATAAAGCCTCATTGTAAGGCAAGAAAGATCTGTACTTGCATAGTTTTTAAATCTCTCCTGTAAGATATTTATTAATTACAAGGAGAAATAAATAGTAACTTTAAAGAACAACCCCCCGGACAGCACTTTAGGTAAGACATCAAGACCAATCAACATCACCATCAGTAAGATGCACTGACATCCTGCTCCTCTGTAGGAGTGGTGGCAGGCGCAGAAACCAACCTACAGGGGCGCCTGGGTGGCTCAGTGGATTAAGCCTCTGCCTTCGGCTCAGGTCATGATCTCAGGGTCCTGGGATGGAGCCCCGCATCAGGCTCTCTCTGCTCAGCAGGGAGCCTGCTTCCCCCTCTGTCTCTGCCTGCCTCTCTGCCTACTTGTGATCTCGCTCTCTGTCAAATAAAATAAATAAAATCTTTAAAAAAAAAAACAAACCTACAGTGGGCTGAAGAGTAGACTCTTGTGGGAAGAGAGCCTGCCAATGAGGGCTATTTCATCTAGAATTTGGAAATGAAGAGAGGTTGTGTGGCTAACGCTTGTTTGGCTCATTAGGTTCTGACCAGTCATGTTTGCTTTTAATACCATGACTCTGGGCCACGGATCATAGATCAGCCTCAAAAAGGGCTGATAAGAAAAAGCAGGACAGTGAATAACAGCAGTAAGACTCACCTTACCAGGCAAGGAATCAGGTATTGGGGATCCTGGTCCATTTGTCTCTGCATTTGGCCACCAGTCAAGGCAGTGATGGGAGAGTTTTTAACAGTATAGCAATATGGTATTCAAGAGATTTCTATGCAATTCAGGCTCATACATTTAAACAGTGAAGTGTATTCTGCATAGAATTAGGACTTTAGGTGAAGTTGGCTGCGTTAATGATGCCACAGCCCAAGAAAATTCTCAAACAGGATTTTTTTTAAAGGAAGGAAAAAGGAGGCAAGAAACCCCAATCCCTCAAACCACCACAGAAAACTACCAAAAAATTCTCCTTGATTAGTAACCATTTCACAATGTACAAGAAGATTTACAAAAAAGTGTTTTGCAAAAATACACTTCCCTGAATTAGTCTCAAAAAGACATCCACCAATCTTAAATCTTGAGAGAAGTGGCTCTCATACCTCACCCTAAGAAAGCTTTCTGAACCTCTAATACTGTAGGTGTCCTGGTCCAATTTCCTGTGAAACAGTGCTGGGCCTCCTGCAGAGGAAGGTGCTGAAGGCAGTAGAGCACTGCACCGTTTCTTCAGAGAGCAAGTGGCAGGAATAAAGAAAACCAGGGTTGAACATCAAGATGTAAAATAAATATCTCATGAAATCTCAAAATAGAACAAAACCTGTGTTCAGTTCCTACTTCATCACTTACAACCTAGGTCAGATCAACAGGCAATTTGGGAGTTTCAAGTCTGTTTGCCTGTAAAAATTGAACATGCTCACTAGATACCTCATAGCATACCTTAAAACATCAAATAAAATAATATACATGACAATGTTTTGTAAATGATGTAGTACGATGTGAATACATTACCAATTACAACAGGCTTTGCAGATGAATCAGTATCAGGACACCATTAAAATCTTTCTAGCGTGCTCTGTGTTGACACATCCCATGTGGTGAAGATACTATATGTAAACACTTCTAGAAAAACTTGAGAACAGATTGTCTATCTGGAGTCCAACTGCCAGTCACAAATGTTTTGTTGGGGTGGTCAAGATCAAAGTTTCCCATTCCATGAATACCACCAAAGAAAGGCAAAATCTATTAACATCTTTCCTATGCAACAAAAATGTTCTTTATAAGGATTTTGACTACTGACACATGTGCTGAATCTTTTTTTGCCAAAATATTGTGCTATACCCTTGCAACCATTCGTCATTTCTCTTTATCACATCATGATGAGTTTTCAAGTTACTAAGTTGTGAGGGCTGGTGGAAGGTCTTCTCACATTCACAGCACTCAGAGGGACTCTCTCCACAATGGAGCCAAAGATGAAGATGTCGAGAATGTTCTCTGACTGGAGGTTTTCAGTAATAATGGCACTCCTCAGGTTTCATTTGAGAATGAAGTTGATAATGTTGAGTAAGGTATGAAGGTCGGCTGAAACACTTCCCGCACAGCTGACACTGGTAAGGTCTCTCTTGAGCATGAATTCGATAGTGTTGAATGAGATGTGAACTCCGACTGAAGGCTTTGCCACAGTCACAACACTGGCAGGCTCTCTCTCCAACATAGTCATGTTTCCTCTGATAGCGAATTAAGTACGTCTTAATGCGGGGCAACCCAGGTGGAAGGGCTTTTGCTGCCTCGTGGGCTTTGAGATGTTGAAAAAGATGCACATCCTGGATAAAGGCTCTGCCACACTGGAAACATTCATAGTAGTCTTCCTGGCTATGAATTCTTACACGGCCACAGATATCTGCATGCTTGGTGAAGGGCTTTCCACCTTCATCGTATCCAGAGGACTTCTCGCTGGAATGAGTCCTCTGATGTCTGGTGAGGTGTGGCATGAGGTAAAAGGCTTCTCCACATCGTTTACATTCAAATGGTTTCTTCCCAGTATGGATCTGTTCATGTCTCTCACGAGCTGTCTGAGTAAGAAAAGTTCTTTCACAAAATCCACATCTGTTCTCTTGGAGGAAAGACTCATCATCCACTGGCTGGGACCTGGTGCAAACTCCAGGAGTAGCACGTTCCTGGGGATCCTTTCCTGGAGGGCCTTCTGATTGTTTAGTAAGATCTGAGCTGCTCTCAGAATCATCACTGTCGTGGCTTCTTTCTTGAGTGGGGGACTTGGGCTCACCCATTGTTACAGGACTCAAAGGTTTCTCCTGGTTGACCTGGCATGAATCTGATGGGTCATCAGGAGAAGGCTCTCCTACAGAGACACTGCAGAAGTTTCCTCCCATCTGATCCTCCATTCCTGCCCCTGAGGATGACTTTTCCATAGGCAGACTTTGCTCTGGAGTTAAATCTTTGGTTTTAGGTCTTTCCTCCCCATCTAAAAGAAATTTAAAAGTTCCTCTATTCTTTCCTCATAGAGACACACCATTATAGTAGAAACATAGAAAGGGACCAAAAATAACAGGACAGATATTATGCATATTGAGAGGGGTTTAAATGTTTTGCTAAAAGTTTGAATTTTCTTTGGAGAGTGGTACTATCAAAAGTTTGTGCTTTACAAAGGCAACTCTGGGAAAGAAACTGACAAGAGACAAGGATGAACACAATAGTTGCATCCGGGCAGATAGCCGGCTGGGTGAGTGAAGTACAGACGAAACAGCAGAGCCAGAATAGAGACTAGGAACTCATCAGGGAAGGGATAACTGGACCATTACAATGGAATAGATCTTTTAGGAAATGGTCTTTGGAGACAAGACACAAGCATGGAAGACTAAGAGACAGCTGTTCTGCCCATTCTCTGCACCGAGACTACCTCCAAGCTGTACTCCACAATCACAGCACCAGCTTCCATCAGCTTCAGCTCGCACTAGCAGGTTCCCAACTGGTTTCTCGGCTGGTCTTCCTAAAGCCCACTTTCCATCGAACAGCCAGAGGGATCTTTCTAGAACATGCTGCCCAGTGGAACGCCCCACAGTGAGGTAAATGATGTATATTTTTGCTGTCTGATACATAGCCACTGGCCACATGAGGTAATGAGCACTTGAAATGTAGCTGGTGTGACAGAATTTAAATTTATGCAATTATAATTATGTAAATTCAACTCTGTATGCCTAGTGGCTGCCATATCAGACAGCACAGTTCTAAGGAGTCAATAATACTACCTCATTCCCTGGCTCAACACCTCTAACGCCTTTTTCACATCTCACTTGTAATGAATCCGCATTCTTTAACATACTCTTACGTGAGCTGGCCTATGTCCATCTTCTCAACATTATCTCCCATCCCCCACCACTTTCTCAGACCACATCGCTTTTCTTCCTTTTTCTGGAACCCCAAGCTCATTCCAAACTTGCAGCCTTTGTATTTGTTATTCCTCCTGCCTGCAACACCCTTCCTCAAGATTTCTATGTGGTTCTTCCTCCGTCTGACTACCTACCTTAAGTGGCCTCCCATTTGTCGCTGTCTGCTTTACACTCACACTCTATTATTTGTGTATGTCTGACTTGTTCATTACTGTAGCCACAGAACCTAGTACAGGTCTGACCCACTACAAAGGTTCAATAAATATCTGTGGAATGACTGAAGGAGTCAAAGAGTCAATGTAAAGAAGGTATTAAAGACAATGCCGAGGCAAGTAGGGTCCCCTTGGCAGGTCCTTGAATTTTGCTTGGACATCTGCTTCTTTGTCTACACAGGAGAAGGCAGGGAAAACTGTACTGATTAGCACTAGACTGGCCACAGCTACGGGTTCAGGAATGGGCTATGACCCAAACTGAAAAACGAAGAGAGGTGTGTCAAGGGCTTCTGAGAAGAAGTGCCCTCGCTCCTAAGAATACTTTTTGGACAAGCCTACTCACTTGCTCTCGCCCGCTCTCTCGTCCACCCCATCCTAGCCTTTGGCCTTATTGGCAGAGTGAAAAAAAATGAAAGTAGGCCCTTGATAACATCACTGAGCCCCTAAATCCAGCCATCCCTGAAGTCCAGGTGAGCAACATTATAAGCTAATACAATCCGCCTATGGCTTATACAGTTTGGGTATGCTTTTATGTTAACAGGGGCTGAAGGGCAACGATAATCCTGGCTGATCTCCAAAGCAGAGGAGAAGATTTCATAAAGATGGCCAATGTTATCATATTGTAGCCATAGAGTTTGGAGAATTTAAGTCTAAAATGTTCTTATCCTTGAGCCATGAGGATATTGGTAGGGACTTTTGGGGGGCTGTAGAACTGAGTGTGAGAGAAGGAGAGGGAAAGATGGAGCGAGATACAGTGAGACCCTGTGTGTGTGTGTGTTGGCAGAGGTAGGGGAATGAATCCAGATTATGGGGGTTAAAGAGGGAAGGGAAAGGGAGCCTTTGGGTGCCAACAAATCTGGAAAACTGCCATGAGGGAAAATGTAGGCAAGTGGAAAGAAAAGTGGTATCATGCCAAGGTTTCTTCTTGTCTCAGTTAAAGAGGAAAGACCAAGGCTTTCTAGCTGCAAAGGGAAAGGCACAGATAAGTACAGAGGTTGGAACACTAGAGGAAAGGGAAACAGGCCTCCCTGGCACTAGGCAAGAGAGTCACTCCGAAGGGAAAGAGCAGATAAAAGAGGAACTAAGTACACACTAGGTGGTGAAGGCTTGTGAGACCTGAGGTGAAAGCGCCTACCAGCACCTACCACCTCTCTCTCCCTGGCCTGAGAGGACTCTGAGGGATGCTTTCTGACCAACAGCTCCCAGCCACCATCCCAGCTGACTGGGGGTGGGGGGTTATCTTCCCACAATTCCGGTCTCCATGGGCTTCCCCCTTGTTACTCACCTTGACACAGCTCTGTATTGCTGTCTTCTTTCCTCACACGTGACTCTTCTTCTTCCAGCTGTGAAATAATGTCGGGTTTAGAGAACTGGTACCCTGTTGAAGAAGGAGACTCATAACTAGGCGGTTCTGCCTTGTACCTGCAGCAACTTCCAGCCTAGGCACCAAAGACTCAGAGATAATAAGGAAGATGCAGATTCACACAAAAGAAAAGTGAATTCTGTTTCTAATGATTTTGGCCCAAATGGAGACATTTTTTGTTGTTACAAGTTCAGACACAGGAAGGAAGGCCTTGATGTCTAGTACATAGAAGTGAGGTCGCCAAATACCCTGCAATGCCCGGGACATTCTTCCACAGCAAGAAATGATCTGGGCAAATATCAACTGTGCCAAGGCCGAAAAACTATGTTCAGGAGTAAATACTGAAAAGGGGGCTTGAGGACGGTGTGCTGGGCTCTCTACTTCAGTTTGGGGGACCTGATATCGCAGCTGTTCAGAAAGTTCTTTTCCTGGGGCACCGGGTGGCTAAGGCAGTTCAGCAGCTGCCTTCAGCTGCTGGTCATAATCCAGGGTCCTGGGATCAAGACCCACATCAGGCCCCCTGCTCAGCAGGGAGTCTGCTTCTCCCTCTCCCTCTGATCCCCCCGCTTGTGCACTCTCTCTAAAATAAATAAATCTTTTTTTTAAAAAAAAGTTCTTTTCCTCCTGATACCTTCATTCCCTTCGTCTTAAAATGCTCCTTCTCCCTCCCCCAGTCCTGTGTTTCCCAAACTTCAGTCATTTGCAGGCCACCTGCTGTGGTCTAAATGTTTGCATTTCCCCAAAATTCCTATGTTGAAGTCCTAATGCCCACTGTGATGTTATTAGAAGGTGGGCTCTTTTGAAATGTGCTTAGGTCATGAGGATGGAGCCTTCATGGATGGGATTAATGCCCTTATTTAAAGAGGGGGTGGGGGGTGGGAGGTTGGGGAAACCCGGTGGTGGGTATTAGAGAGGGCACGGATTGCATGGAGCACTGGGTGTGGTGCCAAAACAATGAATACTGTTACGCTGAAATAAATTAAAAAAAAAAAAAAAAAGGCTTCAGAGAGAATACCTAGCCCTTTCCACCCAGTGAGGAAGGAATAGGAAGCCTAGGACCCAGAAGACAGGCTTATCTGACTGTGCTGGAACCCTGATCTTTGACTTCCAGACTCTAGAACTATGAGAAATAAATGGTTGTTGTTTAGAAACTACCCATTCTGGGATGTTATAAAGACCAAATGAACTAAGACACTACCTCATTATTTCCTTATTTATTGTCTGTCTCACCCCATTAAAATTAGTAACATCCATGAAAACAGGAAACTTCATCAATTGTATAACACCAATGCCTGCCATACTGACAATTTCAATGATAAATTTATTAATGACCTTCACATTCTGGCCCTATCTATGTGCCACTTGTAGTAACATTTAGCATTTAATACTCTTCTTTAGATCATTTCTTTTTAACTTGAATATACATATTTAAATGGAAGCTTTATATGAACCTTAAAAACAGAAACCACAGTCATTTGAAAAAAAAAAAAAAAAACCCTGAAGATAATACAGCAACAGATCCAACCGAAATTAATGTTACTGAGTGCTGCCTCGTTTTGGTTGCCTGGCTAAGGCTCAGGGGCTGCGGTCTGCTCTCTCTTTACTAAAATGGAAGGCCAACAAGAGGTATTACCTAAAATAACCTTCTCTACAGTCCACTGTACTCATTCCACACTTGGGAAGACAATGTCCTGGGTGACACTATGAAATGTAAAATCATATTTTATATATGTAAAATCTCTGCTAACCCAAAACCTGCAGTGATACAAGAAGCCAAGACCTCTCAAGAAGACAAAATGGCTTCAGGTGACTGCATGAGGACTAAAAGGGTAAAACTGACTTATTCCCTCTATTTTAAGTCACAAATGTGGTGAGAGAAGAGTTATATTGGGAAAGACACTCCTCTGGCCTTCTTTGTGAACAACAGAAGTCGCAGTTCAAATAACACACTCTTCTTTTTAATATTTATTTATTTGAGAGAGGGAGAGGGAGAGAGAGGGCACATGCAAGAGTGGAAGGGGCAGAGGAAGAAAGAGAGAGAATATCAAATGAACTCTGCTGAGCACAGAGCCCAATGTGGGACTTGATCCCAGAACCCTGAGATCATGAGCTGAGCCAAAACCAAGAGTTGGATCCTTAACCGACTGTACCACTCAGGCACCCCTCAAATTATACACTCTTGTGCCTGGTGTGAGATAAGGCATTTCCATCTCCCATATATGTCTGTGACTTCACAAGGACAAGAGCACCAGCTTACTGCCTTTGGAATGGTATTTGGTTTGACTGTGTGTTTCAGGAGACCTTGGGCTCCCCAAAAAGCCACTGAAATGAAGATCCTGGCACTGATACTAAAAACATTTAGCTTGTGGGAGTTAATATTATAACTTGCCTCTGAACATAAAGAGAGACCGGCATTCCCTGACTCTTAAACTTTAAGTCTAGTAAAAGCTTTTGGAGCTCCTGAAATTTTCATCAATTCCTTCATACATTCAAAAAACATCACTGGGAGCCTTCTACTGTGCAAAGACCTGATGAAGCCCACCCCCAGTACAACCAATGAATTTAAGGGAGCAGATTCTGGAGCTGAAAAACTAAGGGTCCAATCTCAACCTGCCACTTTGTAGCCATGTGGCTTTAGATAACTTTCCCATGACTCTGTTTCCTCAACTGTAAAATGGCAATAATAACAATAACAGGAAATATACTTCTCCCTCACAGGACCAGTGCAAGGATTAAAGGAATTAAGACATGTACAATGCTTAGATGAATGTCTGACACATGTAAGTACTCAATGTTAGCCCTATTATGCGTAAGAGTGAACTCGATACTAAAATATTGTCTTTGAACTGAGTTGAGATTCACCGACATGGTGAACCACTATTACTGATGTTCCTGAGGTGAGGACACAGAAGAGTAGAGAACCACTGCGCTAGCGGGCAGAAGCCAAGTTCCAGGGAGAAGGTAGCCTTACCTAAGGAGACCAGGTTCCTGTAATTCTCCAGCATCACCTCCCGGTAGAGGTTCCTCTGAGCAGCACTAAGGTAGGTTAATTCCTCTGGACTGAAGTCCACAACCACATCCTGGAAAGTCACCAACTCCTAAAATACCAGAAATACCTCCAAATGATCAAAATACAGAAATTATCTCAAGGAGGGGGAAGGAGCCTCCTGAGAAATTATCTCAAGGAAGGAGATGAGAGAGGACTGAACATAAAGCATTCATACTGACAGAAAACTTCTCTCCCGGCCCAAAGATTTTATTTAGTTGAGAGAGAGAGAGAATGAGAGAGCACAAACTGGAAAGAAGGAGAAGCAGGCTCCCTGCTGAGCAGGGAGCCAGATGTGGGGCTTGATCCTAGAACCCTGGGATCATCACCTGAGTAGAAGGCAGATGCTTAACCAACTAAGCCGCCCAGGTTCCCCTGGCAGAAAGCTTCTAATACAGTGGTCTAATCCAGAGGATACAGGGACCTAGTAATGTACCTTTCTTTGTCTTGTAGTATGAAAGAAGGGGGAATATTTCTGAGATAGTTCTTGCTGCTAATTACTACAAATTTGGATTGGAGGCAAAGATCCTCTTAAGAGATCCCTGGGTGGCTCATTTGGTTAATTGTCTGTCTTTGGCTCAGGTTGTGATTCCAGGGTCCTGGGATTGAGACATGCACTGGGCCCTTGCTCAGCAGGGAGTCTGCTTCTCCCTCTCCCTGCTGCTCCCCTTGCTTATGCACTCACTCTCTCTCCCTCTCTCTCTGACAGATAAATAAAATCTTTTTTTAAAAAAAGATCCTTTTAGGGGCACCTGGGTGGCTCAGTGGGTTAAGCCTCTGCCTTCGGCTCAGGTCATAATCTCAGGGTCTTGGGATCGAGCTCTGCATCAGGCTCTCTGCTCAGCAGGGAGCCTGCACTCCTCTCTCTCTCTCTGCCTGCTTCTCTGCCTACTTCTGATCTCTCTCTTTGTGTCAAATAAATAAATAAAATCTTTTTTTAAAAAGATCCTTTTAAGCCACTTTATAAAGAAATAATGAACGTACATAATTAAAACATGAGCAGTATACCTCAGTCTTGGGAATCAAGAGTTAGGTTTTAAATCCTACTCTGGTTCTTACAATCTTTGTGAATGTGGGTAGGTTAAGCCTCAGTGACTCATCTGTAAAACCCAAAAAGTTCATAAAGAGATTTTCAATCTTATAAATAAACAGAGAAATGCAAATCAAAATGACAAAGTACCATTTATACTCATTCAACTGACAAAAAGTAGTAAGTCTGGCAATACCAAACGTTGTCTAGAATGTGGACCCATGAGACCTCTTATTAGATACTAGGGGAAATGTAAATTGATAAACCACTTTGGACTCAGAAATTATATTTGTCATGTGTACTTGGGGATATATGTGTGTATATATATATATATATATCTTGGCCATCGAGAGACAGAAAAAAAGCACACACAAATGCGTGAGGCAGGGGGAGGGACAGAGAGACCGGGTGAGAAAGAGAATCTTGTGGAGGCTGATACAGGCCTTGATCTCATGACTCCCAAGATCATGACCTGAGCTAAAATCAAGAGTTACAATTAACCAACTATGCCACCCAGGGGCCCCCTGACATTTATATTCTTAACAGCGCTGTTTCTAACACCCAAAACCTATAAACAATCCAAATATCTGTTTAGAGTAGAAGAGATAAACATATTACAGTATGGTGACAAAATGGAATATTCCAGCAATACAAACCAATTAGACACAGTTAAAACAATTGATAACTTAAGGTTGAATCAAGCAACTAATTAATTAATTAAAAACTTATTTATTTATCTGAGAGACAGAGTGTGCACAGGCACGTACGTGCACATGCGCCTGGTGGGGGAGGGGCAGAGAGAAACCTAAGCGGACTCTACACTGAGTGTGGAGCCCAACACAGGACTCAGTCCCACAAACCCCACATCATGACCCGAGCTGAAACCAAGAGCCAGACATTCAACCGACTAGGCCACCCAGGTATCCCTAAGGTTGAATTTTAAAAGTAGATGTTAGAGGACTACAAAAGAATATGATACACGTTTTATTAATATACATCTTTTTTGTTTTCAGGGAAACATTATGCATCTATGAGCAATGTTTTTCAGGAAAACATTATGCATCTATGAACAACTGATTTAAACTAGAAGTCGTACACTGGCTGCCAAGTGTACAGAGGAGGTCATGTGGCTCTTATTATGAGTTTTTTTATTATTTAAAATTCACATTAACTGCCAACACCAAGAAAATTTATAGATTTAATATTATTAACTGGAGTTTTAAAATCAGAAATCGGGCTCCATGCTCAGCATGGAGTCTGCTCAAGAATCTCTCTCCCTCTCTCTCTGCCCTTCCCCCACCAAAGTAAATAAATACATCTTTAAAGAAATGACTTAACAAGAACATTCAGGAGAACATTTGTGAAAAAAATAAAACTGCAGAGTAGTATCATGTCCTTGTAAGAGCTGCCATTTATTTTACATGTAAAAAGGAGCACAACAGTGCAAACCACATAAAAGTTGTTCTGAATGAGTCCACACGGCATAAAATGGAATACTAAAAAAAAATTTAATTCAAGAGATAGAAAAAGCAGGAAAATGTTAAATGGGTAGTATGTGGGATGGTGATAAGTCCAACAGAGAAAAATAAAGCAGAGAAAGGGGATATAAGGAGTCAGAAAAAAATTTTTTTAAGATTTTATTTATTTGAGAGAGACAGTGCACTCATAACCAGGGGAGAAGCAGAGAGAAAAGGACAAGCAGACTTTGCACTGAACATGGAGCCTGAGATGGGGCTCAATCCCATGACCCTTAGATCACGACCTGAGTCGAAACTAAGAGTCAGTAGGTAGCTCAACCGACTAAGCCACCCAGGCACCCTGAGTCAGAAAAAAAAAATTTAAATAGGATAACCAGGGAAAGGCTAAGTTAGGTGATATTTATATAAAGATTTAAAGGAAATGAGAATGTGATTTAATTCTATAGGGAAGGTCTAGAAATCAGGAAGGTGAGATCCCCATATTGGAGAACCACATCAGAAGAAAGTTTCACTCACCTGGGATCCAGCAGATGAGAGACTGTCAGACATCTCCGTGTCCTTTTGGTGTTCTTTGGTGTTCCTCTCTTCTGCGAGGACAAAGTCCTGAGGAGAGAAACCTAGAAGAGAGAAGGAATGACCATGGAACTGATTCCAGTCTGACAGCACCCACAGACACAGAGAGTGGCTTGCCACCTCGTACCACACTTCCTGCCATGGAAGACAGCAGCAGTCCTGGACTTCCTGTAAGAGAAAAACCACAGACATCTTTTCTCCCGTCAGTACAGCAAGTTCCAAAGAAGAGCTCTGGGCATTTCCCAACTTTAAACCTTTCAATGACTCCCCACTGCCTTCCAAAAAAGGGGGAAATTCCTTCTCTTTCAGTGGTTTCCAGCCTCACTGTCCACTCATAACCACCAGGGAGCTTAAGTTTCTCAGCTATAAAATGGAAAGAATACCAAACTTCTAAGGGATCTTGTAAGGATTAAACATTACATATATAAAGTGCACAAGCATTTTAAAAAGTGTCAACTCTTAGAAGTTTTCCTACATCTTTTTCATTCACTGGTCTAGAAGACGGCCACCATATTCCCTACAGAAACCGGAACCTTGAAGGCCCCCCACCTGTAGTCTTTTCCCAAGTACACCCTTTATTCATCTATTGTTTCTTTCTCATATTCTAGGGAGCTCTCTTTCCTTTCCCCCGAATTCCAGCTCCATCAATAGCTCTGGGCCTTTGACCGAGTTTTTAACCTATGGGACAACACAACACCCTCCATGCCCACCTGAGACAGTTTAACACCGTGATTAACATACAGATGCTGGAGCCCCTGCCCAGTTCTGAATCCTGATGAATTGTTACTCAGCCTCTGTGTCATCTATAGAATAAGGGTAACAACTATTTCAAGAGCTATTAAGAGAACTAAATAAATTGGTAAATACAAAACACCTAGAATATAGCACACTGAAAGTATTCAACATGCAGTTAAGCATCTGCCTTCAGCTCAGGTCACGATCCCAGAGTCCTGGGACTGAGTCCTGCATCGGACTCCTCGCTCAGTGGGGAGCCTGCTTCTCCCTCTCCCTCTGCCTGCTGTTCCCCCTGTTTGTCCTATCAAATTAATAAACAAAATATTTTTAAAAAGTATTCAACATGTTCACTACTATCATCTTCAAATTCCTTTTAAGAAGTGCAGGTACACATATTTGGATTAATCATAATCCTTGATTCATGGTATTAGTACTTAACCATGCATGACCCTGTTTACTTTAAATTTACTCATTTACAGGTTTAAGTATAATTAATGCCTATGAATTCGCTACCCAACCCCCAATCTAGAACATTCTCAATAACTTGTATCTACCTATGTGCTTTTTCCTGTCCACCCTCAGTCTTCTCTCCAGAGGCAACAGTGGTTTTATATTCATATTTTTGTTCCCTTGTCTGTCTCTCTATATAAAATACCCCTAAACAATGTTTTGTTTTTAGTATCACTTTTATTCAAAGGACTATGAGGAGTAAATGAATTTCTTCTTTCATTATTAAAATACCCTTAGTTCTAACCTAATAACTTGAGTCTCCAAGAAACCAAATTTTGGTAAAGGTTAAACTTCCAGGCCTCTTATCTCCCACACTTTATACCCTCGTTTTTATGGCTGTGTGTGTTGTTTTGTTTTGTGTTGATACTAAAATTTAGATGAGATAAGAAACGGAGCAGGGAGGAACAAAGCTGGAGAGAAAGGATACTTTCAGAGAAATAGTAAATATTACAAGCAAAAGCCAAACCCAAAATCTCTTCCATCTCATATGAGGCAGATTAGACTGGATTATAAAATTCATTCTTGAAGCACCTGGGTGGCTCAGTTGTTAAGCACCTGCCTTTGGCTCAGGTCATGATCCCAGGGTCCTGGGATTGAGCCCTACGTCAGGTTCTTTGCAGGAAGCTTGCTTTCCCTCTCACACTCGCCCTGCTTATGTTCCTGTTCTCACTGTCTCTCTCTGTCAAATACATTAAATCTTTAAAAAAAAAATTTATTCTTAGGGCGTCTGGGTGGCCCAGTGGGCTAAAGCCTCTGCCTTCTGCTCATGTCATGATCCCAGGATCCTGGGATCGAGCCCTGAGTTGGGCTCTCTGCTCAGCAGGGAGCCTGCTTCCTACTCTCTCTCTGCCTGCCTCTCTGCCTACTTGTGATCTCTGCCTGTCAAATAAATTAAATAAAATCTTAAAAAAAATTTTTTTAATTCATTCTTTCATTTATCCACTTGAAAAATTTTTTATTCATCTCCTATAGCATGCCAGGCATACAGAAGATGTTCAATAAATAAACAGAAATTGCTAGTTGCTTCCTTTCTTTCTCACCTTTCTCCCCACATGCTTGGATCAAACTGGCCACCAGGCTTCCTGCCTCCTTGCTGTTCTTGGGCTTTTTGGACCTCACCCAGCTCTGGACTTCCTCTGGTAGCGTGTTCAGAAACTGCTCCAGCACCAGCTGCTCCATCATCTGCTCCTTGGTGTGGGTCTCTGGCTGCAGCCATTGCCGGCAGAGCTCCTGGATTTGGCTCACAGCTTGGTGAGGCCCCATCACTGAAAGATATTGAAAATCCCTAAACTTCTGATGAGAAACTTTCAGAACCCCTGGATTTCTTATGGGGATGGTTTCTGGATTCTCTTCTTGATCATGTAGACGGAAGAGCTGAGTATTCTTCAAGATATCCAAAACGTCTGTCATGTGCAGCATCTTTACAGCTTCAGGACAAAGGTACTCGAAAAGGCAGGCTGCTCCAGAACACACTTTGTGGAAGATGATGGGCAGAGCTGTATCATATGAAAAGAAGATACGGAAACCCAGGACCTGCAGAAATTATGTAGAGAGACTTATAAACAGCCTGCACAGTTAGACCTGGACAATGGGGTGGAGGTGATTTGGAGCAAAAGGAATTACTTCATTTCACATAACTGCCTAAATACAGACTCATAGAAATTTGCACATCTCCAGATAAGATGCTACTTCAGCCCCATCCCAGATCTGGAAAATGCACAGCACAGGCTTGAAGTATTTCAGAAATGGCATTGTAGGGGAAAGAGACTTGAACTCCAAACACAATGAACTGAATTAATTTGATGAACCACAGAAGAATTTCACCTCAAAAAACAAATGAGTTAAAATGATTTTAAATTACACAGAATAAAGAGTCTTTTGTAACACATACATCCTACAAAGTACTGCATTCATATGCAAAATATTTAAAGAACTCATACAAATCAGTAAGGAAAAGGGAGATAAAATAAGAGCAAAAAAGTTGGGGCGCCTGGGTGGCTCAGTCATTAGGCGTCTGCCTTTGGCTCAGGTCGTGGTCCTGGGATCCTGGGATCAAGCCCCTCATTGGGTTCCCTGCTCCGCGGGAGGCCAGCTTCTCCCTCTCCCACTCCCCCTGCTTGTGTTCCCTCTCTTGCTGTCTCTCTCTCTGTGTCTAATAAATAAATAAAAATCTTAAAAAAAAAGGCGCAATAAAGTTAAAAGATTTGAACAGGTATTGCACAAAACAGAGCTAAATGGCCAATAGACATGAAATGGGGCTCAACTGCATTAGTTATCAGAGAAATAGGAATTAAAACAATAATGAGCTATCACTACACATCCTCCAGAACATTCTAATTGAAAAGAATCAGACAATAGTAAGTGTTTGAGAGGAGAAAGAACCATGGTAGAATAGTACATTCATACAAGGCTTCCACTAATTTCCTCTTCCAGCCTCAATATAGATCACACAGCCACCTTGCAAGTGAGTAGGGCCAGCTTCATGGGCATGCAGCTGGGGCAGTCATACCAGGCTCCATGCTCAGAAGGGCCTCAAGCTTAGTCTAAAGCTCTGCTTGCTATCTTGAGATTTTTCATATTTTAAAGAAGGACCTCATATTTCATTTTGCATTAGGCCCAGCAAATTATGTAACCAGTCTGCCCAGCAAGAATATTATCTTTCCTCAAAACCTGCTGCCAATTAAACCGATGAAAAAGATATTTTTATTCTTTAACTTTGCATTTCCTTAAATTAACAATAAAGCTTACTGTATTTCTTCAGACGCACTGGCCCTTTATAAATTACACCTATCCTTGCCTTCTTTCCAGTAGGGTGTTTCTGCCGCTGATTGGTAAAGACTGTATATAAAGGAAGGATATTCCTTGTCCTACTTGATTTAAAAAAAATTCTAGCCATGCCACACCTAGTCTTTGGTCTTCAGAGAATTTTAATATTTGAACGTGCAATGTATCACTATCCATTCAGAAATAAGTTAAATATGCAATCACATTTTATTACTGCTTTACCTAAACACTTCACTTCGTCCTGGGTCGGGAGATTTACGGTGGAAGGAGGAAGTAGGGACTGAAGGGGACAGGTGGAAGAGTGGTGGCGAGGCAAGAGAAACGGAGCAGAACAAGGTAAGGCACAGAGCTGGGCCGAGCTGGAGGGGGAATGGGGCAAGATGAAGAACAGCAGACAGGAGGGGCTGGGCTGGGCAATGGGGAGCGTGACCGGGGCAGGGAAGAGACACTGACAGCGCAGGCGGACCTGGGGACGTCGGGAGCTCCAAGAGCGGAGAGCCAGGAGCAGTCCAGAGCGACAGAGGCCCAGGGGCCGGGCTGGGAAGAAGAAAGTCGGTGTAGGGGCCTTGGTGGGTGTGGCCCAGGGCCGGGAGGGGCGGGGCTGAAGCTCAAGGCCGGACTCCGGATAAGGGTGAAGTAAGAGACGAGGGTCTTGGGGCCGAAGCCTAGGGTCGGCAGGGGTGGGGCTTAGGCTGGAGACGGGGTCTGGGGCGGGGCCTGGCTTGGCGGCGGGGCCGAGGCCGGTGGTCCAGGGAGGACGTTGGCCTGAAGGCTGGGAGGACAGCCAACCGAGGAGGCCAAGAAACTGAGGCGCAGACAGGCGCGCCGAGGGCGGGGGAGGCCACTCCCGCACTGGTGTTCCTCAGCTCCCGGGTCTCCACAGACCCCACGTCCGACGTGGGCCCCTTCCTTACAAAGGTCACTACGTCCCGTAGTCTCTTCGCGCGGAGGCACCTCCCAACCCCCACCCAGCCTCGACCGCGCCGGCATAGCCCCTCAAGGACGCCCACGCCGCCTCCCTGGGCTCCTCACGCCCTCAAGTGTGCCTGCCCCTCGCCCTCGTGTCTCCTCCGACCACGTTCGGCCCTGGAATGCCCGCGCCCCCCCCCCCCCGTGCTCGCCCCCACACCCGCGCGCGCGCCTGCGCTCACCTCGCCCACGGGGCGCCTCGCCTGACTGAACAGCTCGTGCTGGGACTTCACGCCCAAGCCGCGGCGCATGCGTCCTGCCGCGCCTCTGCGCGTGCGCTCTGCCGGGCTGTGGGAGCGGGCGTGTTAAAATCCCGGCCGCTGGTCGCTGGACGGCCGTGGCTGGACAGGGAGGAGCAGAAAGGGAAGAAGGCCCTGGCGCCGGCGTGGCCTTCCTCCCTGAGATGCTCTTATTCGCTGTTGGAAGAGTTAATACACGGTTTACATATTGTTAAGTAAATAGTGTGCGTTGAAAAGTCTTCCTCCCGCAGTGTGGGCACCACCACCAATTTTTTATGTCCATGAACTACACGGTAACCACAGCAATTAGTTTGTGTCCTTCCACGGGTTCTTCATGTGTGTATCTGCATATATCCATGAGTAGTATACACACACGTGTGCAGAGTGTACACACATGATATATTTTATACACCTATGTTCTCACACCTGTTTACATACCTCCAGAATAAATGAATCGTTTAAGACATAAAATTAATATTTTCATAAATACATATTAAATATAATATAAACATATGAAATATGTGTAATGGAAATATATAATTCTGTAATTATGCATTGTTATAATACATAAGTTCACTATTGGACATAATTATATATTTGTATAAATGTAAGATGTAAGTTTAGGCCTGTGTGAATATTTGTATTCACATGTCCTCCCATTTTTAGACAAAAGGTGGCACACTTTACACACTGTTCCATGTTCTGGTTTCTTTTTACTTACTTGCATACCTTGGAGAGCTTTCCATAACACTATAGGGAGAGTTTCCTCAGTTTTTGAACAGCTGTTTGGATGATCTTCTATGGCGCTGACCTCACTTATTTAATCAGTTCCTGACTGCAGGGGGCTGAATTGTGTCCAGTCCTTTTTCACTGAGCGCATACCCTTGACCATCAACAATTGTGCTGGCATGTAAATCTATAGGTGAGATAAATCCCCTGACAAAGAATTGCTGAAGAAAAACACATATTGTAAGGGCCTATTTAGCTAGTGACTCCATCTTGGTTAAAAGCCATTTTGTTGTTTGTGCAGTAAAACTTAAACTGATCCTGTCCCCCCCCCCCCATCCCTCCAGAGAAACTTACTTAGAAGCAAGTCTGGGAAACCAGTAAAATATGGTCAGCCAGTTCCTGATGACAGAGCCCAGAATACAAGGATGAGTCAGGCCAGGTGGAGACATCCAATCAGTAAAAGTACACATACTGTCTCCCTAACCACCAAAAAATGTAAACTCCGCCCTTTGGGCGCCAAACTTGAGGGCCAATTCTGACCAGAGTAATAGGTTAGTTCAAACAGCTACTATAAGGTAAACTGTAATTCAATTGGCCACCTGCATGTGACCTAACATGACTATACAATGTTACAATCTCATTGGCCACCTATGTGTGGCCAGGATTTTGCTCTATAAAAGTTAGTCTGTGAGGCTGGGAGGGGTCGCTGTCTTCGGAGGCGGCCCTGACCAGTCCATTGATTCTTGAGTCTGTAAACTGGGGGTGGTCGCTCTCTTCAGAGATGGCCCTGGCTGATCAGTCTAACTTCTAATACTGATCATAAAATAAAGCTTTAAATAACTTTCATTTTGTCTCAGTCTCGTTTCATTTAATAACGGACCTAAGAGAAGAGAAGAGAGAGAATGGAGAGAGAGAGAGAATCCCAACCAGGGTCCATGCCCAACATGTGGGGCTTGCTCTCACAACCCCAAGATCATGACCTGAGCCAAAATCAAGAGTTGGATGCTTAATCAACTGAGCCACCCAGGTGCAGTAAGGCTTTATTTTTACATAATCTCTACACCCAACATGGGGTTCCAACTTACAATTCTGAGAACAAGAGTTGTGTGCCCCACCGACTGTGCCAGCCAGGTGCCCCTTGCACTTGTCTTTTTTTTTTTTTTTCCAATTTTATTGTATCTGGAAAAAATCCTAGGAAATCTACAAAATACTTTGAGGGGCACCTGGGTGGCTCAGTAGGTTAAGCTTCTGCTTTCGGCTCAGGTCGTGATCTTGGGATCCTGGGATTGAGCCCTGCATTAGGCTCTCTGCTCAGTAGAGAGCCTGCTTCCCCCTGCCTCTCTGCCTACTTGTGATCTCTCTGTCAAATAAATAAATAAAATCTTTAAAAAAAAAAAAAGGAAACCAAAATACTTTGATAAATAATTGAGCTTTTCAGTGTCATTTTGATAGAGATTTCTAAGTTGCCTTTCATTAGCACTACTGTATCTTAGACCCCCTCCACCCTACGTGAGCATGTCTATCCAGGGCTCTGCTCAGGTGAGAGAGGGAAGCTCTGACTGAACCAAGGCTGAGACAGAGCCCTGCCTTGCCCAGGAAGGCCAGAATGTCATGACCAGGCTGCATTTCCACAGGCCTAGAGGAACCAAGGAACTGATGGGTCTAGTGATTATTTTAAATACCTCATTGACTTTGTGGATATCAGGAAACTGACACTAAAGTTTATATGAGAGGCAAAAGATCCAGAATGACCAATAAAATATTGAAAGAGAAAAACAAGGGTGCCTGGGTGGCTCAGTGGGTTCAGCATCTGCCTTCAGCTCAGGTCATGATCTTAGATCCTGGGATCAAGCCCCGCATTGGGATCTCTGCTCAGCGGGGAGCTTGTTTCTCCCCCTCCCCCTTCTCCATTTCATGCTCTCTCTTTCTTTCTCATAAATAAATAAATAATCTTTAAAATGAAAAAAAGAAGAACAGAGTCAGAGGATTTCAGGACTTAACACTAGCCGACTTTCAAAACTTAACAGGTGGGTGCTCACTTTGGCAGCACGTATACTAAAATTGGAATGATACAGAGAAGATCAGCATGGCCCCTGTGCAAGAATGAAATGCAAATTTATGAAATGGTACATATTTTTCAGAGGACCTCCTTCAAAAATTAATAAAAATAGGTCAATATTTTGTGAATTATATGTCAATATGACATATAATAGTGAAACTCTCAAACGTTAGAGACAAAGAGAAAATCCTGAAAGCAACTCAGGGATAAGAGGTCTGTATACTACAGTGGTAGAAACATTAGATTGGCAGAAGACCTATCCACAGAGATCTGGTAGGCCAGAAAGGATAGGCACCATATATTTAGGGTGCTAAATGAGAAAAATATACAGCCAAGAATACTTATCCAGCTAGGATATCATTCAAAATGAAGGCGAGATGAAAAGTTTCCAGGACAAACAGAACATACAAGAATTTGTGATAACCAAACCAGCCCAAAAAGAAATATTAAAAGGGACCCTTTAAGCAAAAAGAGAGCCCAAAAGTAATATAGACCATAAAGGAACAGAGACAATATACAGAAACAGTGACTTTACAGGTAATACAATGGCAATGAATTAATATTGTTCAATAGTTACTAGGAATGTAAATGGGCTCAATGCTCCAATCAAAAGACACAGGGTATCAGACTGGAAAAAAAAACAACAAAAAAACAAGACCCATCAGCATGCTGTCTTCAAGAGACTCATTTTAGACCAAAAGACCCCTCCATATTGAAAGGGAGGGGGTGAAAAACAATTTACCATGCTAATGGACATCAAAAGAAAGCTGGGGTGGCAATCCTTATATCAGACAAATTAGATTTTATTTATTTATTTATTTATTTTTAAAGATTTTATTTATTTATCAGAGAGAGAGAGGGGGAGAGAGCGAGCACAGGCAGACAGAATGGCAGGCAGAGGCAGAGGGAGAAGCAGGCTCCCCGCCGAGCAAGGAGCCCGATGTGGGACTCGATCCCAGGACGCTGGGATCATGACCTGAGCCGAAGGCAGCTGCTTAACCAACTGAGCCACCCAGGCATCCCGACAAATTAGATTTTAAACCAGAAACTGTAATAAGAGATGAGGAAGAGCACTATATCATAATTTAAGGTCTATTCAACAAGAAGACCTAACAACTGTGAATATTTATACCCCTAACATGGGAGCAGCCAATTACGTAAGATAACAAAAGATAACAAAATTAAAGAAACACATTGATGATAATTCAATAATAGTAGGGGACTTTAACATCCCACTCACTGCAATTGACAGATCACCTAAGCAGAAGATCAACAAGGAAACAAGGGCTTTGAATTATGCAATGGACCAGATGGATTTTATATTATATACTCAGAACATTCCATCCCAAAGCAACAGAATACACATTCTTCAGTACTACATAGAATATTCTCCAGAATAGATTACATCCTGGGTCACAAATCAGGTCTCCACTAGTACTAAAAGACTGGTATCATTCCCTGCATATTTTCAGACCACAGTGCTTTGAAATTGGAACTCAATCACAAGAGAAAAGTTGGGAAGAACCCAAATACATGGACGGTAAAGAGCACCCTACTAAAGAATGAATGGGTCTATCGGGAAATTAAAGAAAAAAAATATTCATGGAAACAAATGAAAATGAAAACACAACTGTTTAAAATCTTTGGAATGAAGGAAACGTGGTCCTAAGAGGGAAGTATATAGCAGCACAAGCCTTTCTCAAGAAACAAGAAAGGTCTCCAGTACACAACCTAACCTTACATCTAAAAGAGTTGGAAAAAGAAGAGCAAATACAGCCCACACCCAGCAGGAGAAGAGAAATGATAAAGATTAGAGCAGAAATCAATGAAACAGAAACCAAAAGAACAGTAGAACAGATCAATGGAACATGGAGCAGCTGGTTCTTTGAAAAAAATTAATAAGCCTGTTAAACACCTGGCCAGACTTAGCAAAAAAGGAAAGGACCCAAATAAATAAAATCGTGAATGAAAGAGGAAAGATCACAACCAACACCAAAGAAATACAAACAATTATAAGAATATATTATGAGCAACTATACGCCAGCAAATTAGGCAATCTGGAAGAAATGGATGCATTCCTAGAGAAGTATAAATTACGAAAACTGAAAGAAGAAGAAATTGAAAATATGAGCAAACCCAAAACCAGCGAGGAAATTGAAGCAATCATCAAAAATCTCCCAACAAGTAAGAGCCCAGGGCTGGGTGGCTTCCCAGGAGAATTCTACTAAACATTTAAAGAAGAATTGATACCCATTCTTCTGAAGCTGTTTAAAAAAAAATCAAAATGGAAGGAAACTTCCAAACTCTATTAGGTCAGCATTACCTTGATCCCAAGACTAGACAAAGAATCCACCAAAAAGAATTACAGACCAATATCCCTGATAAACACAGATGCCAAAATTCTCACCAAAATGCTAGCCAATAGGATCCAACAGTACACTGAAAGAATTATTCACCAGGACCAAATGGGATTTATTTCTAGGATGCAAGAGTGATTCAACATCCACAAATCAATCAAAGTGATACACTACATAAATAAAAGAAAGAACAAGAACCATATGATCCTCTCAACAGCTGCAGAAAAAGCACTTGACAAAGTACAGCATCCTTTCTTGATTAAAACTCCTCACAGTGTAGGGATAGAGGGAACATAATTCAATATCATCAAAGTCATCTATGAAAAGCCCACAACAAATATCATTCTCAATGGGATAAAACTGAGAGCTTTTTCCCTGAAGTCAGGAACATGACAAGGATGTCCACTATCACCACTGCTGTTCAACATAGTACTAGAAGTCCTAGCCTCAGCAATCAGACAACAAAAAGAAATAAAAGGCATCCAAATCAAGAAAGGAAGTCAAACTGTCACTCTTTGCAGATGACATGATACTTTATGTGGAAAACCCAAAAAACTCCACTCCAAAATGGCTAGAATTCATACAGGAATTCAGCAAAGTGAAGGATACAAAATCAATGCACAGAAATCAGTTGCATTTCTATACACTAACAATGAGACAGAAGAAAGAGAAATTAAGGACTTGGTCCCATTTACAATTGTACCCCAAACCATAAAATACCTTGAAATAAACCTAACCAAGGAGACAAAGTATCTGTACTCAGAAGACTATAGAACTTGCATGGAAGAAATTGAGGAAGACACGAAGAAATGGAAAAACATTCTGTACTCATGGATTGGAAGAATAAATATTGTTAAAATGTCCATGTTACCTAGAGCAATCTATATATTCAATGCAATCTCTATCAACTTTTTTCAGAGCTGGAGTAAATAATCCTAAAATTTTATGGGACCAGAAAAGACCCCAAATAGCCAAAGGAATGTTGAAAAAGAAAACCAAAGCTGGGGGTACCACAATGCCTGAGTTTAAGCTCTATCGCAAAGCTGTCATCATCAAGACAGCATGGTACTGGCACAAAAACAGACACATAGATCAGTGAACAGAATAGAAAGCCCAGAAATGGACCCACAACTCTATGGTCAACTAATCTTTGACAAAACAAGAAAGAATATCCAGTGGAAAAACCCATCTCTTCAACAAGTGGTGTTCGAAAATTAGACAGCCACATGTAGAATGAAATTGGGCCACTCTCTTACATTTTAATATACAAAAAGAGACTGAAAATGGATGAAAGACCTAAATGTGAAGCAGGAATCCATCAAAATCCTAGAGGTGGACAAGAGCAGCAACCTCTGCAGGTTCTGGCTAGACAGGTCTCCAAAGGCAAGGAAACAAAGGCAAAAGTGAACTATTGAGACTTCATCAAGATAAAAGCCTTTGCACAGCAAAGGAAATAGTCAACAAAACCAAAAGACAGCTGACAGAATGGGAGAAGATATTTGCAAATGACGTATCAGATAAAGGACTAATATCCAAAATCTATAAATAACTTATCAAACTCAGCACCCAGGAACAAATAATTCAATCAAGAAATGGGCAGAAGGGCACCTGGGTGGCTCAGTTGTTAAGCCTCTGCCTTCTGCTTAGGTCATGATCCCAGGGTCCTGGGACCAAGCCCCACATTGGGCTCCCTGCTCAGGGGGAGGCCTGCTTCTCCCTCTCACACTACCCCTGCTTGTGTTCACTCCTTCACTGTCTCTCTCTCTGTGTCAAATAAATACATAAAATCTTAAAAAAAAAAAAAAAGAAAGGAAAGAAAAGAAACGGGCAAACTATGTGAAATACGTGAACAGACATTTCTTCAGAGAAGATAAGCAAATGGCCAATAGACACATGCAAAACTGCTCCACATCACTCATCATCAGGGAAATACAAATCAAAACCACAGTCAGATACCACCTCACACCAGTCAGAATGGCTAAAACTATCAAGGCAGGAAATGACAGATGCTGTCGAGGATGCGGAAAAAGGGGAACCCTCCTACACCGTTGGTAGGAATGCAAGCTGGTGCGGCCACTCTGGAAAACAGCATGGAGGTTCCTCAAAAAGTTGAAAATAGAGCTACACTACAACCCAGCAATCGCACTACTGGGTATTTACCCTAAAGATACAAATGTAGTGATCTGAAGGGGCACGTGCATCCCTGTGTTTATAGCAACAATGTCCACAATAGCCAAACTATGGAAAGAGCCCAGATGTCCACCAAAAAATGAATGGATAAAGATGTAGTGTGTAGATACAATGGAATGCTACTCAGGTATCAACAACAACAACAAAAATTTGAAACTTTGCCATTTACAACGACATGGTTGGAACTAGAGGGTATTATGCTGAGTAAAATAAGTCAATCAGAGAAAGACAATTTTCATATGACCTCTCTGGTATGAGGAATTTAAGAAACAAAACAGGATCATAGGGAAGGGAAGGAAGAATGATGGAATGAGCACTGGGTGTTACATGAGACTGATGAATCGCTGACCTCTACCTCTGAAATCAATAATACATTATATGTTTAATTGAATTTAAATTTTTAAAAGATTAATAAAAAACAAAAACAAAACCAAAAAAACCCAAACTTAACTGGTGAGAAAATTAATGCAGGGAAACCTCACTAAAATGGAGCTGGGAGACCACAAGGGGGTGCTCTCACTCCGTACCAGTCTAAATCAAGATTCCTCAGTGATGGAAGCCCTGGAAGAAAGCAGCACAGGGGAAGAATCAATTACAGGCCAGAACAGGAAAAGATGGAAGCCGCATCTTCTAGAAGAAACTGACCACCCCTGCAACCCAGCCAGTGAAAAACCAACACCACCCTGAACCCCTGCTTTTTACTAATGGACTTTCATTCTAAACAATCCCTCCCAAATTCTCCTTCTCCATTAAAAAAAAAAAGTTCCTCTCCTTTGTTTTTTGGACCAGCCTAGGCTTTTTGAAGCATCTTGCTGGTCCCAAAATGCTATTCTCTGTTATTCCCAAATCAGAAAGAACTTTTCAGCCAGTAAAAGGACACTAAGTTATTAAATATAGGGATTACCTAGATTAAAAAGTTCTCCTTGACCCTCTCATGATCCCAGCTGGGGCTGAACATTTAAACCAACAAAGACAGATTCACCGAAGACCTTACAAGTGCAATGTAAGTTTGACGTGACCTGAGAAACTTCATGAGAAAACGAACCCTGAAAGAGACAGACTTGAGTATTTTTTGCTACGTTTGGTGAAGAGTGGACGCTACTGGGTAAGGAGTAGGAGGGAATTGTAATAAACCATAGCAACCCCTACTTGTTGAATTCTTCTTGAAGTCTCTGTGTCTTCGGAGATAAAGATGCTCCTTCCCTCCTGGTATATGGAGGGCAACGCTCACATGACAGTTTTATAACATGTTTCAGGGAAGAGGTGGGGGATGTTACAGTGACCCTGCTTCCAGTGTTTTCTCACACTCTCTGAGCTCCAATATGCCAAAGGGTCATATTTAGGAGTATATTATCCTGTACCCCATCACATAACAAGTGATTAAATAGTGTTTAACCTCCCCACCACAGGGACGTTATGTGCTGCCTACAATTTTACCGTTGTTTGTGGATAAGGATAAGAAAGGTCTTTCTCCACCTCCTTTCCTGAACCCCAGCTATCCTGGATCATTGTGTCTGTGGCTGGGTCTTCATCTACCCTCAGATATCAGGTTTCTTGACTTAGTGCGCCTCTACCATGATTCCCACCCCTGGCCTCAGCCAGGACTTATGAAAACAGGTATATTATGGTTGAAGGGAACATAAGATCAGAGAACTTTAAACTTCAGAGCAGCAGAGATACAGAAGCCTAGATTGCTGGTTTGGGGTGGCTGGTGGTAGAGCTGAGCGACACATGGTCATCACTCATATAATTTGTGACCCTCAGGCTCCAAGAGACCTTCCTCCCACTATGAAGAATTCAAATTAAAAAAAAAAAAACAATAACATAACTGCTAAGGTCAAGAAATAGTGGGGCATCTGAGTGCCTCAGTCGGTTAAGCAAATGCCTTCAACTCAGGTCACAATCCCACAGTCCCGGGGTTGAGCCCCACATCGGGCTCCTTGCTCAATGGGGAGCCTTCTTCTCCCTCTCCCACTCCCCCAGCCTGTGCTCTCTCTCTCTCTCTCTGTGTGTGTCAAATAACTACATAAAATCTTAAAAATAAGAAAAGGATAAAAGAATAGTGAATTAACGTGACAGGGAATATCATTTCAAGACATATGCTATATAAAACCTATTTTACATTTGAAAATGTACAATTTTTTTCACCAATGACACTTCAAAAGATGAAATAAGTTAAATTTGTTTTAGCTTGGTGTAGACAAGAAGGCACACACCACACCCACCATTGCCACACCCTGACCCACCAAACAGGAAGACAACTTTAGGAACAACCAAACACAGACTCATACCTAGGATGGATTAAAAATGGAGACCTGGGGTGTCTGAGAGGCTCAGTCCACTGGACATCTGAGTTCAGCCCAGGTTAAGATCTCGGGGTTCTGTGTTGGAAACTCTCATCCTGCTGAGAGAAGCGAGAGGACTGCTTCTCCCTCTCCCTCCCTCTCTACTCTTTCCCCTGCAAGTGCTCTTTCTCTCTCAAATAAATTATTTTCCTACACACCAGGAAAAAATACAACACAAACAATGACTATAAAAAAAAAAAAAAAACATAAATCTGTTAAACCCTGAGGACACCCACACCCCTCAGCCACAAAGCCAGCTAGAGACGCACTGCGGGAAACTCGCAGACACGCAATACACTCAGGCCAGCAGGTGTCTCTGGGAGCCTGGGACACCCTCCTCGCACACGCGGCACGGACACGCATGCGCACACCACTGGGGACCCACACATCTGCAGACACAAAGCCAGGACACTCCAGGTCACCCTGCGGACGCGCACACGGCCTCTGCGTGACACCCAGGGCCCATGCTCAGCCCCATGGGTGGACTCGCCCCCGCCAGGGTCCCCTCCTGGATGCACACACCGGCCATGCTCCCATCCCCCAGTCCCAGCCGAGCAAGCGCACTCAGACTCGCAGGCGGTTCCTTTGCAAGCGTCCTTCTCGACCCCGAAAGTTCAGACGAGTCCATGTCAGGAGCCCCCACCCTGCCTGGCCTCTCTGTCCGAGGCTTCCTGGGGACGGGGTGTCTTTGAGGACCCCACCCGTCCAGGAGACGCCACCCTCTGCCCCAGTCTGACTTCAGGGCGCTCCCAGATTCCTTCTCTTGTGTCCCGGCTGGCCAAGTGGGCCACTGACTCCGCTGCTCCCCAGTTGACCTGTCCACAGTCCCGGAGGGCCCCGAAGAGCCTCCACCTCCGCCATCAGACTGCCATGAGCCCTGGGCTGACCCTCCCGCCTCTAGGAGCCCTCGGCACCTGTCCCCAGGTGCTCAGGCCCTCAGGCCCGTCCTGGAGCGAGCCTGGAGGGTCCCCTCTCCTGGGCCAGCCCCATCCTCCCCTGTCCCCTGCAGTCTGTTTCCCTGCACACGGCCTGGACAAATCCTGGGAGCTGGAGTAGCTAAGCTGTTCACGGGTGTTCAGAGAAGGGCTGCCCGCCGGCACAGGCGACACCTGGCGTCGTGGGCGGGACTCTGAGGCACGTGTGCAACCTGGTCTCAGCTTCGCCTCAGCACTGCCTCTTGTCCCCGCAGCCCCGAAGACCATCCCCTCCCTGCTCTGTCCTGGGGCCCATCTCCTGGGACCCTGCCTGTAGGGTCCCTGAGGTCCTACAGCCCCAACCCCTGAGGCAGGGCCCCACGCCCCCATTAGCAGTGCCATGGGCCCTCTGGGAGTAGCAGGTGCTGGCCGAGCTCTGGGCTGGGTCTGATTTAGGGAACATTCCCGGCTGGCTGCTCTCCTCCACTCTGCTCTGCTCTCTGTCTTGCAGGGCCCAGGAGGGCTGGCTCAGGGCATCTCCCAGGAGCTGGGGCCCCGGCGGGCTCACCACCCGGGCCCAGGAAACCCGCTGCACAAAGACAACACCAAGGATGACACCTCACACACGCCTCTCTCCTCTCCCCACCCTGCACACGCACAGGCACACATCTAAGACACGACAATGGCGCAGGAGACAGCGTGTGAGCACAGGACCCAAGGACAGAGGACGCTCGCGTTCATCATTAAAGAGCCTGAGACAGAGTTTGGGAGGCTAAGGTGCCTACAACTTTATTGTTATTAGGGGCTGAGGGTGGGGGGTGGGGTGGCCTCTCCCTCCACCTTCTCTCTGGCCCCCAACTGCCCGGCCCATGGGCCCTGCTGCCGGGGTCACAGAGGACTCTCCCCTTCCCCCTACACCCAACCCCACACCCCTGAATCTGCCCCCATACTGCCCACACACCCAGGAAACCTGCAGCACAAGCCAGTCCTGGGCCCAGGCCAGGCCTTGCAAGGACAGCAGGCAAAGCTCCGTGGCCAGGGGATGTCTGTGGGCCACAGACATGGTGCTCCAGAACAACAGGGGTCCAGGCGCCTGGCTGCGGGGATCCTGGTGGCTAGGCTGTGGGGGTGGGGCACACGCGGGAGCCATGGACTCACCAGGACCCCCAGGTGTCCACCGAGCCCCTAAGGGACAGCCGCCTGTGCACACGCACGCAGGCACACGCACAGACACACGTGTTCCTGGTCAACTGGCCTGCTTTCCAGAACTCTGACCCACTCCCTCTGCCTGGGAGGCCTACCGGGCACATGGATACCCTCGGGTCAGCGCACACACACACACACACACACACACACGTGTGCAGTCCCACACGCACCAACACAGCAGACCTGTGGCACGCGCGCGCGCGCACTCTCACACACACACACACACACAGACCTGCGCATCTATGGACGCCCATCCCCAAATTCCAAGTTCCCCTCTGGGACACGCAGACGCCCTGCCCTCTCTCCCTGACACCCAGGGCCGATCCCCCACCTCCACCACACCCCCCCTGCCCCCCGGAGCCCCTTCCTGGCTGTGCACCCTGGGCTCTCTCCCAGCCCCCACACCAGGCAGGCAGGCCGCGCGCACAGACTCACTGGAGGCGCCAAGGCTGGGTTGCAGGTGACCTTCTCCTCCTCCAGTCTTCAGATGCGTCCTCCTTGGATGCCCCCAAAGGCAGCATGCCTCCCCCTCCCCCACCCAGGCAGCCACTCCAGTCTCCAGTCTCACACCCCCGCCCCACCTCCACCTTTCCCCAGGACCCTCCCCTAAGTTCCTTCTCCTGGGCCCCAGCGGCCAAGTCTATCCTTTTCCCCCTGACGCCTCAGTGGCCTGTGTATCGTCCTGACCCCTCCAGGGGTGCCTTCCTCCCCCCTCACAGTAGCATGGAGGGTGTCCCCAGCCATCCTCTCTGGGCTGCTCTGGGTGCTGTGTCGCCTTGGTCTTCTCTCCTGCAGGTGGCAGGAGGAATCCACGCAGCTCAGGGTGGCGGGCAGCTGGGAAGTGGCAGGGAAGTGCCAGCCGTCCTGGGGATGAGTCTCTGGTCCTCCACGGGGCTCCAGGCCGCTGGCACCCAGGGCAGGTGCACCTGGGCAGCGGGCTGCTGTCCCCCACGCCCCCGAGAGCCGTGGCTGTGCTGTGCTGCCCGAATCCCTCTGCCGCTGGGAGGGCAGCCCCTTCAGCCCTTCCCAAAGCGGCCTGGCAGTGCAGCTGATGGGATTCCTACGAGGATCCTGACCCCCACCCCACCCCCATCTGGGACCTGTCCAGATCCGGATCCCACCGCCACCCGGCCGGCCCCACACCCCCAGATCCGTGGCCCAGCCCTGAGCAGAGCGCGGGGGTCCTGTCAGAGCAGGACAGCAGCCACAGACTGTCCTTCCAAGTCCCAGTCCTGGGTCTGACTTGGCTCTTGCTCTCCCGCTGGGCAGGGGCGGGGCGGGCTGGCTCAGAGCCTCTCTGGTTGCCTGCCCAGGGCCCCCTCAACACAGCCCCAGAGACTGCCCCGGACAAAGAGTGTGTGAGAAGAACTGCTCTCCCACAGCTCAGGGACGCTCTCCACCCCCACTGCCCCCATGTGCTCTCCCAGGGCCAGTGATCCAAACAGGGCCAGAGAAGGACCTGGGGCGGGCGCCCTGGCCCTGAGGCCAGTGTGCTTGTGTTCACAGTAGGAGGGGGCGGGCAGAGGCTGCTTCCACCACCTCCTCCCTGGCCCCCACCTTCCTGGGAGCGCTGGCCGGGTGGCCGGGGTCTTTTTAGGGCGCCAGAGTAGAGGGGCTCTCCCCCCACCCTTCCCCAAGACTCTGGCCCCCAGTCCTGGCAGGGACCTTCCAGACACAGGCCCATCCCTGCCCAGAAGGAAAAGCCAGGGTCACAGCCCTTGTGCCTGCCAGCTGCGCTCTGGGGAGGGCCCAACCGCCCCTGGATGCTGGCGTCCAGGGCTGGCCGTGCTCCAGCATCGCACACGCGCGGACCCCAGCACAGGGAGACTCTCTCGGGCACTCACACACACACCAGCGCACCCTCAAAAGCTCAGAATCACCCCCTCGGGCTCACGGGCCTATATGTAAGAATGAAGACCCACAGTCATCCACACATGTGTGGGAACACAGCCCCTGCTCAGACTCAGACACACACACACACACACACACACACGACGTCCTTAGAAACACACGTGTTCAGATAAAGATGGAGGCCTCCCAAAAGGACGCGCTCAGTGCAGTGGACCTCAGAGACCCCCTCCCGCCCCCACCCCGCTCCCCGCCCAGGCCAGAAGGCCTATTTGTAAATAGATCAATCTTCCCCCCCAACACACACACACATACCCTGTCCCCATTGCCGGGTCCCCAATAGGGGCCTCTCCTGGATGTGCTAGGTTGGGTCCCAGCCCCCCACCTCCAGCCGGGCATGCGCACACGCGCAGACTCGCTGGAGGCTCCCCAGCCGGTTTCCGAGCGCCCTGCTCAGCCTCCTGTCTTCATAGGCCACTCCAGGTTCTCTTTCTGGGGCCCACCTGCCCCCAGATGCCTTCTTGCCACTCCCTGCCAGCCAAACTGCCCTCAGACTCCGACCCAAATTTCGTTTCCCATGCCCCAAGTGCCCAAGTCAAGAGACTGCCCCCAAGACCCCTAACTGCCCTCTCTAGCCTCTAGGAGTCCTCTGGAATGGCCCCTGCCTCCCGGGTCAGACTAGCACTCCCCATGACCAGCCTCTTAAAGCCCGCCTGGGGACTTCTTCCTGCCTGCACCCCTCACCCCCAAACAAACAAGGAATCCCTGAGGGGGCCGTCTCCCTGCACATCCCCTGGTCCTGGCCTCCCAGAGCCTCCGTACCTTCCCCCTCCCAGGGGTGCTTTGGCTGAATCGCCCAGTAGCCCAGAGGAGGCCTGTCTATGGCCACAGCATTCGCTGAGAGGTGAGGGGTGCGCGTCCTGGCTGCATGCCATCATGTGGGTGACAGGTGCCCCGCAGCTGTGCCCCTGCACCCCGCCCCGCCTGAGCTCAGCCACGGGGCGGTGCTGCCAGGCTGAGTTCGGCCTGCCGTGCATGGGCTGGAAAGGGGCCTGCTGGGCTTGCTCAGGGAGCTTCCGGGGCCTCTGTGTGGGGGCACCTTTGCCACGAATCACAGACTGAGCCGGACGAGGGGCGGACACACCCAGGCCCAAAAACACACCACTGTTTGGAAACGTTCTCACGCAGGCACACAGGTGTTCAAAGGAACCCTAAGACGCCCACCCGTCAGCCACAAAGCCGGCTGCAGACGCACTGCGGGTAACTCGCAGACACGCAATACACTCAGGCCAGCAGGTGTCTCTGGGAGCCCGGGACACCCTCCTCGCACACGCGGCACGGACACGCATGCGCACACCACTGGGGACCCACACATCTGCAGACACAAAGCCAGGACACTCCAGGTCACCCTGCGGACGCGCACACGGCCTCTGCGTGACACCCAGGGCCCATGCTCAGCCCCATGGGTGGACTCGCCCCCGCCAGGGTCCCCTCCTGGATGCACACACCGGCCATGCTCCCATCCCCCAGTCCCAGCCGAGCAAGCGCACTCAGACTCGCAGGCGGTTCCTTTGCAAGCGTCCTTCTCGACCCCGAAAGTTCAGACGAGTCCATGTCAGGAGCCCCCACCCTGCCTGGCCTCTCTGTCCGAGGCTTCCTGGGGACGGGGTGTCTTTGAGGACCCCACCCGTCCAGGAGACGCCACCCTCTGCCCCAGTCTGACTTCAGGGCGCTCCCAGATTCCTTCTCTTGTGTCCCGGCTGGCCAAGTGGGCCACTGACTCCGCTGCTCCCCAGTTGACCTGTCCACAGTCCCGGAGGGCCCCGAAGAGCCTCCACCTCCGCCATCAGACTGCCATGAGCCCTGGGCTGACCCTCCCGCCTCTAGGAGCCCTCGGCACCTGTCCCCAGGTGCTCAGGCCCTCAGGCCCGTCCTGGAGCGAGCCTGGAGGGTCCCCTCTCCTGGGCCAGCCCCATCCTCCCCTGTCCCCTGCAGTCTGTTTCCCTGCACACGGCCTGGACAAATCCTGGGAGCTGGAGTAGCTAAGCTGTTCACGGGTGTTCAGAGAAGGGCTGCCCGCCGGCACAGGCGACACCTGGCGTCGTGGGCGGGACTCTGAGGCACGTGTGCAACCTGGTCTCAGCTTCGCCTCAGCACTGCCTCTTGTCCCCGCAGCCCCGAAGACCATCCCCTCCCTGCTCTGTCCTGGGGCCCATCTCCTGGGACCCTGCCTGTAGGGTCCCTGAGGTCCTACAGCCCCGACCCCTGAAGCAGGGCCCCACGCCCCCATTAGCAGTGCCATGGGCCCTCTGGGAGTAGCAGGTGCTGGCCGAGCTCTGGGCTGGGTCTGATTTAGGGAACATTCCCGGCTGGCTGCTCTCCTCCACTCTGCTCTGCTCTCTGTCTTGCAGGGCCCAGGAGGGCTGGCTCAGGGCATCTCCCAGGAGCTGGGGCCCCGGCGGGCTCACCACCCGGGCCCAGGAAACCCGCTGCACAAAGACAACACCAAGGATGACACCTCACACACGCCTCTCTCCTCTCCCCACCCTGCACACGCACAGGCACACATCTAAGACACGACAATGGCGCAGGAGACAGCGTGTGAGCACAGGACCCAAGGACAGAGGACGCTCGCGTTCATCATTAAAGAGCCTGAGACAGAGTTTGGGAGGCTAAGGTGCCTACAACTTTATTGTTATTAGGGGCTGAGGGTGGGGGGTGGGGTGGCCTCTCCCTCCACCTTCTCTCTGGCCCCCAACTGCCCGGCCCATGGGCCCTGCTGCCGGGGTCACAGAGGACTCTCCCCTTCCCCCTACACCCAACCCCACACCCCTGAATCTGCCCCCATACTGCCCACACACCCAGGAAACCTGCAGCACAAGCCAGTCCTGGGCCCAGGCCAGGCCTTGCAAGGACAGCAGGCAAAGCTCCGTGGCCAGGGGATGTCTGTGGGCCACAGACATGGTGCTCCAGAACAACAGGGGTCCAGGCGCCTGGCTGCGGGGATCCTGGTGGCTAGGCTGTGGGGGTGGGGCACACGCGGGAGCCATGGACTCACCAGGACCCCCAGGTGTCCACCGAGCCCCTAAGGGACAGCCGCCTGTGCACACGCACGCAGGCACACGCACAGACACACGTGTTCCTGGTCAACTGGCCTGCTTTCCAGAACTCTGACCCACTCCCTCTGCCTGGGAGGCCTACCGGGCACATGGATACCCTCGGGTCAGCGCACACACACACACACACACACACACACGTGTGCAGTCCCACACGCACCAACACAGCAGACCTGTGGCACGCGCGCGCGCGCACTCTCACACACACACACACACACAGACCTGCGCATCTATGGACGCCCATCCCCAAATTCCAAGTTCCCCTCTGGGACACGCAGACGCCCTGCCCTCTCTCCCTGACACCCAGGGCCGATCCCCCACCTCCACCACACCCCCCCTGCCCCCCGGAGCCCCTTCCTGGCTGTGCACCCTGGGCTCTCTCCCAGCCCCCACACCAGGCAGGCAGGCCGCGCGCACAGACTCACTGGAGGCGCCAAGGCTGGGTTGCAGGTGACCTTCTCCTCCTCCAGTCTTCAGATGCGTCCTCCTTGGATGCCCCCAAAGGCAGCATGCCTCCCCCTCCCCCACCCAGGCAGCCACTCCAGTCTCCAGTCTCACACCCCCGCCCCACCTCCACCTTTCCCCAGGACCCTCCCCTAAGTTCCTTCTCCTGGGCCCCAGCGGCCAAGTCTATCCTTTTCCCCCTGACGCCTCAGTGGCCTGTGTATCGTCCTGACCCCTCCAGGGGTGCCTTCCTCCCCCCTCACAGTAGCATGGAGGGTGTCCCCAGCCATCCTCTCTGGGCTGCTCTGGGTGCTGTGTCGCCTTGGTCTTCTCTCCTGCAGGTGGCAGGAGGAATCCACGCAGCTCAGGGTGGCGGGCAGCTGGGAAGTGGCAGGGAAGTGCCAGCCGTCCTGGGGATGAGTCTCTGGTCCTCCACGGGGCTCCAGGCCGCTGGCACCCAGGGCAGGTGCACCTGGGCAGCGGGCTGCTGTCCCCCACGCCCCCGAGAGCCGTGGCTGTGCTGTGCTGCCCGAATCCCTCTGCCGCTGGGAGGGCAGCCCCTTCAGCCCTTCCCAAAGCGGCCTGGCAGTGCAGCTGATGGGATTCCTACGAGGATCCTGACCCCCACCCCACCCCCATCTGGGACCTGTCCAGATCCGGATCCCACCGCCACCCGGCCGGCCCCACACCCCCAGATCCGTGGCCCAGCCCTGAGCAGAGCGCGGGGGTCCTGTCAGAGCAGGACAGCAGCCACAGACTGTCCTTCCAAGTCCCAGTCCTGGGTCTGACTTGGCTCTTGCTCTCCCGCTGGGCAGGGGCGGGGCGGGCTGGCTCAGAGCCTCTCTGGTTGCCTGCCCAGGGCCCCCTCAACACAGCCCCAGAGACTGCCCCGGACAAAGAGTGTGTGAGAAGAACTGCTCTCCCACAGCTCAGGGATGCTCTCCACCCCCACTGCCCCCATGTGCTCTCCCAGGGCCAGTGATCCAAACAGGGCCAGAGAAGGACCTGGGGCGGGCGCCCTGGCCCTGAGGCCAGTGTGCTTGTGTTCACAGTAGGAGGGGGCGGGCAGAGGCTGCTTCCACCACCTCCTCCCTGGCCCCCACCTTCCTGGGAGCGCTGGCCGGGTGGCCGGGGTCTTTTTAGGGCGCCAGAGTAGAGGGGCTCTCCCCCCACCCTTCCCCAAGACTCTGGCCCCCAGTCCTGGCAGGGACCTTCCAGACACAGGCCCATCCCTGCCCAGAAGGAAAAGCCAGGGTCACAGCCCTTGTGCCTGCCAGCTGCGCTCTGGGGAGGGCCCAACCGCCCCTGGATGCTGGCGTCCAGGGCTGGCCGTGCTCCAGCATCGCACACGCGCGGACCCCAGCACAGGGAGACTCTCTCGGGCACTCACACACACACCAGCGCACCCTCAAAAGCTCAGAATCACCCCCTCGGGCTCACGGGCCTATATGTAAGAATGAAGACCCACAGTCATCCACACATGTGCGGGAACACAGCCCCTGCTCAGACTCAGACACACACACACACACACACACACACACACGACGTCCTTAGAAACACACGTGTTCAGATAAAGATGGAGGCCTCCCAGAAGGACGCGCTCAGTGCAGTGGACCTCAGAGACCCCCTCCCGCCCCCACCCCGCTCCCCGCCCAGGCTGGAAGGCCTATTTGTAAATAGATCAGCCTCCCCCACACACACATACCCCGTCCCCATCCCTGCCTCCCCTACGGGGGCCCCTCCTGGATCTGCCAGGCTGGGTCCTGGCCCCCCACCTCCAGCCGGGCATCGCAGGTCACCATCATCTCCAGCTTTGGGGAGGGTCTCAGCCCTGACAGGTGTCTTTCTGCCTGTATTCATTCTCCCCTCCAGCCTGGGTGGTTGTTTATTCTTCCTTTATTGTCCTCTCAAAAGTGATAAAAGTGACACATCCTTACTACAATCACCCCAAGAGAAAATTGAAAAGAAGAATCGTTCTTTTAATGGCTCCACCAAATCACAGCAGCCTAACCGGCAAGTCTGTGGGAGAAACTCTCTCTCTGTCCTAGATTAGGACTCTGGGGCCTGGTAGCTGTGCCTCTGGGTTGGTAGAGGACGCTCCTATTTGCTAAAAGGACAAGGCAATGATTTGCAGAGAGGACCAGAAATGAGAGACTTGCTTGTGGTCCAGTCCACGTCATGTTCTCCATTCCAGTCGCTAAAGTTAAAGATAACTTCAAGCAAGGAAGCTTCCCTAGTGTATGAGCTAATACATTCCTTTGTTGATGTTGGTTTCACTTAAGCTTGTGGAAGTTGGGTTCCTGTTACTTGCAACCAGGAATGTAGTGAGTATGTTGAGACACATTATTCCCTTATCCAGGAGGAATCCCCTCTACTCCTCCCACCTCCACAGATGTCTCACTTATTGCCTAAGTGCCAATAAAACTTTATTTACAAACACATGCCACAGAAGACCTCCACAGACAAAAGCAACCACAAGAACGAGCGCCTGCCACAGGTACTCCTCCCCAAGCCACCTAGCCCTACTCCTGAGATAATTTCCAGGAGGATGCAGCCACACTCCTAAAGACGGCTCCCTCTTCCCCTCCCCCCCCCAAAGATTTTTGTTTATCTGAGAGAGAGCTAGAGAGACCAAAAGCGGGAAGGCGGTGGGGAGAGGAAGTGGGAAAAGCACACTCCCTGCTGAGGTGGGAGCCCAACCTGGGGCTCGATCCCTCGGTGCTGGGATCCAGGATCAGGACCTGAGTCCAAGGCAGACACTTACCAACTGAGTCACCCAGGCGCCCCAGATGATTCCTTCTTAAAACCCCACTAGAGTCCTTGGAGATCCCCATGCAGGCTCTCTCCATCCTCCCCCTTAGTCTAGTGCTGGGAAGGAAACATCCTGGAGGTTGTGAAAGCAATCCAGAGAACCTGGGTCTGTCTTTCCTCCAAGCTGCTCTGGGAGCAAGCACAAAGTCACGCTCTGAACACGGAGGCACTCTCCACCTTCCGCATTCTGGCAAATTCTCCAGCGGTGATGCCAGCCACAGCCCCTCTTGAAGGCCTTCGAGTCCAGACCGCTCAAAAAGGAGGCGATATCTTACATTGTTCCACCACCAAGGCAAGGCTTCTCAAGCTGGGGGTTGTGCCATGTGTTGGTTAGCAAAATTGGTTTAGAAGGTTATGACTTTAAAGCGAAAGAGAATCGGTGTGTACACACAATAAGGGTAGGTGGTGTGGCATTAAACGTGTCCTTCACATAGGCACAAACATGCGTTAAGGCATACGTAGAAAATACACACGTGTGTGTCTTACTGCAATACAGGGTATCTTTTACACCCTGGGTCATGATCACAAAAGTTTGAGGGTTTCTCTTCCTTCCCTAACCACTCCCACAGTCCACCCTCATTTGTTTCAATTCGTCAGCTGTTCAGAGCAGGGATCGGTCAGCTTTCTTTGCCGAGGGTCTAAGAGCAAATATTTTAGGCTTTATGGAGCATCCGGTCTCTGTTGTGATCACTCGGCTTTGCACGGAAGTGGTCATAGAGGATAGTTGCCTAAGTGCCAATAAAACTTTATTTACAAACACAGGCCACGGGCTGGGCTGGCCCTGGTTTGCCCACCTCCAATCTAGAGTCTCATTCCGTGCCTGCTCCTGCCATAGGTAAAGCCAAGCTGCTCTCTGCCCAAAAGTGCAGTCCAAACAGAAATGTAAATAGCTCTACTTTTTAAAGATATATTTCATGAAAATTTGAATGCTATGAATTTGAAAGCATAGAATATATAAAAAAAAATAGCAGTATTGTCTAGATTAATGTGCAAAACTTGAAAAATCTTTTAAAAAAATTTTTTCTGAGCCTCATTTTCTCAGCCATGACATGGGATGGCATCAGTTCCTATTTTATAAGGCTCTGGAGAGGATTCCAGGGGGCCAGGTAACGTAAAGTGCTCGGTGTCACACATGGCGGGTGAGGTGCTCAGGAAATGTCAGCATATATGAGTAGCATTATCAGCCACTGATTGGCTGTTCTGGCCCAGACAGAGGGGAGTGTCTTGTGGGCACGATGCTGGCCAGCCCTGAGACATCAGAACCATCTGTGGGGGCAGCAGTCTCAGAGCCCTTCGTGGAACACTACACTTGGCCATGCTGCCCTCTGTCTCTGGCTCACTTTCTCGGGGCTATGTTGCAGGAGGATTTTGATAAAAGATCCAAAACGGGGCCCACTCAGAACCTTCTGCAACAATGGGTATGTTCTCCACCCGCACCGTCCGATTCGGCAAAGGCTGTCATGTTTGGCCACTGAATCCTGGCTGCGTGCAGCTAATGAAACACTGTACGTTTTATTTATGTTTATTCATTTAAATTTAAATCATGACACACTATTTAGTGGTTACTGTAGTGGACTATTTCTGAAATCCTTCTTAAATCTAATTAATTATGGTGCTGCTCCTGATATCTGAGGCCAGAACATTCCTTGTAGATGGAGGTGACTGATGCGTCATATGGTTCAGAGGATTCTTTGCCTTTGTCTTTTCTCTGCCAGTGGCAGCAATAGGCTGGGACAACCAGAAATAGCCCTAGGCACTCCCCAAACATCTAGGGGAGCCACATAGCGCTGTCCCCTGAATGAGGACCACTGGTCAGCTAGCAACCCGCCAGCAGGTGCAGTCCATCTCTGCTCACAAAGTTGACGTCATTGTGACTTCTCCGGGGATTAGGAAGGTGTGGGTCCAGACTGAAGGCTCCCCCACACGCGGAGCTCACTGTCTCTTTCTGGCGTGCACTTTCTGGTGGAGCACCAGGGACGAGAGCCGCCTGAAGGCCCTCCGGCATTTGGGGCACGGGTGCAGCTTCCCCGTGGTGTGGATTTTGCGGTGATTGATGAGTGTGGAGCTGTCAGTGAAAGCTTTCCCACACTCAGAGCACACATATGGCTTCTGGCCGGCATGCATCCTCTGGTGTCTCTCGATGCTCGACTTACAGCGGAAGGCCTTTCCGCACCCCTCACACTGGTAGGTGTGAGTCTCTCTGTGGCCCTTCTGATGCTTGAGAAGGGCTGCCTTGCGCCGGAAGGTTCTCCCACACTCCTGGCACCGCTCCGAGGGCCCCACCTGGTGAACCCTCCTGTGCTCCGACAGGTGGGAGCTATTTCGGAAGTACTTCCCACACTGGCCGCACTGGTAGGACTTCTCCTCCTGATGAATCCGATGGTGTTCAAAAAGATGTGAGTTGCATCTGAAGGCTTTCCCACACACTTTGCAATGGTACGGCTTCTCCCCCGTGTGGATTCTCTTGTGCTCCGTCAAGGACGAGCTGCGGCCAAAGGATTTGTCACACTCGCTGCACTGGTACGGCTTCTCCCCCGTGTGCACCCTCCGGTGACGAGTAAGCTTTGTGCTCTGCTTGAAGGTTTTCCCACACTCCTCACACTTGAAGGGCTTCTCTCCCGTGTGGGTCCTATAATGGCTGCTCAGCGTGGAACTGCTATTGAAGGCTTTCCCACACTCCTTACACTTGTAGGGCCTCTCGCCGGTGTGAATCCTATAATGTGTGAAGAAGTAGGAGCTGTGCCGGAAGGACTTCCCACATTCATCACATTTGTGGGGTTTCTCTCCTGTGTGGATCCGCTCATGCTCAATGAGATGGAGGGTCTGGTTGAAAGTTTTCCCACATTCTTTACATTTAAAGTGTGGCTTTCCCCGTTGAATTTTTGGACGATTCTGCTTTGGGAAGCCTGGCACCTGGGTTTTCCCAAGAATATCTTTTTTTAGGGTCTTCTTTTCTGGAGGGGTGCTCCGTGATGTCGTTGCTGGTGGTGGATGGTTCAGACATCTCTTCACAGCCGTGGACTCGTGGTTTTGCTTTGTAGGGAGAACTTTTTTGTCTGAGTCTGCAGCCAGGCTGGGGCCAGATTTTTGTATGCTCCTGGGTGGCCTGTCCTCAGTTTCCGAAGTCCCTTCCGTTCTAGCATTCTTTTGGACCATTTCCTTTGCCTTCCCCAGGGTTGGCTTCGTAGAGATGTCTGGCTTTGGAAATGTCGTGTTCGGCATAAGCTGTGTCTTCTTGTCTGAAAGGGACTCAGAATGTAAATCTCTCTCTCTTTTTTAGCGCCATTGTCTATCTTTGGTTGAAAATGTTTTGTCCGAGTATAAAATACATACAAAAAAAGCTCACAAATATAAATGTTTGAAGTGATTAGAATTCACATCATGCCAGCCAAAAAAAAAAGGTGATTTTGCGAGGGGATGAAGGTATTCTCTAAACTTATTGCCATAATCATTTCATAATATATATACATACCACATTATCATGTTATGCACCTTAAGCCTATACGTTATATCACAATAAGCTCACACAACTCTATCCTAAGAAGGCTGGAAAAAGAAAAGACAGCCAGTTCAAATGAGGTGGAAATAAAGAGGGAAAAAGAATCAATGAGAAAAGAAGTTGGCACAGAAAAGAGAAAAAAAGGGGCGCCTGGGTGGCTCAATGGGTTAAAGCCTCTGCCTTCGGCTCAGGTCATGATCCCAGGGTCCTGGGATCGAGCCCCGCATCGGGCTCTCTGCTCAGCAGGGAACCTGCTTCCTCCTCTCTCTCTCTGCCTGCCTCTCTGCCTACGTGTAATCTCTGTCTGTCAAATAAAATAAATAAAATCTTAAAAAAAAAAAAGAAAAGAGAAAAAAAGAGATCCTGTATCAGAATAATTACTTAAAGACAAAATTCAAGCAACACTCCAGAAATAAAACAAGAGCTGATCTCTGGATTGAAGGGACAGTGATACAGAATGTTCCATACTAAATGCAACTGTATTATAACCTGTTATTTATAGTCCATGAACCCTGTGCAAGTTGGAAGCATGGTCAGTTCTTAATGTTCCCTTATCACTAAAATAAAACTGTGTTTCTATCTGTAAGTAAGAGGAATAAAATTTTTTGGTGAGAATTCACAACGTGAGCACATTCATGAGTACAGTGCCAAGATTAAGATCAAGAAACAGAACCCTCGAAGCACTGTCCCTGACGCAAGCCCTCAGCCCACTCCCTCCAATGACCCTCTCCCTTTCGAAAAATCAAGATCCTGCCTTCCAATGGCATAGAATGGCTTTGGCTCTTTTTGTACATTATGTAAATGCAACCTTTTAGCGTACACCCTTTCATCCTGGCTTCTTTCTTTCACTCAACTGTTCTATGAGATTCATCTGGATTATTGCTTGTAGTCACAAGTCATTCATTTGCCTTGCTTATAGGGTTCCATAGCACGACTATGCCACAATGTGTTTATCTATTTCGTTGTTGATAGGCATTTAGGGAGTCCCCCCTTTGGGACTATTAAGAACTGAGTTGCTATTAACATCCTGTGCTCAGCGGTGAGTCTGGGTCTCCCTCTCCCTCTGCCTCCTGGTCCCCCTGCTTGTGCTCTCGCTCTGAAACTGCAGAGGTGACACTGGAATGAGGAAGAGGCTTACTGTTATTTTTTTTTTTTAATAAAAACACCTGGTTACTATTTGGGATTCTTTTCTTTTTTTAAGATTTTATTTATTTATTTGACAGAGGGAGAGAGAGAGCAAGGTGGGGGCGGAGCGGGGGAAGCAGAGGGAGAGGGAGAGGGAGAAGCAGGCTCCCGGCTGAGCAGGGAGCCACATACAGGCCTCGATCCCAAGACCCTGGGATCATGACCCCAGCTGAACACAGACGTCTAACTGACTGAGCCCACCTGATGCCCCTCTATTTGGGATTCTTACTAAATTCATGTATTGTCTTTATTTTTAAAGATCTGTTTATTTATGTTAGAGAGAGAGTGCTCCAGAGCACACGGAGGGGAGGGGCCGTGGGGGAAGGAGAGAGAAACTCTAAGCAGACTCCGAGTTCAGCATGAAGCTCAATCCCAGGACCAGAGACCATGACCTGAGCAAAACCAAAAGTCAGTTGCTTAACCGACTGAGCCACCCAGGCGCCCCTTAAATCCATGTATTTTCTTAAAGGAAAAGCTCTCTCGCTATTCTCCTATATTCTCCAGGTTCAGACGCTGATGGGGGATAGTTGTGCTGCCCCGGAAACATACTGTTGTTTCTCCAAGTCAACGGAGGGCTACTCAACGGTGACGATCTTAAGGATTTAAGTCACGTGCCAGACCAGTCTTTGCCAAAGAACTGCTATAAACATCTTTCTAACCATGAACACATCGATACACACATACAAGGAGGAAAGTGAACAGGTGCTCGCTGAAGCAGTCGGGAAGAGCACTGGGAGGGGACTGCTGGCAGAATAGCCAGATAGTGCAAAGGCCCTGAATTAGGGTGTCAGTGGCTGGCAGCCCAGCTCTGATACAGAGGATGTGGCCAAGGAGAGCTGGAATGAGATCCCAAGAGGCCAGAGGAATGGAAAAGCATTTCTGGAAAGCAACATGCCCTGCCAGGCTTCTCCCTTCTCCTCATACCCCTCAGCGTGCTGGGACTTCGGGGAGAATTTCTTGTGGAGATGCCATGGCATCTCCTCCTACTCACCAGTGGACACGGGGCTCTCGCTGACTCCAGCACTGCTCTGCTGGGGCTCTTGAGGGACGTCTCTCTCCTTGACACAGGGCTCATCTCCTTGCTCTAACCTGGTGATCAGCTTGGGTTTGAAGAACCGATACCCTGCTCCAGAGAAGGGGAGAAGTGCTGGAGGCCTCCCAGACTGCCATTCCAGGCCGAGTTTGCACAGAAAGAAGTGTGTTTATGTTCTGCTCCCAGTTCCAGAACGCTGGTTTTCCCCTACCCCCACCACAGCACACACAGAGCAATTCTCTCAAACACTGCTGGGGTCCCACAAGTCAGCTCAATTCTGATACCATCTACCTGGAGGTAGGCGTGCATCCCACGGTGGAGGGTTTAGTCCCAGGAGACTGACCAACCCCCAGTTCAGACACCAATCACGAATCCAAGTCGTCACCTGTGCCTCTGACTCACAGGCTATGGGTTGGAGGTTGCAACAACCCCCTTCTTGGGCTTGCTGAGTTTGCTAGACCAGCTCAGGGAACTTCAAGAAACATTTTACCCACTAGATCACCAGTTTATTATAAAAGGATATAACTCAGGAACAGCAGGTAGAAGAGATGTATAGCTCCAGGAATGGAGAAAGGGTGTGGGGCACCCGTGCCCTCATACGCCACCCCTCCTCCACAGATCCCCCCTTGCTCACCAGTCTGGAAGGTCTGTAAACACTGTCCTTTGGGGGGGGGGTTGTGGAGGCTTAATTACACAGACACAATTGATTAAATCACTGGCCATTAGTGACTGATTCAGCCTCCAGTCCCTTCCCTCTCCCTAGAGGTCAGGGGGTGAGATTGAAGGATGGTTCCCCTGGCAACCAGCCCTCCTCCTGAGGTGTTTCCCCAGTGTCACCTCATTAACAGCAAATGACACCTTCATTCCTCTCACTAGCTAAGACATTCAAAGGTGTTGGGAGTTCTGTTCTAGAAACAGGCAGGAGACCAAACAGGTGTTTCTCATCATGAATCCCAAAATCGCAAAGACATGAAGGACCTTGTAAGAAGCACAGGGCCACCGCCTCGCCAGCCTCTCCCTCCCCACTGCACCAGCACGTAGGTCTGCGTGGGGGGCCCCCTCGAGGTTCCCGGAGAGTGCAGCCCACCCTCAGAGAGCAGGACAGCCAGCCAGCCTCTCCCTGTTGCACTGGCCACTGCGATTGGCTCAACTGCTGTCCAGCCAGCCTCTCCCTGTTGCACCGGCCACTGCGATTGGCTCAGCTGCTGTCACGTGACCAAAGCCAGCTCCAATCGGAGCAAAAGTCAGACTTTGGGAGAGAACACCCGGTCCCAAAGGGTCTACCATTTGGGTTGCAAGGGAATTACAATGCTGGTGCCTCCGCGCTGCCGGCGGCTGTCTCGAGACCGCAAAGCAGAGCCAGGCTTAGAAGGAAGCCGATACCACCAAACCTTAGTGCGTGAGATCAGTCCTAGTGCGGAGCTCATCCAAGTCCTCCGAACTGTGGGGACCTTGTCCTTACCCAAGGAGGCCAGGTTCCCATAGTTCTCCAGCATCACCTCTTTGTACAGGTCCTTCTGGGCGGGCTTCAGCAGCTGCCATTCCTTCTGGGTGAAGTACATGGCCACATCCCTGAAGATCACAGGTTCCTGTAACCCAAACCCCCATTCGTATTCACCCAGGGCCTGGTCCTGCACTTGGCCCAGGACAGCGGGTGGAAAAGCCAACAGAAGTTGGGGATGTGTTCAGAGTTCTGTGCCGTGTCAGCTTGCAAATAAGGCCTGGGCTCCTTCACCCTGCCCCACATCCACACCCTTTGCTACGTGGCTGTGCTGTGTGCTCCTGTTCACTTGGCCACAGAACTTGCTGGGGCCAGTGGGGTGTCGGCCAAGTGTGAGAGAAGCCTGAAAAATGCTTATGCAATCAGCACTGACTTCTCTCTTGGGCCTCCACCGCCTCCAGGAGGAAGCGCTGTCCAGGCTAGCCTCTGGGGATGAAAGACAGTAGAGCAGTGCCAAGTCACCCCAGTCCTCTGAGCAAAGTGACCTCAGGCAAGCTGACAAGGCAGAGTCCATCCACCAGGCACATAAAGGAGCCTAGCAACACCCACAGAGGCACACAGCCAAACCCTTATTGCTATGTGCCCCTGACCTTCCATGGGGGTGGTGTTTACACAGCGTTATTGTACACACTCAGTGTGTTCATGGGTTTCATGAAGGGGTGAAGGAAGGGAGGCTATCTATGAATGTTGGAAGCGGCACTTTCACTCACCAGTTGTACGGTCACCTGGGAATCTGTTTCCAATGAGGTAGATCGATACCTTGATGGTTAAGAGCAAAGGCTCCAGGGCCAGACTCCCTGAGTTCGAATCTTGACTACTTAGGATCTGTGTGACCTTAGGCAAGTGATGTGAGCTCTGTGCCTTCATTCTCTTAAAAATGGGAATAATACAGTACCATGTCCTGGAGCTGTGAGGATTAGGTGGATGAAAATAGGTAAAGAAGTTAGCTCTATGCCTTGTACATGCTCAGTGCTCAAGAAATGTCAATTATTTTAGGGCACCTGGGTGGCTCAATGGGTTAAACCTCTGCCTTTGTCCTGGGTCATGACCTCAGCATTGGTATAGGGCTCTCTGCTCAGCAGGGAGCCTGCTTCCCCCTTTCTCTCTGCCTGCCTCTCTGTACTTGTGATCTCTGTCAAATAAATAAATTAAATCTTTTTAAAAAAGAAAAGAAAGAAAGAAATGTCAATTATTCTAAATATTTGTTTAGAAGGGGAGAGGATTCTAGTCAATGTGATAGATTAACAAAGCAGAAAAGGTGAGTGCTGGACACAATACCCATTTTCCTTTGCCGTAATAATGGAAGCTACAGGTGAGCCCGTGCTTGCACAGACCAAAGACTACATTCCCCAGCATCCCTTGCACTGGGGCAGCCATGTGACTACACTTGGGCCAATGAGGTGCGAGCAGAAGAGCTGCCTGCGTCTTCGGTGCTTTGGCCTTTGAGACTAAGCACCTGTTCCACTTGCGGTGCCCCAGAATGTGGACCGGCCACGCAGGGCCGAGTCGCCCTCCTGGGCTGTCCACACACACTGTCACCGTGAGGAATAAGTAATGTCGTCTGAGCGAAGCAGCCATATTTTGGGATGTCGTATTATAGCAACCAGAATTATGTGGCTGGGGAGATCCAGCCCCGGGACAGGCAGGGGTGTGGAGGGTGACAGGTGCAGAGGGGCGCAGGAGCACAGGTGCAGAAGGCGCAGGTGCAGAAGGGCGCAGGTGCAGAAGGGCGCAGGGGCCGTGCCACAGAGAACGCCCGGAAGGCCTGGAGTAAGCGCCCCAGCGCGCATTTCCTGAAACGCTAGGAAAGGCTGGAAAGGGAAGGCCCTGCAGAGCGTTGCCACCGAGGAGGAGCCGAAGCAAAGGGAGCGGCTGGAACGGGAGAGAGCAGAGCAGACAGGGAACGGTGTTCGCTCCCGGAGTGGGGTCCGCGCCCCTCAGTGTGCGGGCCGGGCAGGGGGCTGGGCTGCCCGCCTGGCCGCGCACCGCCTGGGGACTTGCCTTCCAGCGCCTCAGTCTCCGCATCTGTAAAATGGGAAGAATACAGAGTAGTGCTGCCTCCTGGCGGCGAGTGTGAGCATTCGACAGGACAGTCCAAGAACAGAATCCGCAACCGCGGGTAGCGCTTTAGTAAGAAAGGGCTGGAACCTCAGCTGCTCAACTCTGGCCTCAGCTGGTTTCTTCAAACTGTCTGCTTTCATACAAATGTAAACTGCTTTTCCAAGGGGAACCACCCCATCTCCCACCTCCTCTCCACCCCCAACCCCTGCGCAGCTATGACGGTTTCTGGCAGGGCTGTGACCTCTAGCACTTTGCTCCTCTTTGGGACTAACATCATGGCCCCATTTCATCCTCACAAGGTAGCCTCCGTGCTTTCTGCATTCTACAGACGAGGAAATGGGGTAGGAAAGCACCAGTAACTTGCCCACTCATTACGACACAGGGGTGGGGGGCTCTGGGGGCATCAAGTCGAGATGACAACATACCCTTCTTTGGGGGGGGGGGTCAGGAATCTGCCACCATTCATGTTACAAACCCTTACAGGTCAGATGCTGTCTGAAAACAGCACAGATGTGAGTTCATTTACTCTCCAGAATAACCCCTGGATGGCCCATGGAAAACATAGTAGCCCCATTTTACAGATGAGGAAACTGCAGTGGGCCTGGATTGTTCAGGAACAGACCCGGATCCCACAGCCATGAGTGGCTGAGGGGGGATTTGAATCCACAGTCAGACTCCAGAGCTTTCGCTTTGGGCTGTTCCAGGCTGACATTTGCAGTCATGAGGCACAAAAGGGCCATGGGGATGGCACCCCACATGCGATGCCCCTTTCTTTGCAAAAGCACCCCTTCCCTCTTCCGGGGTTTCTTGGCTCTACAGAGTGAGCCCATCTGGGGACCAGATCATTCCTTGCTGTGGCTTGCAGGCTGTTGAGCAGTGTCCCTGGCCTCTACCCACCCCTCCTGTACTGACACCCAAACACTGTTTCAGCCACTGCCAGTGTCCCCTGGGGGAACGAACAGCCTCTGGCTGAGAATCATTGTCTTGTCCCAGCCTGCTGTTCTCATGGTTGTATCACACAGTGATAACTACTCTGAAGAAAATTAAGCAAGGCATGACATTAGGGAGTGAAGAGGAGGAAGTGAGCAGGGAGGCTTCCTGGAGGAGACAACATTCCAGCCGGGGAAGAAATTAGGAAAGAGAAGAAGGAAGGAAAGAGGCCCAGGAAAACCATCCCCTATGGGATGGGGCCATATCCTTTTGGGGTGAGGGACAAGGGGAGCCCTGCCATGCGAGGGTCTCCGCCAGCCAGAGAGGGTGGCAAATGCACCTGCCCTCTCCGAACTGAGGGGCCCTCTGGTCCAACGGAGAGGGCTTACCGTGCTCCAGGTGGGCCGGAATCTGACTGGTAGTCTTCCCTTCTTTTTGGAGAGGTTCTCTGAAGTAGGAACAGGGCTCTGAGAAGGCAGGTCTGGCAAGGAAGAAGGAGTAATGAGGTCATCCTGCCCTCTCTGGATGGGGAAGCTCAATAAAATCCCAGTGATGAAACCCACAAGAGATGGATGAAGACTTGCTGTGTGCCACGCCATCTTCTAACTACTGTACAGGTATCACCGTATTTGGTTTTTCATAATAATGCTACAAGATAGCTACTATCATCATCCCACTTTACAGATGAGGACATGGGCACAAAGAGGTTAAGACACTCACTCAAGGTTGCGCAGGGGTGCCTTAAGACATGCATTAAACTGCATCCCAAAGCTCAATGGGGAACAGGCAGGAAATGTCAGTGAGTGAAGGCGCTGGGGTTAGACAATGGCACCAGAGTCTGTGATGGACTATATGACACCCAGGATCTCAACTGCTCCCATCTGAGAGAGGCAAAGAGTCCAAGACCAAATTAATACACTTTAAAATACCAGAGAGTGACAGACATCATAACCAAAATAAGCTAGGTTGGAATGAAGGCAGATCCCTGGATGCTGCTTTAGTTAGGACAGTCAGGGCTGGCTTCTCTGAGGAGCTAAGACTTTGTTTTGACCTTTATTTTGAAAAGGAGATGGCCAAGTGAGCATATAAAGGAAGAGTGTTCTTGAGCAGCATGAACAAAGGCCCTGAGGTAGAATGTTAAAGGTGAAGCTAGGAGGCCAGGGGTGGCCGGAGCCTGCAGAACTGGAGAGGGAGAGATGGGAGTGGTGAAGTCAGGCCAGCAGGGTCCAGTCCCTCAGGGCCACTGGAGCCCCTGTATAGAATTTGTAACATTCTCCAGCTTGAGAGCTCCGACAGGACCTGATCCTCATTTTTTTATAAGATGCCTTGGCCTACTGAACGGGGAACAGTCTGGAGGAGGCAAGAGTGGAAGCCGGGAGACAGTAGTTTGTAGCTTCTTCCTGGATCAGAGTACATGGGTAATTTCCTGAGGATATGGGGGAAAGTGGTTTCTTAGATTTTAAGACACAGCATCCCAACTCATCTGGTTCATCTGGCTGATCTATCAGTGAACAACTGCACTCCTGAGCACTTTTACCAGCGAAAGGAAATCACACATTTGTGCAAAAACCTCTGCTCGCGATAGCCAGCAACTGGAAACAATCCAGGTGTCCCTCCAGAAGTAGAGCCATGTCACGGAACCCCACTGAGCAATAAGGTGGGATGAAGCGTGGGTTCCCACAGCAGCCCAGATGGCTTTCTGGGGCACCGTGCCCAGTGGGAAGGAGCAAATCTCAGAAGGTCACCAGCTGCAGGGTTCTACTGATACAAGGTTCTCAAAATGAGAGAATCACAGAGATGGGGATGATTTGTCGTAGCCAGGGGCCAATCTCCAGGGTAAAACTTCCCACCATCGCTGGGCCCTAGAGGCCTGCCTCCCCGACTCCTGCCCACAGTTTTCCACCCTGTGTTTCTCTTACCGCCTTTGTCAGATGGCTGGGTCTTCACCTCCATGGTCCCCTCCCTCCACGGTGCTGAGAGGCAGGACCCTGTGAGGTGCAGGACTCTGCTAGGGGCGGAGACCAGAGTAGTTAGGGTGTGGGCCATGGTGTCGGGGGCCCCAGTTCTAGTCCCAGCACCAGAGAAGCCATGTGGTCTGGGGCAGGTGATGCCACCTCCCCACCATTCTGTGTCCTCAACTGTGGAGGAGAGGTGTTAGCCACACTTTCCTCATAGAGTCACCTTCAAGGCCAACTGGGTAGTTTATGGACAGTGCTTGCCATGGTGCCTGGCAAGGCCAAGGCCAGGGCTCGTGCGGCCCTGACGGGGATGCTTGGTTACCCAGGCATACAGCAGGCCTCTGGTGCCGGGCATACAGCAGGCACTCAATACATATGGCTCATGGCCAGCCCTGGTGTTGCTGTCTTCTGGCCCTGAAAGCTGTAAGTCAGCCTGATGTTCAGAGCTGGACCTTGCCTCGCCTGGCGAGTGCTTATACCCTCTTTCCTGGGACTGTGGTGAAGACCAGTCCTCAGGAGCCTGCACCACAGCCTTGCGGGGGAGGCCCGCTCTGCCACGGCGCTGCTGGGAGGGCCAGCCCTGGGATCCAGGGATCTGGGGACCCTGGTCTGACCCAGGCAGGAAGGCCCTGCAACGAGGCAGGACTGCAGGCCAGTCTGTCTGGCGGGTGGAGTGGGACTTCCAGTCTGATGGACACTGGCTGTGAAGCTGAAAGGATCAGGATGGCCTGATCCTTTACTAACAAAAAGCACACAGCAACCTGACACTTGAATTTTGAGATAAAAAATTGAATAATTTTTAGTGTAAGTATGTCCCAAACAATGCATGGGATACGTCTATATGAAAACTTTTCTTTTTACTTACTTATTTGAATAAATTCTTTTCTCTTTTTTTTAAGAAGTAAGCTCTGTACGCAACATGGGCTGCGACCTCTGAGATCTGGAGTCAGGCTCAAGGAACTGAGCCACCCAGGCGCCCCCCTGAGTCAATTATTTTTAAGTATAACGTGGCAAGTTCCATGCAATAGTTGGAACATATTTATACTAAAATGCAATGCACATTTATGCGAAACTCAAATTTAAGTGGGTGTCGTATAGTTTTTAGGGGAGTCCTATTTGTTAACCGGCAACACACAATTTGGGAGTTTTTAGCCTCCTTGCTCCTTCAGCTTTGCCTGCCATAAAAATGAAGCCATTAAATGATGATATATGCAAACTGTGTGTGATTCAAATCTTGTCTGGCGATGATGCCCAAATGCCTCCTGAGGGGCTCCCTGCTTCTCCACTTTCCCCAAACTCCCCTCAGGACTGCCCCCCGCCCAGTTTTTCCATGCTGCAGCAGGCCAACTCACTAACATAGCCTCCTGACCTCCATCTGTCTACTCTAGCAACCCAGAGCTAACCTGAATTTCGCTGCTTCCCCCATCAAACTAGCATGCCTCAAGTCTGACCATCCTGCCTCCCACATGGACCCAGGCTCCCCAGCAGGTCCTGGAGTGAGTCCCCAGAGGAGCAGTTCCAGCATCGTCTTTCGCTTCATTTTTCTCCCCAACAATGACAGGAGGAACTTTGAGACCCAGGGGCACAGAAAGACCCGAAAATGACAGTGGCTCTGGGGGCTAATGCCTGGTCCTCAGCCTGGCTCTGAGGCATGGGGGCCACACCAGTGGAGTTTGGGCATCAGAGTGCCCGGTGTCCCGAGGCCCGGATGGCTGACGGCCAGTGCGTAGCCTGAGGGTGCCTCCTCCCAGACCCAGGGTGGCAGGGCAGCAGGAGCCTGTGATAGCAGGGTGTCCCTGGGCGCTTTGCCCCAGCACCACCAGAGCACTGTTGTGGGGAAGTGACAGCCACGGGCTGTCCTCTCTGCCTGGAGTCTAAACCAACAAGGGCTTCCTCCAGGGCAGCCAGTCCTCCGGGCACGGGCTGGGTCCACTTGCCCTGAGTGTCTCCTTGGAGCCCGCGCGGGCGGCTCCAGAGATGCCCAGAGACCACCCCGCGGGAACCAACAAACTTCTGCAATCAAACAGGTAGAAACACACAAACCCACTTTGGAGTACACACTCGCACAAGCACACACGCACACTCAGTCACAGATACAGATGAACACACTCACACACACCCATATTTAAACAAGACACACACTCAAATACACACACACACCAGCACACACAGACTCAGATGCACACGAGCCCACTCAACGGCGGACACACTCAGAGTCGCACAAACGCCCACAGCGGCAGCCACACTTACACAAGCACACAGACAGTCTTCACCTGTGTGTTCCCCCCACACGAGTTCATACAACCACACAGGTGCAGACATATCAGACACATCGGAAGGTACGCACAAACTCGTGCCAGCAGGCACAACGTCCCACGCACAATCATACACAGAGGGAGGCACACAACCAAACCGAGCCACACCCAGGAGTCAGAACGAACTCACACAGTCAGATACACACAGTCTCACAACTGCACAAAAAGTCATGACCCACCAGGATTCACAGATACACAAGCCCACACATTCGGCCACACTCACCGGCGGACTCAGGGTGACACAAACTGACACCCTCCCGCGAAGAAGACGCCAGATACCCCAACTCAGACGCCACAGGGGAGGCAGCTGCAGTGGGACACACTCAGATGCCCGCAGCCGCACAGCGCCGCAGCCGCCGGCACCGCCCGCGGTCGGAGAGATGCGGAGCCGCGCGCGGGCTGCGAGGTCCCGCAGGAGCTCCCGCGCTGGGACGGACGCCGCTCTACACGTGGCCACCCGTCCCGAGTCGGGGCCTCGCGCGCGGGCACCCTCAAAGCCACGCGCCCTCCCTCGCACACTCACCTGCGCGGAGCGGATCGCTACCTCGGACCCCCACCCCCCCACACCCGCCGTCGTCCGCGGTCCAGCGGCACTGGAAGGGCGGACGGGACCGCTCCTCTCCTGCTAAGCGCGCAGCCCAGCCACCCCGCTTCCTCTGCCAGACCCCGAGCCCCCCAGACCCACACACGCTCCCTTCCCGTAGCTCCCCGGTCCTCTCCAACCGCAAACTCACCGCCCCGCGCGCAGCCCGCGGTCTCCCCGAGCTGAATGAGGCTGAGCGGAATTCAAACCCCGTCCCAAGTGCGCGCCAGCGCCGCCCGCCAAACTACTAGTCCCAGAAGTCCCCGCGCCTCGCCGCTCCCGCCGCTCTGTGTCCGCTAAGGAGCCCAAGCCAGGGTGGGGGCGCGAGGACCGCTGGGAAATGTAGTCCCGAGACCGAGGGGGGCGGCGCCGGGCGCTCCGCGCTTCAGGGGCGGTGGTGGCTGGGAGGTGGCAGGATGTCCCATTCCTCCCACCCGGCAGAAGGGAAGGTCTGGGTTCCCGCAGAGGGAAGAAGCTTTCGAGGAAGAGTGGACTTAAAGCTCTGCAGTCCTCCCTTTTACCTGGCAGTAGTGGCCCGTAGTGACCCCACCTCAAAATTTTCAGCATCCCTCCGCAGCCGCTGGAGGCCAAGATTCACTCAATGAAAAGGAAATCAAAACAGACAAACTCTACATTCAACAAGATCTCAAGTTTTTGTGACTTTTATATGAGAAGAAAATAAACTTTTAAAACCAGTTTGTTGTTTCTATTGGAGAAATCTGAGCGCTGAGTAGTTAATGATATTAAGAAACTATTTTCTGGGAGTGGCTCGGTAGGTTAAGCCTTTGCCTTGGGCTCAGGTCATGATCTCAGGGTATGCGGATTGAGCCCCGCGAAGGGTTCTCTGCTCAGCAGGGAGCTTGCTTTCCCCCTTTCTGTCTGCCTACTTGTGATCTCTGTCAAATAAATAAAATAAAATCGTTTAAAAAAAGAAAAAGGAATTATTTTCTGGCACCTGGAGAACTTAATGGGCTGAGCACGAGCCTCTTGGTTTCAGCTCAGGCCTTGATCTCAGGGTCCTGAGATGGAGCCCACCTGGGGCTCCCAGCTCAGTGAGGAATCTACTTGAAGGCTCTCTTCCTCTGCACTCCGTCTCAAATAAATATATTTTTTTAAGATTTTATTATTTATTTGACAGAGAGAGAGATCACAAGTAGGCAGAGAGGCAGGCAGAGAGAGAGAAAGAGAGAGAGAGGAGGAAGCAGGCACCCTGCTGAGCAGAGAGCCCGATGCGGGACTCGATCCCAGGACCCTGAGATCATGACCTGAGCCGAAGGCAGTGGCTTAACCCACTGAGCCACCCAGGCGCCCTCAAATAAATACTGTTTAAAAATTTAAATATGTGTGTGTGTGTGTGTGTGTGTGTGTGTGTGTGTATACACACACACATATATATGTATTAGGTCTAACAGTGGTATTTGGAAGATAGACTTTTTTCAGTATTTCTCTTTGGGAGATACATACTGGGACACAAGGATGGTTTAACATACACAAATCAATAAATGTGATACACAGCATTAATAGACTGAAAGTTAAAAACCACATGATCACCTCGATAGAGGCAGAAGAAGCATTTCACAAAATTCAATACCCTTTCATGATAAAAACTCTCAACAAGCTGGGTATAGAACCACAACATGATAGAGGCCATGTGCAGTAAGTCCACAGCTAACATCAGACATCAGCAGCAGAGGCTGAAGGCCTTCCCTCTAAGATCAGGATGGAGACATGAATGTCCACTCTTACCCATCCAATACAGTACTGAAAGCACTAGCCAGAGCAGTTAAGCAAGAACAAAATAACAAAAAGCATCCAAATCAGAAAGGAAGACGTAAAATTTTCTCTGTTTGCAGATGATGTGATCTTACATGGAAAATACTAAGGACTCCAGCCCCCACTAAAAAAAAAAAGTTAGAACTAATGCACAAATTTAATAAAGTTGCAGGATATAAAATCAGCATGCGAAAAATCAGTAGCATTTCCATACACTAATAAAGTACTATCCAATAAAAAATGAAGAAATAATTCCATTTGCAATACAATAAAAAATTAATACTGAGAAATAAGTTAAACAAAAGAAGCAAAAGATCTATACATTGAAACTATAAACACTAATGAGAGGAATTAATGACACAGATAAATGGAAAGATATCCCCTGTTCATCGGTTGGAAGAATTAACAGAATCGCCTTGACATTGGTCTTGGCAATGGTTTTTTGGATGTGACACCAAAAGCACAGGCAACAAGAGCAAAAATAAATAAGTGAGGGAAGTGGGGTTGCATCAAACTAAAATTTGCTGAGAAAGTAAACGATCAGCAGAGTGGAGAGAACCTAAGGAATGGGAGGAGATACTACTGGTAAACCACACAGCTGACAAGGGCTAATATCGAAAATATACAAGGGACTCATACAACTCAATGGTGAGAAAATAATCAATTTAAAAATGGCAGAAGATCGGAATACACATTTCTCCAAAGAAGACATATGAATGGTCAATGGGTGTATGAAAAGGGCCTCAACATCATGAACTAGCAGGGAAATGCAAATGAGAACCACAGCAAGATGTCACCTCATGCTTGATTGCATGCCATTACCAAGAACACACAAGATAACGAGGCTGCAGAGAAAGGAAACACTTTCACACTGCTTGTGGGAATACAAACTGACGCAGCCACTACGGAAAATAGAAAGGCGTTCAGCATCGCATGGTCTCACTTATCTGCAGACTCAAAGTCAAACTCTGAAGTAGAGAATAGAACGGTGGTTGCCAGTGGCTGGTGGGTAGGGGAAATGAGGAGGTGCTAGGCAAAGGGCACAAATTTTTGGTTATGCAGGCTGAGTAAGTTCGGGAGCTCTGATGTATAGCCTGGGACCACAGTTAGTAATATGGCACTGTATACTGGAAATACGCTAAGAGGGCAGATCTTCAGTGATCTACCCTCTTAGATAATAAAATAAAATGATAGCCACGTGAGGTGATGGATATGTTACTTACCTTGATTGTGGTAATCATTTCACCACGTATATGAATATCAAAACATCACATCGTACACCTTAAAATAATCGATACAATTTTTATTTGTCAATCATCTCTCTTTAAAAGCTGGAAACAAACCAAAGGAAACACACAGTGGGTGTCTGGGGGGGTGGTGTTAAGAATTCTGTGGTAAGAATAGCAAAGGTAACTTAAGGAAGAGTAGCCAAGCTACATGTATTTCTGCTTTGAACCATGAAAATAACCCCATTTTGCAAATGAGGAAGTTAAGGTCAAAAGTTAAAAAAAAAAGTTTAAAAATACATGCCCACCATACCATAGTGGACCAGTGACAAAGTGGGGATCCAGTCCCAGGAATAATGGATCCAGAGCCCAAATACTGTTTCCTTGTGTAACTAACATTTGCTGAGAATCTATTATGTATGCCAGGTCTACTTACTGGTTAAGAGCTGGGTTAGAAGAGGAACTAATCCAGGTGCTGAGAATACAGTAGGGAAACAAGTAAGCATAGATCCCTGAATCTGTGGCATTTCCTTGTTAATGCAGGAGAGAGAAAATTAAACACTAAGTAAGGTAAGTAGTAAATCAGATGGTGGAAAGTAATATTACAGAGAAAAATCGAATGGGGGGATGTAGTGGGTGGGACATGTGCTTGGGAAGTGCTGCAATTTCAGGGTGGCCAAGGAAAGTATCCCTAAAGAGAAAACATTTGAACAGATCTGAAGGAGCCCAAGAAGTGAGATACATTGATACCTGAAGGAGATCTCTTCCGGGCAAAGGGAACAGTTGATGCAAAGGCTAGAAATGGACACATGTGGAGCCTGTTTGAAGAATAGTGGGGATGACACTGGCTGGAACTAAGGGCAGAAAACAGCTGACTCTAGGAGGCCTTTGGGGATTTGGTTCAGGAGGGTCCCTCCACCCCTTGTCCCAGATCTGAGGGACTGGGGGGAGGTGGGTATTCCTTCCCTTCTGGAGTTGCTGCCGCTGTCACCCAGGACCCGCCCAGAGTGGGGGCAGGGAAGGACTCCTGTCTCCGCTCTCACAGGTTGGTGGAATGATAGTTGCAGACCACTGGGACCCCCTGCCCCTGAGACAGTGGAGAGAGAGGAGGGCCTTCGCCCAGGGCCCACTGTGTCACCAGCACCCACAACCATGGCCAAGACCCAGAACATCCCCTTCCTGGGTGTCGGAGGTGGGATTGGAAATGTGTCCCTAGTAAGTTTAATGCTCTCTGTGTTTGTCTGAAATTCTTAATTTTTAAAAATTTTTTAACATGGGCTCCCACATTTTAATTTTGCAATAGACCTCCCAAATTACATATCTGATCCTGGATAGATATTAGTTCTGATTTATAAGAAATGAAAGAACAGAGCTGTTAGAAAAAGCAACTAGGAAATGGGAAGCTGGGATTTGAAGCCAGAGTCAGCTTGGCTCAAGGGTCGCTTAACCACGGGTCAAAGCAACATCTGACATTAGTAGACCTTTTTAGTAGAAGGAAAGCTTCTCCCCTTCTCACTCCAGAAAAATAAAGCAGGCAACACCCTGTCCTTTCCCTCTTTTCCAAACTAAGGGAGGAAACTTTAGGTAGAATAATGGCTCCCCAAAGATGAAAGATGTCT